>NC_086450.1:459452896-459782896 GCF_028390025.1 Pseudophryne corroboree
GAGGGCGGGGGGGATGGACGGACACACGGCGGGGAGGGGTGGATGGACACAGGGCGGGGGGGATGGACGGACACACGGCGGGGAGGGCGAGGGGGGATGGATGGACACACGGCGGGGAGGGCAGGGGGGATGGATGGACACACGGCGGGGAGGGATGGACGGACACACGGCGGGGAGGGGATGGACGGACACACGGCAGAGAGGGCGGAGGGGGATGGACGGACACACGGCAGGGAGGATGGACAGACACAGCAGGGAGGGAGGCAGGGAGGGCTGGGGGGGATGGACGGACACAGCAGGGAGGGAGGGCGGATGGACAGACACAGCAGGGAGGGCGGGGGGGATGGACGGACACAGCAGGGAGGGCGGGGGGGGATGGACGGACACAGCAGGGAGGGCGGGGGGGATGGACGGACACAGCAGGGAGGGCGGGGGGGATGGAAGGACACAGCAGGGAGGGTGGGGGGGATGGACGTACACAGCAGGGAGGGCGGGGGGGGGATGGACGGACACAGCAGGGAGGGCGGGGGGGGATGGACGGACACAGCAGGGAGGGCGGGAGGGGGGGATGGACGGACACAGCAGGGAGGGCGGGAGGGGGGGATGGACGGACACAGCAGGGAGGGCGGGGGGGGATGGACGGACACAGCAGGGAGGGCGGGGGGGATGGACGGACACAGCAGGGAGGGCGGGGATGGACGGACACAGCAGGGAGGGCGGGGGGGATGGACGGACACAGCAGGGAGGGCGGATGGACGGACACAGCAGGGAGGGCGGGGGGGGTGGACGGACACAGCAGGGAGGGCGGGGGGGGGGATGGACGGACACAGCAGGGAGGGCGGGGGGATGGACGGACACAGCGGGGAGGGCGGGGGGGATGGATGGACACAGCAGGGAGGGCGCGGGGGATGGACGGACACAGCAGGGAGGGCGGGGGGGTGGACGGACACAGCAGGGAGGGCGGGGGGGGATGGACGGACACAGCAGGGAGGGCGGGGGGGGATGGACGGACACAGCAGGGAGGGCGGGGGGGATGGACGGACACAGCAGGGAGGGCGGGGGGGATGGACGGACACAGCAGGGAGGGCGGGGGGGATGGACGGGCACAGCAGGGAGGGCGGGGGGGGACGGACACAGCAGGGAGGGCGGGGGGGGGACGGACACAGCAGGGAGGGCGGGGGGGGACGTACACAGCAGGGAGGGCGAGGGGGGGGACACAGCAGGGAGGGCGGGGGGGGGTGGACGGACACAGCAGGGAGGGCGGGGGGGGATGGACACAGCTGGAGGGCGGGGGGGGGGGACGTACACAGCAGGGAGGGCGGGGGGGGACGGACACAGCAGGGAGGGCGGGGGGGGGACGGACACAGCAGGGAGGGCGGGGGGGGACGTACACAGCAGGGAGGGCGAGGGGGGGGACACAGCAGGGAGGGCGGGGGGGGTGGACGGACACAGCAGGGAGGGCGGGGGGGGGATGGACACAGCTGGAGGGCGGGGGGGGGGACGTACACAGCAGGGAGGGCGGGGGGGGACGGACACAGCAGGGAGGGCGGGGGGGGACGGACACAGCAGGGAGGGCGGGGGGGACGTACACAGCAGGGAGGGCGGGGGGGGATGGACGGACACAGCAGGGAGGGCGGGGGGGATGGACGGACACAGCAGGGAGGGCGGGGGGGGACACAGCAGGGAGGGCGGGGGGGGGGGGGACACAGCATGGAGGGCGGGGGGGGGACGGACACAGCAGGGAGGGCGGGGGGGGACACAACAGGGAGGGCGGGGGGGGGACACAACAGGGAGGGCGGGGGGGACACAGCAGGGAGGGCGGGGGGGATGGACGGACACAGCAGGGAGGGCGGGGGGGGGATGGACGGACACAGCAGGGAGGGCGGGGGGGGATGGACGGACACAGCAGGGAGGGCGGGGGGGGATGGACGGACACAGCAGGGAGGGCGGGGGGGGTGGACGGACACAGCAGGGAGGGCGGGGGGGGGATGGACGGACACAGCAGGGAGGGCGGGGGGGATGGACGGACACAGCAGGGAGGGCGGGGGGGGATGGATGGACACAGCAGGGAGGGCGGGGGGGGTGGATGGACACAGCAGGGAGGGCGGGGGGGTGGACGGACACAGCAGGGAGCGCGGGGGGGACACAGCAGGGAGGGCGGGGGGGAGGGGGGGACACAGCAGGGAGGGCGGGGGGGACACAGCAGGGAGGGAGGGGGGACACAGCAGGGAGGGCGGGGGGGACACAGCAGGGGGGGGGCACAGCAGGGAGGGCGAGGGGGGGACACAGCAGGGAGGGCGGGGGGGGACACAGCAGGGAGGGTGGGCGGCGGCGGGGGGGGGGGCACAGCAGGGAGGGCGGCGGGGGGGGCAGGGAGGGCGGCGGGGGGGCAGGGAGGGCGGCGGGCGCAGGACGGACTCAACAGGGCGGGCGGGCGCAGGACGGACTCAACAGGGCGGGCGGGCGCAGGACGGACACAACAGGGCGGGCGGACGGGAGCAGGACGGACACAACAGGGCGGGGGACAGACACAGCAGTGCGAGCGGGCGGGCGACGGACACAGCAGTGCGGGCGGGCGGGGGACGGACACAGCAGAGCGGGCGGGCGGGGGACAGACACAGCAGTGCGGGCGGGGCGACGGACACAGCAGTGCGTGCGGGCGGGCGGGCGACGGACACAGCAGTGCGGGCGGGCGGGGGACGGACACGGGCGGGCGGGAGAAGTAGAAGAAAAATAAATTATAGCTTACTTCCTGCCGACGCTCCCGCTGAGGTAAATGGACCCGGCTTCCTCCTAGCTGCGGCTATCTCCTCCCGCTGACACTCCTGAAGGGGACCCGGCTTCCTCCGGTTCTCTCTGTGTGACTGTGTGACTGCTCCGTCGTTCTCCTCCCCCAGTAAGGCTCCCTCCGTCGCTCACGTCCCGCGATCTCCTCTGGATCTTGTAGACGCTCCCTCCTTCTCGTCCTCCCGCCGCCTGCAGCTGTCCTCGTCATGCACGAGACACTGCTTCCCGCGCTCTCCTTGTGCACAACTGCCAGTACACAGCGCGTGAGGCTACTAGAGCCCTTATGCCAATGACAAGCTCATCTATGTTCACCCCCTGCTGGCGGCCACTGCGCAGGCGCAACAAATTGAAAAGCCCTATCTTTAAAATGGGGCATATTTTACTTAATTAAAAAAAAACTATAACTTTCTGAAAAACCACAACCCCAAAAGGCACTACACTGGGACATACTCTGTCTAATAAAACAAACCGAAACAAGGGGAGGCTTACAGAGAAGACAAAAGAAGACCCTGGTAGGGAGCACTCTTATCTGAAGTAACACAAGAATTTATTTGTTCATAGAACAATCATAAAATATCAATTTTTATTGGTATGCCTTAAAAATACTCATTCATTAATAAATATGTGATCATGAGCGAAAATATTTTTGAAGAGTGTGTGTATTATTTTGATAAATGGCCTCAGCCAAAACCATAGAATGTATTAAGGTCCGTCTGTATAGTAGTTCCCTTAACACGATGTGTTGGGAATCGAAGTATTTAAAAATTGAAAAGTGTGACCATCATCTAATCGGTTGTGTAGCCCATACACAAGTTTCACAGGGCAATTGGTTTGAATCATGGGTCACTGGTTGGTTACTTCGATTGGGTCACCTGTACAACAGTACAGGTCCTGAGAGTCAGCAAGAAGTATCTGTGGAGCTGTAAGTGGTGGGCATAAATATGTTATCCACCCACCTGGTGATACTGCCACCTATGTGAAAAAATATATATATATAGTAGTTATTCACATGTGTATTAAATGCAGAGGTTTGCAACCCTAATGTTTGTACAGAGACTCAAAAACAGCACATTTGCTCAATGTAGACTATTCACAAAAGATAGGGGCGGAGTCTGTAAATCTGCAATGTACAATAATCTCTCAATAATTCTTTTTAGACTGTACACAATCTCCAATAAAGCATATTCCTGGACAAGTGCTGTAATTATTGTAGGATAATTTCCTAATCGTGCTTATGGCTAAAATATAAACACATAGACCACATGATTACAAATTGACATGATTGTTAGAAGATTTGATATAATCAATTGTGAGATATGAGGCACAAATACCTCAGTTAATCGCAGATTGTCAGACAGTTTTGATAACAGATCTTTAAGCACTAGATAGAGATGTATACAGTGGCCAAGATACAGGTATGACTGCCCTTCTGCTGTTCTCCCGTCTTGCCAAATGGTATAGGACGAGGAATGAGAGAGGGTAAGTGCACCCAACTTGGCCAGAAGAAAGAAAGAGGAGGTATCAAGCAGAGTGACCTGCGGCAGGTGCTCCCTGATGCCCTTTTAACAAGCAGTGCAGAGAATGTTTAACCTGCACTTCGGTCTCTAGTGCGGTACACTCCTGAAAGTTCTTTATTGTACTGTCAGATACTTGTATGGAACATGTATATCTTTCAATTTCACAAAGAGCTGTGTCTAAATTTAAATTGATGTGCTCATGAAAAAACTGCGTTTCTTATTGTGTTTGTACCAGAAAAATAGAGCACATGTAACTTCTTTAAACTTGCACTTAATCTCTCTAGCAGTACACTCCTAGGTGGTTACTTTTCTTTGTCACAGAGGTATATGGCACACGAAATACATCAATTTGCTCAATAATTGTCAAACACTTATAAAGTGCTTTGTTCACAACCTCAATTTAGGATTAAAGGGGGATCGTGCTCCAGCAAGGGTGTGAAACTCACAATTTTAACGTTGAGCAGACATTAGCAATTGCCATTTTAGGTGAGCAGTGATATGAGGTCAAACATAATATAATATAAAGGAAGAAAGACAATTCTACATTAATTATATGTTAGTATTGAGGGAAACCCAATATTGTTTATATTGTGAAGTAATAGGCGAGAAGGCATATGATTGTATCTGACCCATGCATGGGTATTGTTGTTTAGACTCAATTGTGAGGGAAGGAGAAAGTTTTTTATATATATATATATATATATGCTTATTAAGGCACCTTGCAGTGTATATACATTATTTAGATATATCTAAATTATCTATACAATTGCTTCTACCTACACACTATGCATAAATTATGTGTAAAACTGTGTTCATATTGTGTGAAGTTATGCAGAATTACCAGTTCATAAGGTGATGCTGTGAGTGAAGTGGGACCATGAATTGAGGATTATTGTGACAATGTGTCGAAGGCAGAGAAGTTATTAATCTGCCTTAGTGAGTGATATTATGTGGTTAAAATAGATCATTATGTAAATGTGTACTGTTGCAATGAGTGTGTAATATGGTAAGAATGACCCAGGTGTGATAATCACATAACAGGGATATCAGTACCTAATAATATGTGCAAACTGAACAAAAGGTGATAGTAAAAGGCCTAAGTAAAGAAAAAAAGAGGGGGGTGAAACCTCTAACCAAATAAATTGAAGTGATACGTGCTCTAAAATAGTGAAGCCAGGAGTCGCGTAACTAGTGACTTGTGTTTGAGTTAATGAATATATGTATATGTGAAGGTCCTGAAAAGAATCAGAGGCATGAATTGTTGATTCAAACCTAACCTTTTTATGACAATAGGTATTGTCAAGTAATATATAGTCATGAAAATTATGTCAGAATCACTTGGGAAGGAAGGCTCCAAAGTTAATGTTCTCATTTAGACCCTCTGGATTGAGAGCCCCAAGTTTAAAAGTCCATTCACATTCCCTCTGTAATAGGCTGTTAGTGAGATCGCCTCCTCTGTTCCCTAACTTAACTTGTTCAAGGCCATAGATTTTGAAATTCACCCATGACCCATCATGTTCAAAATGGAAATGACGTGCAACTGAAGTCAATTTTTTAAATTTAGTCAGATCCTTTGCAGCATTCCTTATTGAGCCAATGTGCTCCAAGATACGTTGTTTAAAAGGTCTGCTTGTCATCCCCACATAGCGTTTATTGCACTCACATGATATGCAATAGACTACGGCTTCTGTATTGCAATTGATGAAATGTTGGGATCTTATGTCCTTTCCAAAACGATCCCTGATTGTATCCGTTTGTTTTATCCACTTGCAGGCTTTACAGTGTCCACAAGGGAAAGTTCCCACAGTTTTTGGTTTTGTAGTTGGGACCCGCTTAAAATGACTTGAGACCAACTGATCTCTCAGATTTCGGGATCTTTTCCAACTCATGGAAACATGAGGGCCTAATCTTTCGGCTAGGACAGGGTCTAATTGGAGAATGCCCCAATGTTTTTGAATTGCCTCTTTGGCTTGATGCCATTGACGACAAAACCTCCCAACAAAGCGTAGGGTGCCTTTCTCTTCTTTTTTAGATTCCTTTGTTGTAAAAATTAATTTTTCTCGGTTTAAGTACCGAACATTATTGTGGGCTTTTTTAACAGATGTCTTGCTATACCCTCTTTCATGAAGCCTTCTTGTTAAATCCTTACTCTGTTCAGCAAAAAGTACATCATCTGAACAGTTCCTCCTCAAACGGAGGAATTCCCCTTTCGGAATGTTCTTAATAGTGGATGGTAAGTGTGAGCTAGCATGGTGTAAAAGAGAGTTTGTTGAAGTTTCTTTCCTATATAGCTTGGTAGAGATCATGCCTTCCTGGTTTTTATATATCAGTAGATCCAAGAAGGGAAGTTCCTGTTGACTGATGTCATGAGTAAGATGTATATTTAATTGATTGTTGTTAAGGTGTTCAATGAACAGCAGAAGTAATTTAATGTCACCTTCCCAGATCATCAGGATATCATCGATGTATCTGATCCACATTATGATGTTAGGAGTGAAATTGTCATTCTGATCCGTAAACACGTGTTGCTTTTCCCACCATCCTAGAAAAATGTTTGCATATGTGGGAGCACATGCTGCTCCCATGGCGGTTCCACGTGTTTGTAAATAGAACCTATCATTAAACAGGAAAAAAATGTGGTATAATATGAACTGGAGAAGGTCAGCTATGAAAGCATGAAATCCCTCATAGCCCTCTGTTTTCATGAAATAATTAACTGCCTCTAGACCTATTTTATGGTCAATGGATGTGTACAATGCCTCCACATCTAGGGAGACTAAGAACTGGTTTTCCTCTAACCGTATGCCATGTAATTTACGTAGGACGTCCGACGTGTCCTGGACATAGGATGGAAGGGACTGAACATGATGCCTGAGATGTGTGTCTACAAAAATGCTCGCTTTTTCTGTTAGGGCACCAATGCCCGAAACAATTGGCCTCCCAGGTGGTGTAGTTAAGTTTTTATGAACCTTTGGGAGCAAATAAAAGGTTGGTATCTGTGGATAGTCATTTGAAAGAAATGCAAATTCCTGAGAAGTGATGATACCATCCTTCAGGGCATTAGTGATCTTTCTATTGTAGATAGTTCTAAAATCCTCTAAGGGATTGAAAAGAAGTCTTTTATAGCATGTGGGATTCTCCAGTTGCCTGTAGGCTTCCTGTAAATATTAAGTTTGAGGCCACAGAACCACATTACCTCCCTTATCTGATGGCTTTATAATTGTATCATTCCATGATTGTATGTCATGGAAGGCTAATTTCTCTTTCTTAGTTAGATTAGAGTTTCGGGGGTATGTGGGTTTTTTTACATGAATTTGATCAAATTCTTTGGATACGGCCTTAATGAAAATCTGTATCTCTGGGCTTGTGTGTTCTGAGGGAAAAAAGGAAGATTTTTTCTTAACTATTGGTCTAGTTGCCACCTCCCATTCCTGATCCTTAGACATTGAGGTTTCTTGTTCTAGATCCATCAGGGCCTCAAGGGCTTCAGATTCCAAGGTAGCCAGGTTTTCACCTGCTTGGATCAGAGAGTGGTCCTTTTGGGTTCCTTGATTTTGGTTATGGAACTTGGTGAGAAGGAATTTTCTGCCAAACAATTTAAGGTCCTTCTCCCATTCAAATCTATTGAAATCCGTGGTAGGAGAGTATGTTAGGCCTTTGCCCAAAATGAATAAATGATCATCGCTTAATTGATGTTCAGACAAATTAATCACTTTGAGTTTGGATGATGACTCCTCCTCAATATCTACTGAAGAGAGGTGGGGTATTATCTCTTCCGTGTGTTTCGTATAGGTTGTCTCCTTGATGGTGGGGAATCCCATTGTTGTCGTCGGTATCCCCTTTCGTTTCCTATTTGCCCTCCTTGTTTTCCTTCTTTTTGTCTCCCCCTCTTTCCTTTCGTGAAATCCCCTAAAAAAGAAGGAGAATTGGAGGAATTGGGGTTAAAGTTGTAATTGGATGCGTTGTGACTTGCCCTATAGTTCGTCACCTGTGATCCCTCAGTACCAGATTCCAGGTCCTCGGTCCCTGATGTCTCTGTCACCGAGGATGAGTAATTGTCCGTATTCTTAGGAGGATATGATTTCCACACTTGTTTATGCCACTTAAAGATTTTTCCAGATGCGAAATCCCTTCTATCTCTTATGAATTTGTTCTTTTTTCTATCCACAATAGTTTGTTCATAGGTTTTAATATCAACCTTATGTTTCTCAAAACAGCGTTGGAATTGTAAATCTTTTTCCCAGGGTTCAAGTTTCTTACTGAGTTCTTCTAAATCTCGTTCACACCTTTCTAATATAAGGTTGTTGTGTTTCATCAAGATGTGAATTAAGTCATTTGAACATTTCAGGAGAGCATTCTCCCATTCACTCTTTAATCCTTCACTTGCTAGTTCGAACGTGGGAAAAACTCAGGGTCTCAATCCCCTTGGAACAATTTTGTTTTTAATATAATTTTCAAGTGTGATGAGATCCCAGTTGGTTCTAACCTGCTTCTGCAGTGTCTGTTTAAGTCGCGTAAATTCTCCCTCCCAACTTATGTGGGGATCCTGATTGTCGATATTGCTGGGAAAAATATCTTCCAGATTATCACTCGTAGCTCTTTTAAATGTCAGTTCCTGTTTTAAGTTGAAGCTCATTCTGCTCCCACAATATGTATTTGTGGAAAAATGTAGAAAAAGGCAAGTAGCAAATTCTTGAAAAAAAGAGAAAATTCCAAGAATAAATGTAGAGAATCATATAATGTGATCCGTGCTGGCCCTCCAAGAAAGACTGTAACCAGTCTCAAAATGCAATGGTAAAAAAGGAAGTTTGTGGACGGCCGCACAGGAAAAAACTGTACATTATATAGTTACCTCAGAAAAAACTGACACTCTCGGGATATTCTTTCCCTTAATTGGTCAATAGTATACCTACACCGAATTGGTATGTTGGTAACAAGGATTTTGACGGTCAGTGGTGCTCCCAAGGGTATAGAAACATGTATCGAAACAAGGGGAGGCTTACAGAGAAGACAAAAGATGACCCTGGTAGGGAGCACTCTTATCTGAAGTAACACAAGAATTTATTTGTTCATAGAACAATCATAAAATATCAATTTTTATTGGTATGCCTTAAAAATACTCATTCATTAATAAATATGTGATCATGAGCGAAAATATTTTTGAAGAGTGTGTGTATTATTTTGATAAATGGCCTCAGCCAAAACCAAATTGTAGCAGGATTAACATTATCAGCTAAGTGTTAATTGGTTGCTGATAGATGTATCTGCACAAGATCACATTGTATCATGTGCAATTATAGCAGGATTAACATTATCAGCCAACTGCTATTTTGTTGCTGATAGATGTATCTGCACAAGAGGGAACAGCTGTTTATGATTATCAGTGAGCCCCAACAGGGTTTGTGTTCCAATTATCACATTAGGATTTCAGCAATTGCTAATGTCTGCTCAACGTTAAAATTGTGAGTTTCACACCCTTGCTGGAGCACGATCCGCCTTTAATCCTAAATTGAGGTTGTGAACAAAGCACTTTATAAGTGTTTGACAATTATTGAGCAAATTGATGTATTTTGTGTGCCATATACCTCTGTGACAAAGAAAAGTAACCACCTAGGAGTGTACTGCTAGAGAGATTAAGTGCAAGTTTAAAGAAGTTACATGTGCTCTATTTTTCTGGTACAAACACAATAAGAAACGCAGTTTTTTCATGAGCACATCAATTTAAATTTAGACACAGCTCTTTGTGAAATTGAAAGATATACATGTTCCATACAAGTATCTGACAGTACAATAAAGAACTTTCAGGAGTGTACCGCACTAGAGACCGAAGTGCAGGTTAAACATTCTCTGCACTGCTTGTTAAAAGGGCATCAGGGAGCACCTGCCGCAGGTCACTCTGCTTGATACCTCCTCTTTCTTTCTTCTGGCCAAGTTGGGTGCACTTACCCTCTCTCATTCCTCGTCCTATACCATTTGGCAAGACGGGAGAACAGCAGAAGGGCAGTCATACCTGTATCTTGGCCACTGTATACATCTCTATCTAGTGCTTAAAGATCTGTTATCAAAACTGTCTGACAATCTGCGATTAACTGAGGTATTTGTGCCTCATATCTCACAATTAATTATATCAAATCTTCTAACAATCATGTGAATTTGTAATCATGTGGTCTATGTGTTTATATTTTAGCCATAAGCACGATTAGGAAATTATCCTACAATAATTACAGCACTTGTCCAGGAATATGCTTTATTGGAGATTGTGTACAGTCTAAAAAGAATTATTGAGAGATTATTGTACATTGCAGATTTACAGGCTCCGCCCCTATCTTTTGTGAATAGTCTACATTGAGCAAATGTGCTGTTTTTGAGTCTCTGTACAAACATTAGGGTTGCAAACCTCTGCATTTAATACACATGTGAATAACTACTATATATATATATTTTTTCACATAGGTGGCAGTATCACCAGGTGGGTGGATAACATATTTATGCCCACCACTTACAGCTCCACAGATACTTCTTGCTGACTCTCAGGACCTGTACTGTTGTACAGGTGACCCAATCGAAGTAACCAACCAGTGACCCATGATTCAAACCAATTGCCCTGTGAAACTTGTGTATGGGCTACACAACCGATTAGATGATGGTCACACTTTTCAATTTTTAAATACTTCGATTCCCAACACATCGTGTTAAGGGAACTACTATACAGACGGACCTTAATACATTCTATGGTTTTGGCTGAGGCCATTTATCAAAATAATACACACACTCTTCAAAAATATTTTCGCTCATGATCACATATTTATTTATTAATGAATGAGTATTTTTAAGGCATACCAATAAAAATTGATATTTTATGATTGTTCTATGAACAAATAAATTCTTGTGTTACTTCAGATAAGAGTGCTCCCTACCAGGGTCATCTTTTGTCTTCTCTGTAAGCCTCCCCTTGTTTCGATACATGTTTCTATACCCTTGGGAGCACCACTGACCGTCAAAATCCTTGTTACCAACATACCAATTCGGTGTAGGTATACTATTGACCAATTAAGGGAAAGAATATCCCGAGAGTGTCAGTTTTTTCTGAGGTAACTATATAATGTACAGTTTTTTCCTGTGCGGCCGTCCACAAACTTCCTTTAATAAAACAAACCCCAAGTCTTAATTTGTCCTCTATCCTGAGTTATGCCTTCGTAAAAAAATCCTCATTCACTCTATAGGAAAACGGTGTCAAAAAGCCACAGAGGGAGTGGCAGAAAAAAACTGTCAGTTGGAACTTTAGCTTACTCCCAATGCCTCATTTTTTATTATTTTGCCCTGAAATTTGGCATGCAGCAGCGGGTTACGATTCTACGCGTCCATGCCAAATTTCAGCTCGGTATGTCCAATCAGTTTTGAGGTGTAGCCCCTCAAACATCATGCCCCCATCTCAGAAGTTCCCTATGGGAGAATTCCGTTTGTTCGATTCAGCCTTAATATAAGGGCACGACCGTGCCCTTATAATATATATATATATATATAAAATCTATCCCAAAAGAGATACCTACTGTATAGGCACTCAGAGACAGCAATGAAGCATTGCCGGCTTATTGTGATGATTACATACTGTATACTGTGTCTGTGTGTGTATATGTATGTATATATATATATATATATATATATATTACTCTGTATATACTGTAATGTTTGTACAGTTTAATGTATACAGTAGGTATATAATACAGTATACTGCACATGCAGTCTACTGTATATACAATAATCTCTTTCATTACTGTATCTGATTTCATTATTTTTGGCTCTTCACAGGATATCTCCCATGATAAGAGATGTGAATAAAGAAAAGAGAGTGGAACAGGCACGGTGATGGATTAAGAGTGGTGAAACATTTCATGATGTCATTTTCACAGATGAATCGTCTGTTGCCCTTGAGCGGTTCTCCAGAATGTCATTCTGGAAACGTAACCATATCTCATTAAAATCACGCCCAAAGCATCCATTGAAAGTCCATGTATGGGGAGGCATATCACGATTAGGAGCTGGTCCCCTATTATTTTACGAAGGTACAGTACTATACTTTATTCTGTGCCTGGGTTCTTTAAAAATACATGTTGTACTGTAGAGTATATGTAACTGCACAATAAAATTAGTTGCTTATTAATGAACAACATTTTTTTATTTCTGTAGGGATCATGGATAAGAATTTCTTCCAAGAAACAATAGTAGAGGGATGTATGGTGCCAATTGTGAATAAATATTACCCAACTCACCATAGAATATTCCAAGACAATGATCCTAAACACTCCGCCTCAGCCAAATTTATGGAAAAGAAAGGTATGATTTGGGAACGCACACCACCAGAGTGAGTATTCTATCAACAGTGTACAAGTAAAATTTTGGATAGCACTCTAGTACTGTAAATTTATTTTTTGGTTTAATAAACAGTACAATACCATATGTTTAATTTTCTCTATTTAATGTCATTAATTGACTAACTTTTTTTCTATACTCTTTTTTTTATAGATCACCAGACATGAATCCAATTGAATTAGTGTGGGCTCAATTGAAGAGGTACATTAGGAGTGTTGCGAAGCCAACAACAAAACAGCAGATGTTGGATGGGATATAGAAATTTTGGCTAGAAGTACTCACACCTGAACATTGTAATAATTATATAAATCACATGTATAAAGTATTACCTGTTATAGTCGAAAGAAATGGTCAAGCCACAAATATGTAGTTGTGTACTGTATTAAAATTTTAAATTGGTGCATTATTAAAAATGTTTTTAAAATTGCCTTTATCTGATTATTGCATAAACTAATGTAGAATATTATACAGTAGTAATGTTATTGATGTGTAAGAACAGTTATTTTCTGTTTTATAAGTACTGAATAAGAGTACTGTACATTTTGATCAGTACAGTACATGCAATCGGATGTTGTAATAAATACTTTTTTTTTACATTAATATTGATGCTTTTCCAATAAATATTCCATTATACAGTATGGTACGGTACAGTACATGGGGCTAACTGTACAGTATGATGTGCCGTTATGTGGGAGAAATACTGTATCCACTAAATGTACAGTAAAATGTTTTTACCTTATTACAAACACACAAATGCATCCCAGATGGAAATCTGCTATACACAGCAGTCAGCTTATGGTGACAGAACTTACCTACTGTATCCCCACCCATAGTCGTGGTATATTTTAGATAGCCTAATGAGACACTCCTGCAGCATTGCCAATGATTAATGTAAAACCTGTGTGCAAACAATATCTCTATTGAATGCAAAGTACACTAAGAGTACAGTATACAGTATTATCAGAGCCATACCTGACCAACATGATGCCCTAAGCTAGATTTTGGCTGATGCCCTCTTGCACAGATGCTAGTTCCGCCTCTAACCCTGCACCCCTTTCCCAGCACCATCACCCATTTTGGCGCTCCTACCCCTTATAATTTAAATAGGAACAATGTGCACATTTAGTGCCTGCCCAAAACAGTGCATGTTCTTGCTGGGAAGGGGCATGGTATCACAATAATACCCCCAGATGAAATGACACAACACAGTACTGCAACTTTATTCACATTATATCATGCAGTAATGTCTTTTATTCTCGTTACATCATATGATAATACCACATTACTCCTAACAGTTTTGCCCCTTATTCACATTACACCCCACCACATTGATCTTTATTTACATTAGACCACAGGTTCTCAAACTCAGTCCTCAGAACCCCACGCAGTGCATGTTTTGCAGGTCTCAAGTGAAATAATTAGCTCTACCTACTGTATGGACCTTTTAAAATGTGTCAGTGAATAATTAATACAGTACACCTGTGCACTTGCTGGTTTACCTGCAAAACATGCAATGTGTGGGGTCCTTGTTTTAGGTCTGTATACTGTACATTATACAGCATTTATTATTTGATCATTCTTCGGGACCTCATTGCCTCTGTGTACTGTTATTTTAGCGACGGGATTGTGACGCTCCTTCAGCATTGCCCCGTAGCCTTCAAGACTACTGCTACTGTATCTATCACTCCATCTCCGAGCGCTGCCTGCCACGTGGTGGCGGTTTAGGGGCGACTGCCATTTTGACAGTGTGATATGGGATCGAGTCCGGTGTACCGTAATGATAGACCTCGCTTATCCCTATCGCCCTATGTATTTTAGCGAAGGGATTGTGATGCTCCTTCAGCATTGCCCCGTAGCCTTCAAGACTTCTGCTATCTCTCACTCCATCTCCGAGCGCTGCCTGCCACATGGTGGGGGTTCAGGGCGACGGCCATTTTGACAGCGTGCTATGCGATCAAGTCCTGTGTACCGTAATGTGCATAGACCTCGCTTATTCCTATCGCCCCTATGTATTTTAGCGAGGGGTTTGTGACGCTCCTTCAGCATTGCTCCATAGTGCGATCAAGTTCGGTGTACCGTAATGTGCATAGACCTCGCTTATTCCTATCGCCCCTATGTATTTTAGTGAGGGGATTGTGATGCACATTCAGCACTGCCCTGTTGTCCGCAAAATCTATGTCATCACTCGCTCCATAGATGAGGGCCTCCATGGGGCAAGGAATCACAGGCAGTAGCCATTTCGATTGAGTCTGCCCTGCTACAGAGTTGTATGTGTACCGAATGGTGCATAGAACCTTAACAGTACATCTGCTCCGGCAGCTTTGCCCTGGTTTATGTGAACAAAAAAAATTATAAAGTGTCTGGAATAAACTAACATGCGTTCGTACTGTACAGTACTTTAGGAATCGAACACGGGACTCTGAGTATAGGAAGCGGAACACTTCACCACTTCGCCACAGACAAATGAATAAATATATTAGTTTTGATTAAGCCATAATGGCTACGGGATTAGTATGCTAACATACTGTACAATTGCCCTCATTCCGAGTTGTTTGCTCTGTAATTTTCTTTGCATCGCAGCAATTTTCCGCTAATTGCGCATGCGCAATGTTCGCACTGCGACTGCGCCAAGTAAATTTGCTAAGTAGTTTGGTATTTTACTCACGGCATTACGAGGTTTTTTCTTCGTTCTGGTGATCGGAGTGTGATTGACAGGAAGTGGGTGTTTCTGGGCGGAAACTGGCCATTTTATGGGAGTGTGTAAAAAAACGCTACCGTTTCTGGGAAAAACGCGGGAGTGTCTGGGCGAATGCTGGGTGTGTTTGTGACTTCAAACCAGGAACGAAACTGACTGAACTGATCGTAGTGGCAGAGTAAGTCCCGAGCTACTCAGAAACTGCAAACAAATTTCTATTCGCAATTTAGAGAATCTTTTGTTCGCAATTTTGCTAAACTAAGATTCACTCCTAGTAGGCGGTGGCTTAGCGTGTGCAATGCTGCTAAAAGCAGCTTGCGAGCGAACAACTTGGAATGAGGGCCAATATTCCTAATATCATTAGGCAATAATGAACCTCCAACACGTCCATTTGCGTCAGTGTACACTACTGGTTTTATGTTGCTTTGTCTGCAGGATTCAGCGTAACGAGACGCACTAGTAAAGTAGTCCTTACTATACAGTATACAGTATTTCAGTATTATATTTTACGGGAGCCCACACGCATGTGCAGTGGTGATTGTAAAAAGCGACATCTGGTGGATGATCGCAGGTATTACACGTAAAGGTAACACCAAACGTCTGTCTCTGTGCGATTAGATAGCCTCTCTGTGACTAGGCGCGCCTCCCTATGCCCCAGTACGCTGCGTATGCTCGATCGGGGCAAACGCCTCAGCCACTCAAGATAAAGGTGGCTATATCTGTAAGTGGCAGGAGGAGTTTTGCTACTTTTCAGCTGTAATTGTAACTATCTGATTGCTCCCAGTGGAGGCTCAATATATGTAACAGGCTGACAATGTAGCAACTCAATTTCCTCAAATTATAGGTTAAACCACACAGCCACTTTACACTGCAAGAAGTGTTTGCATTTGGATTTGATATATGTAGCTAAATCCATATAGAGCAAGAGAGTGTGCAGTGTATTGAATTGGTGAGAATTTTTTCAATAATAAAGGATTTCAATTACTGCCTACATAACAATTTCCATATGCTGCTTTCCACTAATTTAATAATGGCAGCGGCTAACTAACTTCGGCCAGCTCTCATCCCAGAATTGCAGTACCCTGCAATATCCTAGGATATCAGGACACTGCAGTCGCCCTAACAGGGAAAGTAGTATGGCTTCTATCTTCCTTCTGGCCAGCTATTTCCAGGCCGCTGCCCTAGCATCTGCCGGCCGCTGTGTTGGCAACGTTGTTCCGACTCATGGCGGTGAGACAGCAGAAGTAGCGTACGAAGGTTTGCTGACTTACTTTAAAACTTTATAACAAATGAATTGCCTTTTTATGCATAGGCTGTTAGAGGGATAAAATTATCTTAGTACACTGCTACCATTGTTATACAGTGTTTGCTATATGATTATTTACCTTCATGTTAATATTTATTGTTTTCTAGGTTTGCATAATTGTCAGCCTTTAATCTAATTACCATGTTCTGGCTATTAATGAGGTTCATAATTGTCAAATTTTGATAAACAAGAGGTACAATTTAAGAGTGGCGGGCACTTTTAATACTTGTCTATACAGTATATTCCTTGGTGAATCTACTGTCTATATATGGCATTGATTATTTATCAGTGAGGCACCAATTTTGGTTAACCATTTGAGCTCACTAGTGAGCTTTTTGCAGCATTGCTGTGAAATACTCATGTGATTTATCATTTTGATTTATGTTTATAACTCTAATTTCTAT
Organism: Pseudophryne corroboree; assembly: GCF_028390025.1. Taxonomy (NCBI): domain Eukaryota; kingdom Metazoa; phylum Chordata; class Amphibia; order Anura; family Myobatrachidae; genus Pseudophryne; species Pseudophryne corroboree. Next base: position 459,469,976 of record NC_086450.1, read on the forward strand.
ATTTTAATGATCTAATAAAGGTTATATTTTAAGGGCAATTGTGGACAAAATTGTCCTTGTCTATATATGAAGAGTGCCCCCAAAATATAGTCTTCTTTCTCCTTTCAATTCTATAGGATATCAGTTTTGTAAACTATGCCAAAAAAATGCTCCAAAGAGCACATAATGCAAAGAAAAGAGGTACAAGATGGAATTGTCCATGAGCACTCCCACCCACCCTTAGGTTGTATATTAAACAGGACATGCAAAGTTTAACAAACCAATCATTTCAGCTACAGGGACCGTCACTTGTGGCTGAAATTATTGGTTTCTTTGGACCCCCACAAAACAAGCTGGCAATGGTCAGTGCACAAACTGGCTTTAGTACTTTAAATAGGAATGATGCTGTTATAAGCATCCGATTCTTCACCCACATCAGTCTGTACATCCCCTTCTTCACAGACTATCAATTCGTCCCTGCTGGAATCCACCATCACAGGTCCCTCTGTGCTTTTTGGAGGTATTTGCTGTTAAACGTCCCTAGTGGAATGTGTAATTCATTTTGATGAACATCATCTTTTCTACATTTTGGGAAAGTAACCTCCTACGCCGAACGCTGACAAGGTTCCCAGCTATGCAAAAAACTCTTTCTGAGTACACACTGGAGGGGTGGGCAATTTAAGTAAAAACAAAGCCAGTTTGTGCAAGTGACTCCAAATTGTCTCTTTTTCATGCCAGTATTAAAACGGACTGTCTGACATGCCTATTTCGATGCTATCACTGAAATAATCATCAACCATTCTTTTAATGGTGACAGCATCATATGCAGTGACAGTAGACATGTTACTAATTGTAGGCAGCTCCTTAAGTCTGGACCAGATGTAAAAACTTGTTCCTGACTGATCTGCATCACTGCCAGCGGGTCACTTTGGAAAATTTATTTTTTTCTTCTCAGCGGCAGTTGCCGTGTCATGTTCCGCTTGAGCTGACAATTTTCTCACCAACAGCTCTTTGCATCTCTGCAGGTTTGTGCCCATTTGAAAGAAAGACACAACATATGACTTAAACCTAGTACGGTCTCCAAAATATAGTGATCTGACTTCAAGAGATTGACACCCTTGAATCCTGGCAAAGTAAATGAAGGGCTTCATCTACAAGTCCAACATACTTAGCAGAATAACTCCATTTCAGCTCTTCCTTCACCTCACCTTCTCCAGCCGCTTTTGCAAAAGCCTGATGAAGGGAATCACCTGACTCAAGCTGGCCATGTCCGAACTAACTTCACATGTTGCAACTTCAAAGGGTTTGAGAACCATGCACAACACAGAAATTATGCTCCACTGCACTTGACTCAGGTGCATTCCTGCTCCTTTCCCTATGTCATAGGTTGATGTGTTGGCTTGAATGGTCTTTTGCTGCTCCTCAATCTGCTGAAGCATATATATAGGGTAGAACTCCACCTCGTTACTATTGCTTCAGATGATGGCAGAGCAAATTCAAGAGTTTTTGCTGGTGCTCCAGTCTTTGACATGCAGTTGCTGAATGTCGAAAATGTTAAAAAAAATTTTGGTGCCACCGACAGCATCTCCTGCAAGCCCCTATATTTTTTTGTCTGCCTGATATGCATGTTTGAATGCTATAACTGAAATAGTCATCAACCATTCTTTCAATGGTGACAGCATCATTTGCAGAGCTTCTTCAGTCCAGACCAGATGTCAAAAGTCTTTCCTGAGTGATGTTCAAAAATTTGTATTATTATTTTTTATATCACAAACCAGCAGTTACAGTGTCGCACAAATGAGTGAGAAATATATATTATTACACACTGTGGTTTAGCCTCACCAACAGCATTGCACGATATGAACACACTCAAAAAAACATCAGTGCATTGATTTAGTGCATTGTTACAATTTTGGTGAGAAGTGGATTGGTTGACAAAAATGATTCTTAGTAAATTTTCCAATTCCAATGATACCAATGTTATTTGGATGAGGTTTGCACTGATGGTGAATTACCGTGTTTTGACATGCGACATCCATGCAGTGGTGCAAGTAGAAAAGAATTCTTAGTGTTACTGCGTGTGCACTCCCCCAAAAATGGTCATGGTCACATGCCACCAGGAGCATGGCCAATGAAATGGGGCTTGTCAACATGCAGGCCCCCATTTCTTGTTACTCTGAGAACATTAATTTTCATTCCATATGCCCCTTCACCTATATGGTGGTTTCTCACAATGTGGAACCTCTGAAGAAATGTATCCTCCTTGGTCAGACAGAATCTTCAGTCGGTATTTATTTAATTTATTAACAGTTTCTTATATAGTGCAGCATATTCCATTGTGCTTTACAATTAGAACAACAGTAATGGAACAAAACAGGGTTAAAACAGACAGACATAGAGGTAGGAATTCACTATTCTCATAAGAAATCACATGGTCTGGAAGATGCCTGTTTATGTAGGAATATAACCAATGTCATAATTATACATAGATTCAGTCAGATTCCTGCCACCTACAGATGGGTCCTCCAATATCTTGGCTGTTTCTGTGCCTAGACGGAGATTTAGTCATGCCAGGCGATAGCTTAGGTTGCTGAGTTTAATCACGGATAGGCGCGTTGAGGCATGAGCATGCAATACACAGCTCCACAACTGGGTGGCTAATGCTCCTCTAATCAAGTACTTTAGTTTGAATAGCAGCTTATTGATCTACAGTACAAGCTCCGGCAAATGGTCAGTGACGACTGTAATGTTAATATACTGTACAGTCCTGTACTGCATAGTGTACACACAGATGGTGACCAATGATCAGACGGAGAGAATAAAATAAATAATTGTTTATACAGATGCAAACGAACATGTTAACATGTGTATATGCAGACGCAACTAATGTGGGAAAGGAATAATGTAGCTCATTGACTTTAAAGTATGTACAGTGCATTAAATACCGTGTTTTGTTTATGAGCGTCCGAGACCCCTAACAGCATAAACACCAATGGGAAGGAATCGCTGCTTGCATTACTTTTACACATGAACTTGTGTAACTTCCAGTGGGGGAGCAATCGGTGAAGGCTCCCGCCTCCAACGCTGAGTGTTCCGGCTTCAATTCCCAAAGTGTCAAACAATTTTTTTTTTAAGAAGACCCCAAAAAGTAATCTGTTCCTGGTGCTACATAGAAAGGTTTACCACAGCAGCTAGACACAGGGGGTTGGTCAGATGAGCCAAAGAAATGGACTGGGGGTGGGGTCCCTTGAGCTTTTTCTGAGGCATGTTGAGCAGCTTTGATGCAGATTTTCATGTTATGCAACTGGTAGCATGATTATTAATTCAGAAAACCATGTCAGCAGGAGGTGACAGGGGTACAAAGATAATTAATCACATTGTCAGAAGCTTTGGTAGTGAAACACAAAACTGAATAGGCTGCATCTGTCAAGTATATACACTATACTATAATAATTATATATACTATACAGTACAGATGGTGTAATGGTTAGTATTACTGCCTCACAGCAATGAGGTCATGGGTTCCTTTCCCGTCACGTCCTTAACTGTGTGGAGCCTGTATATTCTCAATGTACTTGTGCGGGTTTCCTACGAGTACTCCGGTATCCTCTAACAATCCAAAAATATACTGGTAGGTTAATTGGCTCCAACCAAAAATGAACCCTAGAGTGAATGTGTGTGCGTGTACATGTGGTAGGGTATATAGATTGTAAGCTCCACTGGGGCAGGGATTGATGTGAATGGCTGAAAATTCTCTGTATAGCACTGCAGAATATGTGTGCGCTATATAAATAAATGGTTTAATAAATAATAATAATAATAATAATAATAATAATAATAATAATTTCTAGGTGGCAAAGTGTTATTGACGATGTAGAGTGACACACAGAGGACTCCTTTTCTAGAGAGTATAGTTGATAATGTTCAGGTGTAAGAGTAAGATCTGTATGTGGTGAAATTACATGACCAACATCAAATAAACTTCAGGTATATGAATGGCCACCACGTTGGTAGCATAGTAGTCAGAGAATTCACTCCATTTACAATTAATATGAATCAGGTGGAGCCTCAGGAGCTGCTGTGAGTGAGTGGACAACTGAGGGAAGATGCAGCTGAGTTCCAGCACTGCACTGCAAGGTCTGACTCCCAATGTAAGCCCCTCTGAGTGGGCGAGAACAGGAGACGCAGGCAGGGACCAGATCTCTAGATGGCGGTCTGGGAGCATCAAATGAGCAGCACAACAACTGGGGCTTCTGACAGGCAAGTGATCCTCCAGAGACCAGGCAGTGCTGACACAATGAAGCACTGGGAGCTGCTGAGCAGGACACACAGCCAGGACCCATCACAACCTGTGGCGCAGCCCCAATGCCGGAGAACAGGAGAGCCAGGAGACTCACAGCCCCATGAAGACAGCCGGATGCCTGGGCTTGTGGGAGTGAGCGGAAGGAGCCGGGAGCTCAGGCAGCAGAGGTAGGGGTATCAGGAGTCTTGCACCGCTTAGTTAGGAGGAAGGGGGGATCCCAGGATGATCTCTGGGCCATTGGTGGGGATCCAGGTAACATGGTAGGCCAGAGGTCAGAGATCGGCCGATGAGGCATCCAGAATGCAAATTACAGGACACCTCTAATCACAGAGACAGACAGGCAGCACAGATTACCCCAGCAGGTTGCTGAAATCCAGGTAAAGGGCCTTTTTTGGAGAAAAATAACCCGGTGCTCTAAAAATGCACATCTTCTCAAGATAGCAGACAAATCACGCCCTCTAAACAATGTTCTTTGATAGGATGAGAAATATAAGGACATACAAAATGGTTTCATCCACTGTATGTAGGCTGTCGGTTTACTTTAAATGTGACTCAGGTTTTAAGTCTGCTTTTTAAAGACCTAGTGCCTGAATTGTACGGAATGCTGATATTTATGCAACTGAGCGATTATTGGTAGACTGCACACACACCAAGGCACTGTTGCGATGCCACTCACAATCAGGAAGGATAATGTTGTGCTAAGGATTGTTTGAGAGATGGGGCCCCAAAACTATATCTTACCTAGGGCCCCATGAGGTCTAAATCCGACTCTGGTGTAAATACATCCATTATTACAGGAAGTACATGTATCTGCATAAAGATGTTCTCACTTCGTGTCTTATAATAGGAAGAACCAGAGAGTCCCATCTAAATGGTGTGACTTCTGTACAAATCAGCTGCATTTATTTCTTGTATGGCAATTTTAGAAATGCCAAGATACAGTAACTGTGTAATGCCAAAACAAAATAAGTACGTCCCTATTTTGCATTGGTAAAGTAGGTCAAGGTAATTATAGTAGGTCATCAAACAAAAGGTGACAATTCAATACTGTATAACCTCTCAAATTAGTTTACATCAATACATTTTTACATCATAACTTAATAATTAGCTTAATTATTGAAACATACTAGACTTTCTATCAGCTGATACCAGCCTACACTTCTAAAGCAGGTGAACAGAGGAAAGCCATATCTACAATAAAGCATGGAGATATATTTGTGGGAAAAAGGGTCATCTTTATTTGTTTATTAAAAGTACTAAAAATGTATGATAGTGAGGAGGGAATGGCTCTACACACAGTATCACCATCTTGCCCAAATAAATATTTATTTATTTATTAACAGTTTCTTATATAGCGCAGCATAATCCGTTGCGCTTTACAATTAGAACAACAGTAATAGAACAAAACTGGGTAAAAACAGACAGACATAGAGGTAGGAAGGCCCTGCTCACAAGCTTACAATCTATAGGGAAATAGGCATAGATACACAAGGATAGATGCTACCTATTGTATAATGGTCCACCAGATTGCTAGGTTCTTAATGGGTTGTATGAGGATACCCCACAAAGTTATCCAAGTGTCAGGAGGGTGTGAGACTAAAGAAAGACAAGATATGTGATGTTATGAATACTCTACAGAGGATGTAATTAGATAGGGAAGCACTGAAGGTTATGTGAGTGGGTCTGGAATAATCCGATAACAGTTGTAGGTGGGGGCTGCTGGAAGCTTTAGATGGGGGCCCACTGCCATACCATTGCCAACAAACCAGGATTTAGATGGGGGCCCACTGCCATACCATCACCAACCAATCAGGATTTAGATGGGTCCAACTGCCAGACCATTGCCAACAAATAAGAGTTAAGATGGGACCAAATGCCAGACCATTTCCAACTACTCAGGATTTAGATGAGGGCCCACTGCCAGACCATTGCCAACAAATTAGGATTTAGATGTGGGCCAATTGCCATGCCATCGTAAACAATTCAAGGCTTACATTGGGTGAACTGCTAACACATCACCATCATTTTAAGGTTTAGATGGAGGCCAGCTGCCTACCTGTTGCCAACAGCTATACTTTCCTGCCAAGGGTACACAAAAATGCCCACTGGGACTAATTTTGTCATGGACCCCAATAGGGTAGAATCACTTTAGATCCTTGTATTGGTAGGGAAAGCACCACAAGACCTATGACGAAAAAGCTATTGTTACCATTTTGTTCTGCAAAACAATAAAGTCTACAATCATACCAAGTGGGAGGGAAATTTCAAAGAGTTAAGAGATCTCCCAATCAGGAAATCACTATTATAAACCAGCAACTGGACCCGTCTTACATTTTTAATATTTGCTTCTAAATGCTTTCTGACACAGATGAGTAGTTTATATTCCTACATGTATATGAATCTATTTCTCAAACTTGATGTTATCATAAATTTTGTCAAAATAAACAAAATTATGTAAACACTCATATATGGGAATATACAGCAGTATTTTGACATTTAGAATTATAGTCACAGTGTTACTGTATAACAAAACTAAACTGTAAATAATGTTGCAAAGCAGAGTTTAATAAGCTTTGACAATTAGTTTCTAAAAACTTTTTAATTAAACCTCAAAGGCAAAATTTCTGTATGATGCAATTCAATAATTTTCTTAGCTACGTAGTAACATCTTAATTGATAGCACATTGATTATGGCTTCTCACTGTATAAATAAGAGTCTTTCCTTTCTTGTGTCCTTTTCTTATGGCAATCTACAGGTGAGTTGTGATCTTCTACATTATACTATACAATGCAAAGTACCTGATCTATAGCTGTGATGGTTCTGGGATTTAGGAACATTTTGTTTCATATTTCTCTTACATTATCACTTCTCTCATTGATGCTTCTTTTAAGGTAAAGCAAATCATTGTAACTACAACTATTTTATGACCATGTACATTGCATACAGATTCCCTTATATAAAAGGCTTTCTGCTTTCATATTACAAAATGTAGTTGTAACAGTATCAGAAGTTTATAAAAACACTTAGTAAAAGACAAGATTATGACTGACAGTGGAATATTTCATACAGTATATAGGGTCTATGAGGATCTCTGTAGCACTCACCCTGATGTATGAAGAGGCTGATTACATAAAATAATGTCTGCACGAAGGGACATGTCACTGTGTTACATAAGGTTAGAATGTTTCTCCTTTGAAATACTCTGTGAACGTTCTGATGATTTGTTTCCATTACTACAGTTTGCTCTGTCCCCCCATCCTTAGACCACACATATGAAGTAGATTAACAGTCATTACAAAAAGAGATTTTGGCCTTGTCTAGCATGACATTCAGGCTCAAATGAATAAAAATCTAAATTGAAAGGTTGAAAAGAACAAACTTCTATCTTATCAAAATGTGTCTAATTTTGTATTTATTTAGACATCACATGAAAGTATACAATCATATCTCATCCATGTAAGTATATTGAACCACTAAAAGCTTACTCCTTAAGTTTGACAAAGACAAGGTAAGGAATCATGGGTAATTGTATTTTATTTTTTCCACAATAAGGCAAAAATTACATGCTCTAAACTTTCTGCTTAAAGAAGCATTTCCTGTACTATTCATATCAACCTGCTTATACCGTTTCTCCAGAATTTATGCAATTTCAGATGCCTCGATAATACTAAATTCCATTATATTACAGGATTCAAGCTTCTGTTATATTGTACTTTTTATCTGCAATTTCGTAAACAAATTGATTTTTCCATTGATACATTTTAGATTATTTATTAGATTATTTTATACCTACTGAGACAAATTATGCTATTTATCATTTTTTAAAAGCTAATCTGTAATTTATTTAAATTTTGACCTGGTGTAGATATATTTTTATTAAAAAATTTAAATCTGAATTTTGTAATATAATAATTTTTTGACACAGACTATCACTCAGATAAGCACTTAATAATCTGAAGTGGGACTTTAGTTTTATTGGCATTTTATACCCACAGTGAGTGAATGCATGTTTTCTAGAGATGAGCGGGTTCGGTTTCTCTGAATCCGAACCCGCCAGAACTTCATGTTTTTTTTCACGGGTCCGAGCGACTCGGATCTTCCCGCCTTGCTCGGTTAACCCGAGCGCGCCCGAACGTCATCATGACGCTGTCGGATTCTCGCGAGGCTCGGATTCTATCGCGAGACTCGGATTCTATATAAGGAGCCGCGCGTCGCCGCCATTTTCACACGTGCATTGAGATTGATAGGGAGAGGACGTGGCTGGCGTCCTCTCCGTTTAGAATAGATTAGAGAGACACTTGATTTACTAATTTTGGGGAGCATTAGGAGTACTCAGTACAGTGCAGAGTTTTGCTGATAGTGACCAGTGACCACCAGTTTTATTTATAATCCGTTCTCTGCCTGAAAAAAGCGATACACAGCACACAGTGACTCAGTCACATACCATATCTGTGTGCACTGCTCAGGCTCAGGCCAGTGTGCTGCATCATCTATTATCTATATATAATATTATATATATCTGTCTGACTGCTCAGCTCACACAGCTTATAATTGTGGGGGAGACTGGGGAGCACTACTGCAGTGCCAGTTATAGGTTATAGCAGGAGCCAGGAGTACATAATATATTATATAGTGAGTGACCACCAGACACACAGTGCAGTTTATTTAATATATCCGTTCTCTGCCTGAAAAAAGCGATACACACAGTGACTCAGTCAGTCACATACCATATCTGTGTGCACTGCTCAGGCTCAGGCCAGTGTGCTGCATCATCTATATATATTATATATCTGTCTGACTGCTCAGCTCACACAGCTTATAATTGTGGGGGAGACTGGGGAGCACTACTGCAGTGCCAGTTATAGGTTATAGCAGGAGCCAGGAGTACATAATATTATATTAAAATTAAACAGTGCACACTTTTGCTGCAGGAGTGCCACTGCCAGTGTGACTAGTGACCAGTGACCTGACCACCAGTATATATAATATTAGTAGTATACTATCTCTTTATCAACCAGTCTATATTAGCAGCAGACACAGTACAGTGCGGTAGTTCACGGCTGTGGCTACCTCTGTGTCGGCACTCGGCAGCCCGTCCATAATTGTATATACCACCTAACCGTGGTTTTTTTTTCTTTCTTTATACATACATACTAGTTACGAGTATACTATCTCTTTATCAACCAGTCTATATATTAGCAGCAGACACAGTACAGTGCGGTAGTTCACGGCTGTGGCTACCTCTGTGTCGGCACTCGGCAGCCCGTCCATAATTGTATATACCACCTAACCGTGGTTTTTTTTTCTTTCTTTATACATACATACTAGTTACGAGTATACTATCTCTTTATCAACCAGTCTATATATTAGCAGCAGACACAGTACAGTGCGGTAGTTCACGGCTGTGGCTACCTCTGTGTCGGCACTCGGCAGCCCGTCCATAATTGTATATACCACCTAACCGTGGTTTTTTTTTCTTTCTTTATACATACATACTAGTTACGAGTATACTATCTCTTTATCAACCAGTCTATATATTAGCAGCAGACACAGTACAGTGCGGTAGTTCACGGCTGTGGCTACCTCTGTGTTGGCACTCGGCAGCCCGTCCATAATTGTATATACCACCTAACCGTGGTTTTTTTTTCTTTCTTTATACATACATACTAGTTACGAGTATACTATCTCTTTATCAACCAGTCTATATATTAGCAGCAGACACAGTACAGTGCGGTAGTTCACGGCTGTGGCTACCTCTGTGTCGGCACTCGGCAGCCCGTCCATAATTGTATATACCACCTAACCGTGTTTTTTTTTTCTTTCTTTATACATACATACTAGTTACGAGTATACTATCTCTTTATCAACCAGTCTATATATTAGCAGCAGACACAGTACAGTGCGGTAGTTCACGGCTGTGGCTACCTCTGTGTCGGCACTCGGCAGCCCGTCCATAATTGTATATACCACCTAACCGTGGTTTTTTTTTCTTTCTTTATACATACATACTAGTTACGAGTATACTATCTCTTTATCAACCAGTCTATATTAGCAGCAGACACAGTACAGTGCGGTAGTTCACGGCTGTGGCTACCTCTGTGTCGGCACTCGGCAGCCCGTCCATAATTGTATATACCACCTAACCGTGGTTTTTTTTTCTTTCTTTATACATACATACTAGTTACGAGTATACTATCTCTTTATCAACCAGTCTATATATTAGCAGCAGACACAGTACAGTGCGGTAGTTCACGGCTGTGGCTACCTCTGTGTCGGCACTCGGCAGCCCGTCCATAATTGTATATACCACCTAACCGTGGTTTTTTTTTCTTTCTTTATACATACATACTAGTTACGAGTATACTATCTCTTTATCAACCAGTCTATATATTAGCAGCAGACACAGTACAGTGCGGTAGTTCACGGCTGTGGCTACCTCTGTGTCGGCACTCGGCAGCCCGTCCATAATTGTATATACCACCTAACCGTGGTTTTTTTTTCTTTCTTTATACATACATACTAGTTACGAGTATACTATCTCTTTATCAACCAGTCTATATATTAGCAGCAGACACAGTACAGTGCGGTAGTTCACGGCTGTGGCTACCTCTGTGTCGGCACTCGGCAGCCCGTCCATAATTGTATATACCACCTAACCGTGGTTTTTTTTTCTTTCTTTATACATACATACTAGTTACGAGTATACTATCTCTTTATCAACCAGTCTATATTAGCAGCAGACACAGTACAGTGCGGTAGTTCACGGCTGTGGCTACCTCTGTGTCGGCACTCGGCAGCCCGTCCATAATTGTATATACCACCTAACCGTGGTTTTTTTTTCTTTCTTTATACATACATACTAGTTACGAGTATACTATCTCTTTATCAACCAGTCTATATATTAGCAGCAGACACAGTACAGTGCGGTAGTTCACGGCTGTGGCTACCTCTGTGTCGGCACTCGGCAGCCCGTCCATAATTGTATATACCACCTAACCGTGGTTTTTTTTTCTTTCTTTATACATACATACTAGTTACGAGTATACTATCTCTTTATCAACCAGTCTATATTAGCAGCAGACACAGTACAGTGCGGTAGTTCACGGCTGTGGCTACCTCTGTGTCGGCACTCGGCAGCCCGTCCATAATTGTATATACCACCTAACCGTGGTTTTTTTTTCTTTCTTTATACATACATACTAGTTACGAGTATACTATCTCTTTATCAACCAGTCTATATATTAGCAGCAGACACAGTACAGTGCGGTAGTTCACGGCTGTGGCTACCTCTGTGTCGGCACTCGGCAGCCCGTCCATAATTGTATATACCACCTAACCGTGGTTTTTTTTTCTTTCTTTATACATACATACTAGTTACGAGTATACTATCTCTTTATCAACCAGTCTATATATTAGCAGCAGACACAGTACAGTGCGGTAGTTCACGGCTGTGGCTACCTCTGTGTCGGCACTCGGCAGCCCGTCCATAATTGTATACTAGTATCCAATCCATCCATCTCCATTGTTTACCTGAGGTGCCTTTTAGTTGTGCCTATTAAAATATGGAGAACAAAAATGTTGAGGTTCCAAAATTAGGGAAAGATCAAGATCCACTTCCACCTCGTGCTGAAGCTGCTGCCACTAGTCATGGCCGAGACGATGAAATGCCAGCAACGTCGTCTGCCAAGGCCGATGCCCAATGTCATAGTACAGAGCATGTCAAATCCAAAACACCAAATATCAGTAAAAAAAGGACTCCAAAACCTAAAATAAAATTGTCGGAGGAGAAGCGTAAACTTGCCAATATGCCATTTACCACACGGAGTGGTAAGGAACGGCTGAGGCCCTGGCCTATGTTCATGGCTAGTGGTTCAGCTTCACATGAGGATGGAAGCACTCAGCCTCTCGCTAGAAAAATGAAAAGACTCAAGCTGGCAAAAGCAGCACAGCAAAGAACTGTGCATTCTTCGAAATCCCAAATCCACAAGGAGAGTCCAATTGTGTCGGTTGCGATGCCTGACCTTCCCAACACTGGACGTGAAGAGCATGCGCCTTCCACCATTTGCACGCCCCCTGCAAGTGCTGGAAGGAGCACCCGCAGTCCAGTTCCTGATAGTCAGATTGAAGATGTCAGTGTTGAAGTACACCAGGATGAGGAGGATATGGGTGTTGCTGGCGCTGGGGAGGAAATTGACCAGGAGGATTCTGATGGTGAGGTGGTTTGTTTAAGTCAGGCACCCGGGGAGACACCTGTTGTCCGTGGGAGGAATATGGCCGTTGACATGCCAGGTGAAAATACCAAAAAAATCAGCTCTTCGGTGTGGAGGTATTTCACCAGAAATGCGGACAACAGGTGTCAAGCCGTGTGTTCCCTTTGTCAAGCTGTAATAAGTAGGGGTAAGGACGTTAACCACCTCGGAACATCCTCCCTTATACGTCACCTGCAGCGCATTCATAATAAGTCAGTGACAAGTTCAAAAACTTTGGGTGACAGCGGAAGCAGTCCACTGACCAGTAAATCCCTTCCTCTTGTAACCAAGCTCACGCAAACCACCCCACCAACTCCCTCAGTGTCAATTTCCTCCTTCCCCAGGAATGCCAATAGTCCTGCAGGCCATGTCACTGGCAATTCTGACGAGTCCTCTCCTGCCTGGGATTCCTCCGATGCATCCTTGCGTGTAACGCCTACTGCTGCTGGCGCTGCTGTTGTTGCCGCTGGGAGTCGATGGTCATCCCAGAGGGGAAGTCGTAAGCCCACTTGTACTACTTCCAGTAAGCAATTGACTGTTCAACAGTCCTTTGCGAGGAAGATGAAATATCACAGCAGTCATCCTACTGCAAAGCGGATAACTGAGGCCTTGGCATCCTGGGTGGTGAGAAACGTGGTTCCGGTATCCATCATTACTGCAGAGCAAACTAGAGACTTGTTGGAGGTACTGTGTCCCCGGTACCAAATACCATCTAGGTTCCATTTCTCTAGGCAGGCGATACCGAAAATGTACACAGACCTCAGAAAAAGAGTCACCAGTGTCCTAAAAAATGCAGCTGTACCCAATGTCCACTTAACCACGGACATGTGGACAAGTGGAGCAGGGCAGGGTCAGGACTATATGACTGTGACAGCCCACTGGGTAGATGTATGGACTCCCGCCGCAAGAACAGCAGCGGCGGCACCAGTAGCAGCATCTCGCAAACGCCAACTCTTTCCTAGGCAGGCTACGCTTTGTATCACCGCTTTCCAGAATACGCACACAGCTGAAAACCTCTTACGGCAACTGAGGAAGATCATCGCGGAATGGCTTACCCCAATTGGACTCTCCTGTGGATTTGTGGCATCGGACAACGCCAGCAATATTGTGTGTGCATTAAATCTGGGCCAATTCCAGCACGTCCCATGTTTTGCACATACCTTGAATTTGGTGGTGCAGAATTTTTAAAAAAACGACAGGGGCGTGCAAGAGATGCTGTCGGTGGCCAGAAGAATTGCGGGACACTTTCGGCGTACAGGCACCACATACAGAAAACTGGAGCACCACCAAAAACTACTGAACCTGCCCTGCCATCATCTGAAGCAAGAAGTGGTAACGAGGTGGAATTCAACCCTCTATATGCTTCAGAGGTTGGAGGAGCAGCAAAAGGCCATTCAAGCCTATACAATTGAGCACGATATAGTAGGTGGAATGCACCTGTCTCAAGCGCAGTGGAGAATGATTTCAACGTTGTGCAAGGTTCTGATGCCCTTTGAACTTGCCACACGTGAAGTCAGTTCAGACACTGCCAGCCTGAGTCAGGTCATTCCCCTCATCAGGCTTTTGCAGAAGAAGCTGGAGACATTGAAGGAGGAGCTAACACGGAGCGATTCCGCTAGGCATGTGGGACTTGTGGATGGAGCCCTTAATTCGCTTAACAAGGATTCACGGGTGGTCAATCTGTTGAAATCAGAGCACTACATTTTGGCCACCGTGCTCGATCCTAGATTTAAAGCCTACCTTGGATCTCTCTTTCCGGCAGACACAAGTCTGCTGGGGTTGAAAGACCTGCTGGTGACAAAATTGTCAAGTCAAGCGGAACGCGACCTGTCAACATCTCCTCCTTCACATTCTCCCGCAACTGGGGGTGCGAGGAAAAGGCTCAGAATTCCGAGCCCACCCGCTGGCGGTGATGCAGGGCAGTCTGGAGCGACTGCTGATGCTGACATCTGGTCCGGACTGAAGGACCTGACAACGATTACGGACATGTCGTCTACTGTCACTGCATATGATTCTCTCAACATTGATAGAATGGTGGAGGATTATATGAGTGACCGCATCCAAGTAGGCACGTCACACAGTCCGTACTTATACTGGCAGGAAAAAGAGGCAATTTGGAGGCCCTTGCACAAACTGGCTTTATTCTACCTAAGTTGCCCTCCCACAAGTGTGTACTCCGAAAGAGTGTTTAGTGCCGCCGCTCACCTTGTCAGCAATCGGCGTACGAGGTTACATCCAGAAAATGTGGAGAAGATGATGTTCATTAAAATGAATTATAATCAATTCCTCCGCGGAGACATTGACCAGCAGCAATTGCCTCCACAAAGTACACAGGGAGCTGAGATGGTGGATTCCAGTGGGGACGAATTGATAATCTGTGAGGAGGGGGATGTACACGGTGATATATCGGAGGGTGATGATGAGGTGGACATCTTGCCTCTGTTGAGCCAGTTTGTGCAAGGAGAGATTAATTGCTTCTTTTTTGGGGGGGGTCCAAACCAACCCGTCATATCAGTCACAGTCGTGTGGCAGACCCTGTCACTGAAATGATGGGTTGGTTAAAGTGTGCATGTCCTGTTTTGTTTATACAACATAAGGGTGGGTGGGAGGGCCCAAGGACAATTCCATCTTGCACCTCTTTTTTCTTTTCTTTTTCTTTGCATCATGTGCTGATTGGGGAGGGTTTTTTGGAAGGGACATCCTGCGTGACACTGCAGTGCCACTCCTAGATGGGCCCGGTGTTTGTGTCGGCCACTAGGGTCGCTAATCTTACTCACACAGTCAGCTACCTCATTGCGCCTCTTTTTTTCTTTGCGTCATGTGCTGTTTGGGGAGGGTTTTTTGGAAGGGACATCCTGCGTGACACTGCAGTGCCACTCCTAGATGGGCCCGGTGTTTGTGTCGGCCACTAGGGTCGCTAATCTTACTCACACAGCTACCTCATTGCGCCTCTTTTTTTCTTTGCGTCATGTGCTGTTTGGGGAGGGTTTTTTGGAAGGGACATCCTGCGTGACACTGCAGTGCCACTCCTAGATGGGCCCGGTGTTTGTGTCGGCCACTAGGGTCGCTAATCTTACTCACACAGCTACCTCATTGCGCCTCTTTTTTTCTTTGCGTCATGTGCTGTTTGGGGAGGGTTTTTTGGAAGGGCCATCCTGCGTGACACTGCAGTGCCACTCCTAGATGGGCCCGGTGTTTGTGTCGGCCACTAGGGTCGCTAATCTTACTCACACAGCTACCTCATTGCGCCTCTTTTTTTCTTTGCGTCATGTGCTGTTTGGGGAGGGTTTTTTGGAAGGGACATCCTGCGTGACACTGCAGTGCCACTCCTAGATGGGCCCGGTGTTTGTGTCGGCCACTAGGGTCGCTTATCTTACTCACACAGCGACCTCGGTGCAAATTTTAGGACTAAAAATAATATTGTGAGGTGTGAGGTATTCAGAATAGACTGAAAATGAGTGTAAATTATGGTTTTTGAGGTTAATAATACTTTGGGATCAAAATGACCCCCAAATTCTATGATTTAAGCTGTTTTTTAGTGTTTTTTGAAAAAAACACCCGAATCCAAAACACACCCGAATCCGACAAAAAAAATTCGGTGAGGTTTTGTTAAAACGCGTTCGAACCCAAAACACGGCCGCGGAACCGAACCCAAAACCAAAACACAAAACCCGAAAAATTTCAGGCGCTCATCTCTAGTTTTAACCAGTCACGTCATGAGATAGTATGTTGCTCAACATCACACAATAACACCAAAAATATTCCTATACTTATGCTATGCTGTTGTCACTGAATAATTTCCTGTGGCTGACAGTCATAACAATATACTGTAAAGCTGGGTACACACTATTCAATGTTTTGGCCAATCATTTGATCTGTATCATAGAGTGTGTACTCCCAAACCATTGATTGATGAACTGTTGGTTGCATCTTCCCCTCTGATGTGCTGCATGTTAGATGGGATGATGTGACATATGATGTGGTGCAGTAACATTACGCATTTAACAATATATTGTGTCTTTACATGGTGGTTTGTGTAGTGTGTATCATTGCATTACATTGTACCATCACTAGATAGATGCGTCATTCAGGTGTGCACCCAGCCTTGGACCTCTCAGTACATTGCTGCCAGGGTTTGACTAAAGCACAAGGAGCAATGGAAGCCTTTTTTATCCCTTTTCATTTAGGAGTGGAGATAACTTTTTAAAAATATTCAATATACTGTATCCACAATTTTATATCCAATATTTTTAACTTTCAAAATTAATTTAAAATAATTATTAATTATGTTATTTTCCCCTCTCTGTTGTTTTATGTGAGCAATATATGGAAGATATGAATATCTATCACATTTTTCTAGCGGGAAACAAACAGCAAAGAGAAGGAAAACATGAATACTGTAGGAATGCCTAAACTTTGGAAGCAGCTGGAGAGCTGACTAGATAGTATGACATGTGGGATACATTTTTCATGAATTTATTCCTGTATAACCATATTTTTATTTATTTTTTGTCAAAAATCACAGTCATTATAGCCTGAGTATTTATATTCCTGTGCATCTCTCTTTGTTACTGCAACTATTGTATCTTTCTATTTTCTTTCTAGAAGGCTAAAGTTTAAATGGAAATGAATGTATCATTCCTGGCATATTTTTTCCATAATAATTATAATTAATAATAATGATAATAATAATAATAATAATAATAATAATAATAATAATAATAATAATAATAAACATACATTACTTTTCACAAAACCATTCTCAAAAACTCTGGCTGCATCCTCATTGGGAGGTAGTTTAGGATTATTGAGACTTGCAAAACCCACTGGGCTGCACTTCTCAAGTTCCCTAGATGTGTCTTTCATCATATCTTGTTCATTGGTTTTGGAGTTGGGATGCATGTCTTCATGCTGGTTTCAACTTTACTTGCAAAATGGCAGGTTTAGTCAGCAAAACTTCAGAAGGTTCTTCCCAATAATCAGTCAGAGTTCTCAGCCAAAGGAGGCTGTAGCTAAGCACCTACTCTTCTAACTAGGGGGGAAATTAAGATCTGAGTAGACGATCAGATCCTAACTACACATGGGCATGCACCGCAAAGTGCCCACGCGCGTCAGACAACAACAATGGGCATCACCGGTCAGCGAAGGGAGTGTGCAAAAAATCAGATCTCACAGGCATTCGCAAGGTGATTGACAGGAGGAGGAAGTTTGTGGGTGGCAAATGAACATTTACAGGGAGTGTCTAGAAAAACGCAGGCATTGACAAGCATTTTCAGGGAGGGTGTCTGACGTCAGCTCCGGCCCCAATCAGACTGATGTGATCACACTGGAGGAGTAAGACCTGGATTCCGCACAGACTGCATAAAGTGGATTTTCACAACTCAGCTACACATGCGATCGCACACTCGCACAGTGAATTTACACTCCACCTGGAGGCGGCGACTATCTGATCGCAGGACAGAAAAATTAGCAGCCCAGTGATCAGATATGAGTTAGGCCCACGATACAATAACAGACTCCTTCTTTTGGAGCTTCCTGGATGCTCAATCCTAAATTCTGATCTCTTATTAGATCTATACTGACTGAAATAAGATCAATCACAGTTAATTCATTTGGTTGGTTCTGGTCAAATGCTGAAGTAAATAGAAACTAAAAAGTAATTTATAAAGTAAAGTGATAGAGTCAGTCTTCCTCTGAGTGGTGTCCTTATAGAATGCAATACTATGATCAATCCACCCAGCCATGGGCATAATTCAAACCTGATTGCAACAGCAAACATTTTCTCTAATTGGCCAAACCATGTGCACTGCATGTGGGGCAGATGTAATATGTGCAGGGAGAGTTAGATTTGGGTGGGCTGCGTTCAAACTGAAACCTAAATTGCTGTGTAAAAATAAAGCAGTACATTGGGACTAACACATAATCTCAGTAATGAGAATATCCCATTGATATGTACTCATTTAAGCGAGGAAGTAGTCTGTGACCGATTAAAACATTTAAAGATTAATAAGTCAAAAGGTCCCGATGGTATTCACCCAAGGGGTCTAATGGAGCTTCACTATGAACTTGCAAAACCACTATTTTTGATCTTTAAGGATTCATTAATATCAGGTATGGTTCCCAAAGACTTGCGTATAGTGGAAGTAGTGCCTATATTCAAAAAGGGAAGTAAAGCTGATCCGGGTAATTATAGACCAGTTAGTCTTACATCTATAGTGGGGAAAGTAATGGAAGGTATTCTAAGAGATAGTATTCAGAAGTTCCTTGAAGTCAATAAGGTCATTAAAAGGAATCAACATGGGTTTATGAAGGGCAGATCCTGTCAAACCAACTTACTTGGCTTTTATGAAACTGTAAGCGCAAACCTAGATCAGGGTAAAGAGGTGGATGTAATCTTTTTAGATTTTGGCAAAGCATTTGACACTGAACCACACATAAGACTGATCTACAAGCTTCAAGATTCAGGGCTAGGAAGCACAATATGCACTTGGGTCAAAAACTGGTTAGATAATAGGGAGCAGCGCATTGTGATTAATGGATCTTTTTCAACCTGAAAAAAAGTTTTCTCCACAAATGGAGAAAAATATATAGAGGCGCTGATATAAAAATATTAAGAAGAAATATACAATATGGCAATATATACAATTTTTGATTATAAATTTATTTAAACAATAAAAAATGATTACTTGTATTAATACCGGCCGGTAAATATAATCAAAGATATTACATAGTTTTAACAATCCTGAGAATAATCAATTTAAAAACAAATCAATAACTATATCTAAAATTCTAAAACAAAGCTGTATTACAGATAGTCCTTTAGAATACAGTCATATTTAGTTGTTGATGATATATTATACTCGTGCGTATGCCCGATTTTATAAATGTAATCACTCTTCCCGTCCACTGGTAGCAATTCCTTTTTATGTGGACATATCAGGAAATCAGGTGAGTATGTTTAGTTACAACTGCTTTATAGCCAGAATATATATTGGTTTATCCCGTGAAATTCATTAAGTGAAAAGTTTCTTGTTCACTGTGGCATGGATTGGAACAAAGTTAGATTTATCCTTAGGAATCAAGTTACTTGATGGTAAAGGAGCTTATTGGAAATAATTCCATAGAGACGAGATATACAGTATAGGGCTCATCTCGTTACCTTATGTAGGACTATGCACCGCTCCCGGACTCAGCTGTCGGCGCCGCTTCAGGCACTCGTTTCTCCTACAGCCGTCTCGTGGTGTGCTTCCTTTATATTATCAAGCTCCACACTGCATATAAAGCTGTTCCTCGTGCAGCTCGTTCCCTGACAACGCTGACGGCGCTGCCTCAAACGCTCGTCTTTCCCGCAGCCGTCCGGCAGCTGCTCCCTCCGTGACACAGTGTCGGGCTCTGCTACGCACACGAGCCGCACAGCAAACACTATTCCTAGTGCCGCTCTCTCCTCAGATGACGGTCCTATCCTCAGGACGTATAAACCATTTTCATCTGGTCACACGATAAAATAGTTGAACATTATGCCGAGTGAACCTAAAGGCAGTAAACCCGTTTACTTTTTACCACAAGCCGGCATATCCAACTGTTTTATCGTGTGACCAGATGAATATGGTTTATACGTCCTGAGGATAGGACCGTCATCTGAGGAGAGAGCGGCACTAGGAATAGTGTTTGCTGTGCGGCTCGTGTGCGTAGCAGAGCTTGACAATGTGTCACGGAGGGAGCAGCTGCCGGACGGCTGCGGAAGAGACGAGCGTTTGAGGCAGCGCCGGCAGCGTTGTCAGGGAACGAGCTGCACGAGGAACAGCTTCATATGCAGTGTGGAGCTTGATAATATAAAGGAAGCACACCACAAGACGGCTGTAGGAGAAACGAGTGCCTGAAGCGGCGCCGACAGCTGAGTCCAGGAGCGGTGCATAGTCCTACATAAGGTAAGGAGGTGAGCACTATACTGTATACCTCGTCTCTATGGAATTATTTCCAATAAGCTCCTTTACCATCAAGTAACTTGATTCCTAAGGATAAATATAACTTTGTTCCAATCCATGCCACAGTGAACAAGACACTTTTCACTTAGTGAATTTCACGGGGTAAACCAATATATATTCTGGCTATAAAGCAGTTGTAACTAAACATACTCACCTGATTTCCGGATATGTCCACATAAAAAGGAATTGCTACCAGTGGACGGGAAGAGTGATTACGTTTATAAAATCGGGCATACGCACGAGTATAATATATCTTCAACACCTAAATATGTCTGTATTCTAAAGGACTATCTGTAATACAGCTTTGTTTTAGATTTTTAGATATAGTTATTGATTTGTTTTTAAATTGATTATTCTCAGGATTGTATAAACTATGGAATATCTTTGATTATATTTACCGGCCGGTATTAATACAAGTAATCATTTTTTATTGTTTAAATAAATTTATAATCAAAAATTGTATATATTGCCATATTGTATATTTATTCTTAATATTTTTATATCAGCGCCTCTTTATATTTTTCTCCATTTGTGGAGAAAACTTTTATTCGTTTCTGCTGTACTGTAGGAGGAGCATACCCACCATAGAGGCTGCAGATATCTTAATATTATTAGCTGGCGCTGGGTGCTTCTCTTTAACATTCTTTTTCAACCTGGACTGAAGTACTAAGTGGTGTGCCGCAAGGCTCAGTATTAGGACCGCTATTGTTCAATATTTTCATTAACAACATAACAGAAGGTCTAGAGAGCATGGTATCAATTTTTGCAGATGATACCAAATTGTGTAAAGTTAGAAATGCGGAGGGGGATGCTGAGTCGCTTCAGAACAACTTAGTTAAATTAGAAGCTTGGTCAGCGAAATGGAAAATGCGCTTCAATACAGACAAGTGTAAGGTAATGCACTGTGGTAACAAGAACAAAAATAACACCTACCTACTAAATGGGGTAAAATTAGGGGATTCTGTATTAGAAAAGGACTGAGGTGTCCTCATAGAAAGCACAAACTAAGCAGTAGTACCCAAAGTAGGACTGCAGCAAAGAAGGCTAATAAGATATTAGCATGCATAAAATGGGGAATTGATGCTAGGGACGAGAGTATTATACTCCCGTTATATAAATTACTTGTGAGGCCACACCTTGATTACTGTGTACAATTCTAGGCACCTTACTACAAAAAGGATATCTTGGATCTAGAAAAGGTTCAAAGGCTAGCGACCAAACTAATTAAGGGTATGGAGACGCTGGAATACGAGGAAAGGCTTGCAAGACTAGGCATGTTTACACCGGAAAAGAGGAGATTAAGAGGGGACATGATCAACATTTACAAATATATAAGGGGACAATATACAGATCTTGTGCCGCGAAGTTGCGCGGGACCTGTTTTTGGTTAGATCAACACAGAGAACTCGTGGAAACTTCCTCAGGTTAGAGGGGAGGAGATTCCGCACAATACGGCGTAAAGGCTTTTTACGGTAAGGACGATACATGTTTGGAATTCCATTCCTGAGGGAGTTGTAATGGACAACTCAGTCAACACCTTTAAGAATGGGTTAGATAAATTCCTAATGGATAAGGATATCCAGGGTTACGGGGTATAGTCATGCACTATGGTTATTATAAAAAAGAGGGGTAAAACTAAACGGCAGTCATCAATTTCAGTCAAAATTTTATACAAAATAATCATGCATAAGAGACCACAAATAGGTTGAACTCGATGGACAATTGTCTTTTTTCAACCTTAGATACTATGTTACTATGTTACATATATGGGACGCTTATAGGTATTATTACTCTCTCCTATCAGCAATCGTCACTTTAAGGGAAAGACTGTCCTTAAATGACAGTCCTTAAAATATTCCTCTCTATTAATACAAAAAAGATTTTAGGTCCAAATTTGTGGCCAGGTAAGAAATAGATGTGGGGGGAGAAGGATTGTCCCCAGTAAAAATCAGCCACTCACATGTAGATCCTACTATGGTGTCTCCCGGCTCCTGGTGCTTTTCCTTTGAAATAGCCTTATTTGGAGTACTCAGTTCTGTGCTGGCTGGCTGGGGTATTGTATGCAAAGTTCAAAAAGATAGGATATTATTCCCCGAAACGTTGAAGTGTTGCACCACTGTTTGTGCACTAAAGTTTATTCATTTATGAGTATTGTAGTGGAGCCTCATTCTTTCCGCTGCATATGGGGCTGCCTTACCCCAGGAGGGCACACGAGCAAGGACTGTGAGTAGGGTTTTGCTACCCTGTTGGAGTGCCGAGATGGAAATAGCATATATACACCAGTTTTAATTATTGATGAGCGGGTTCGGTTTTACTCGGTTCTCAAAACGGCATCTTATTGGCTCACGGATGACACGTGTTTTGGATAGCCAATAAGATGCCATTTTGAGAACCGAGTAAAACCGAGTAAAACCGAGCAAAACCGAACCCCGCTCATCACTAGTTTTAATACAAAGTATAATGATCAGACCATCAGCAAAGTACAGGTACCATCAATGTGGGTAAGACCATCTGTTCAATTCATGATAGGATGGCACATCACTGTCTTTCTATTAGGGCTGCATTAACAAATGCATGCTCTGACAAACCAGTGCCCAGACACTTCTACGAAGCCGAGCACATTTTGGCCTCATTAAATTGCATGGTTACTGACAGAGTTGCCCTGCTTAGGAGAAGTGGTGACCGGCCAAAATTATTACTACAATGTGAGGCATCCTTAAATTCCATCGCCTAGATCCCATTCGCCCTCGGGCACTGAATGAAGGGATTCACTATAGCATTTTCAGTGATTAATCATAACATGGACATTACCAAAAGAACTTTGTGACTTTGTTTTTTCTTGATTTCTATTTTTATTTTTGTGTCTGTTACGGCTTCCGATGTGCAATCTGTGGTTTCGGTTTATAATATATGTATACTATTAATTGCATATAGTGGATTATGAGTAGTCTGGACATTTAAATAGTCCTATACGGCTCTTTTGTGCACAACAAGAAACTTCTTCTAATTATATAGTCAGTTTGGATGATACAGTGGATATTAAACAGTGACTGTGAATATCACAGTCAGGGAATAGAGTGATGAGTGAGAATGTAATATGTCGCACAGTGTGTGCTGAGAGTAACGTCTTCCAATCCAGGAGGAATGTAGTAGGGAAGCAAAGAGACAGCAGCATCAGTTTGGTGATAGACAGTACATGGTGTGGTACAGATCCTGGGGAGAGATTGAGTGGGAGAAGATAGAGACAGTGGAGAGTGTGTGAGAGGACAACAGGTGGACATCTGATACCATGCAGGAGAGCTCTGGGAGGAAGAGCTGACCATCCGCAGCACACTGTCCCGATGCCCAGACATGGCACCAGCTCTCGGGATTGCGCTCTGCCAGCTGCTGCATCTTCTCAACAGGTTACAATTTAAGTACCCCACTAACAACTTCACCCTGGACAGAGCCGGGTAGCATGTGTACTTGGTGGTGGTGAAATGACTGTATCAGCTGCGGGCAGGAGACCTGAGCCTGGAGCAGCACCGGAGACTCAGCTGCTGAAAATAATGCCTTCAGATATCAGCATCCTAGAATCTCTGATATTTACAGCCGTGCATGCACATAGGAGGACAGGGCCAGGAAGACACTACTCATCATAGTTGTGATTGTCAGGTACCGGAGCTGCGTAAGATCAGTAAGTGGGCGAGGCTCTATGCTGTGTGTTACCCGTATATAGAGTACATCCAGTATAGCAAGAGACATAAGTGCGAGATACGCTGCAAGTAAATTGGTGATATCACACCAAAGTCATAGAGCAGGAGAATAGAATTGTCTTTCCAATGACTTTAGGATGACACCAGTTATTCCCATCACTTGTGTCTGTACCAGTGAGATGCAGTGAGGTAAATGGGTGGCAAGGCAAAAGCTGGTATCAGAAACATATATACACACATATATATTGGATTTAGTGGTGAGTTTTGTCTAAAGAAATGATTAAAATAACACAAAGATGATATGACTAATACAAATATGATATATAAGTTATAAACTTCTTTGTATTATTCTACTTATTATTATACTCACAACTTTGGAGGGAATATATATGATATCCCAGCAGACGAGATGCCGGCTGTTACTATACCGACAGCGGCATGCCGTCAGCGTGAACCCTCGCGGGCTCGCTGTGCTTGCCATGCATCGGGTCTGGTGGCTCGTTTCGCTCACCACAGATTCTATTCCCACTCAGTTGATGATGTGGACCGACCAACCGAGTGGAATACACAGTGTATGTTGGGAGTAAGGGCTTCAGAATTTCACCGGCTGTCGGGATTCCGGCGTTGGGGTCCTGATAGCCAGTATATTGACTACAACCCCTTTGGAGTATACAGGAGTATACCTGCCCTGTCAGCACGTCACTGGTCTGTACATCATGTCACCTGTCTCACCTGTGCTACATATTCATCCCACCTGCATGTGTGGGGACTTCTGGCTACCTAACATTGTCCTATATACCCTGACATACAAGAGACAGAGCTACACTCATGTGATTGTCATAATAAGTATTATTATAACCTCAAAGCCTGAAAATATGTTGAAGTAATAATCATTGTGTATGTTTCTTTACAGAGTAATCTGGATACTACATGGAGAACCAGACTTACATGAATGGATTCCACTTGTTACCAATTTATGCAAAATCAAATTATATATTGCCAACTATATGTGTATTTTTTTTCCTATATATATTTGGAGTACTTATTAATGCTACTATAATAACAGCTATATACATTGATTGCCAGTTACACACCCCCATGTACCTATTTCTCTGTAACCTGGCCTTAGTAGATATCTGTTATACAACCACTACTGTCCCTAACCTGTTGTACATGTTACTATCTGGAGATAATACAGTGTCCTTCATACAATGCTTCACCCAGATGTACTTTTATTATTTGGCTGCTTCCTCAGAGACTTATCTAATGTTTTTTATGGCATATGACCGATATGTTGCTATATGTGATCCTTTACACTATCACAATATTCTAAACAGGAATCACTGCCTTATATTGGCATCTGGCACTTGGATATCAGGAAGCTTAAACTCCTTTGTGTTTACAATCCCAGCATCACACATGTCCTTCTGTCATTCTCGCACCATACACCAGTTTTTCTGTGATGCTAAAGCTCTCCTTAACATCTCCTGTGCTGGCGGTGAACACTATTATATTGTAATCTATGTGGAATTATTGATATTTGGAACTTTTCCTTTCATGTACTGTTTGACATCATACATAAAAATTATTAGGGTCATATTGCAGATAAAATCTAAGGAAGGAAGAAAGAAAGCCTTCTCCACCTGCTCATCCCACCTCTCAGTTGTCATCATGTTCTATATGACGGCTTCGTCTGTGTACCTTGTGCCACCATCAGATTACTCCAGTGTTCTAGAACCAGTGTTTTGTGTACTGTACTCAGTTGTAACTCCCACGATAAACCCTCTGATCTTCAGTCTACGGAATAAAGATATGAAAAGTGCTCTGCTGAGACTGCTGGGGGGAAAACAAACTATTGAACAGTGAGGGAGAATACACAGCATTTATAAATTGCACTATGTGAATTATAACTACACAATAAATATGATATTGTTCTGCCCCCAACACTTCGTTGTGTATTGGATTTTGGGCGAGGTGCTCGAACATCTATGATAATGTGGCCTGAAAAAACACTGTGAATCATTTGCTTTGGCAATGCCTTTAAATGTAAAAAATCAGGAAAGATGTGACATCTGAAATACAACAAACATGATCTGTAGAAGAACATCAAACATACATGGAATTCATGCAGAGTTTGTGGTATATGTCACTTCAAATCTTGACACTACTAGTGTCTGAATCTGTCAAGTGGGACTGGTTAGAGTCTGTTCCCACTGTGGGGTTAAAGTCTTGTTGTAGGTAGAAAGCGGCATCACGCTAATCTATGTTAGTGGATACAGTCTGTGCACATGTGCAATTGTGGCTGCATAGTTGTAAATGCTGGCGGGGGTCCTCTTCTCACAGGAGGACCTAGGTGAGCTTATAGGGTACTTGCAGGGGCTCCAGGATGACTTCTCCAGGTGCAGAGTCTGCTCCCTTGGTGCATATTTTACAGACATTACCTGGGGGCTGTACCATTACCTGGGGTCTGTCTTTGCCTGGGGAGAGGATGTAGTGGCTCGTGCTCTTCTAAACCTTATGCCATGCACTCCGTCCAGAGACTTATCTTACTTTCCTCCACCACCGCTCTCCTGTCCGTCCTTCTAGTGGTCTGTAGTTAGGAATCCTCTTGCTCTGGCTCCCACGATCATCTGGTCACGTGAAAACCACGCAAGTCTCTTCCAGGACTTTTGCCTTCCTGTGGTCATTTTGGTGTGTCCTATGTGCGCTGTGTGTTTCAGTGGCGGATAGGTGCTCCAATGCATTTTGGACCGTGCAGCATTCTCACAGAGGAAGAATAGAATCATAGATATTCGAGCACCTCACTTGAAACACAACACACAACTAGGGGTTGAGCGCAGTACAATACCATATTTATTGTAAAGTTTAAAAGGGGAGGACACTCCTTCAGTAACATCAGCACACCTCACGCATATACCCTGCAACCCCAGTGCGCAGATATTTCCCCTTTTCAAATTATAACTACATTTTAGCAATTTGTTGTTAATGACTATGGATTTGCTCTTATTGATCCTTTATTCTCTGATTTTTTCCTCATCGGTTTGTTCTCTCTGCTTCAACTTTTTTCATTGCTTTTCATCATCAAACCTGAATTTCAGTTTGATGAGCCTGAATATGAGTTCTATACAATGTCGATGTTATACGGACTTAAGCATTTTTTGCCACTGCGCATGTGCCAGAAAGTTGGGAGTCACAGAGAGGATTTTTTCGCAAGGTAATTGTCAGGCAGGGATATTTGGGGGAGTGGCAGCAAAAATGCAGCATGTCAGGAGCATTTTCATAGTGTGTTTGAGGTTGTGACTGTGACCCCAGTTGTGAGGTCTCCGGCATCTTACTCCCTGCAGCCATGCTGTGCATCCACAGGGCTACACAGAACTTTGATAAATGATTGCTTTGTGTTTCTGCATTGTTGTATGCAGGGCCAGATTAAATGAGGGGTGACAGGGGCATTCATCCCGGTGAGCCTCACACATTATGGGCCCCACACACTGCTATAGTAGTCCCCCTCTGGCGGCTCAGCTGTTCATTAACAGGGACATCTGAGGAGCTGATACAGTACATCTTCATTCAGTCTCACAGGATAGTGAAGTGAAATCCCACAAGAGGCTGACCCTGATCCACTTGGATCTGCTTTTCCAGCCTACTGTCCCTGTCCAGGTTGCTGCTCCATGATGTCCAGGTAATAAGTATGTGTGAATGTGTATGCGTGTGTATGTGAATGTGTGTGCTATTTTTGTAATAGTTTTGCACTCGTGGAAGGAGCTGCTCACGGGCAATTTTAGTGGTGGGGCCCCGCACAACTTTGTTGCCCCTGAGGCCCCTCCAGCCTTAATCCAGCCCTGGTTGTACACAGCCACTGGGATTTGAAAAGCTGCCGATCATTTTTGATACAAATCCTGGTGGCTGCAACATTTTATACTGTATTTTTGCAGAAGAGATTTCATTAGAGGACATCAGATTTCATTAGTGTACATCTCTGAACGAAACCATACATCTGATTCCATATTACCAAGTGTCTATTCCTATTATATGTACCCACTATGGGGTTTATTTGTGGTCAGACACATTTGCACTGAGAACGCACACAAAAAGAAGACTTACAAAATATTGCCATGCCTTCTTAGATGCACAATACTGATTGAAAAACTGTTTAATTTTGTGCTGTACCCCACTTTTTATTCATAACATTCAAGTACTATTACAACTAGAGATGAGTTCCTCGGAATCCGAACCCGCCCGAACTTCAGTTTTTTTTACACGGGTCCGAGCGACTCGGATCTTCCCGCCTTGCTCGGTTAACCCGAGCGCGCCCGAACGTCATCATCACGCTGTCGGATTCTCGCGAGACTCGGATTCTATATAAGGAGCCGCGCGTCGCCGCCATTTTTCACACGTGCATTGAGATTCATAGGGAGAGGACGTGGCTGGCGTCCTCTCCGTTTATAGAGATTCGAGAAGAGAGTGAGACAGAGAGAGACACAGTAGTAATTTGGGGAGCATTAGGAGGAGTACTACTACTACTAGTACTTGCTGAAGTGATAGAGAGAGATAGTGTGACTGTATTTTCTGACTTGTGGGGGAGACACTGACAGTGGGGAGCAGTTAGAGTCTGAGAGCAGGACTCAGGACTCAGGAGTACATATAACGTACAGTGCACACTTTTGTTGTCAGAGTGCCAGCCACACTGCCATTGTTTGTGACCACACTGACCACCAGTATAATATATATTGTGATTGTCTGCTTAGGACTCAGGAGTACTACTTGCAAGTTGCTGATAGTGTGACCAGTGACCTGACCACCAGTTTAATAATCACCACCAGTTTATGAGTTTAATATATATTATATATATATATATATATATATATATATATATATATAATTGTATATAATATATATATATAATATTGTATACAACCTAGCACCTACCCGTGTTTTTTTTTTTCTTTCTTCTTTATACATACTACTATAGTAGCTTACTGTAGCAGTCTGCGGTGCTGCTGAGCTGACAGTGTCCAGCAGGTCCATCATCAGTCATTACATAATAAATATATAATATATACCTGTCCGGCTGCAGTACTAATGATATTATATGTACATATATATTGATTTCATCTCATTATCATCCAGTCTATATTATCAGCAGACACAGTACGTTAGTCCACGGCTGTAGCTACCTCTGTGTCGGCACTCGGCAGTCCATCCATAATTGTATACCACCTACCCGTGGTTGTTTTTTTTTTTTTCTTCTTTATACATACTACTATAGTAGCTTACTGTAGCAGTCTGCAGTGCTGCTGAGCTGACAGTGTCCAGCAGGTCCGTCATCAGTCATTACATAATAAATATATAATATATACCTGTCCGGCTGCAGTACTAGTGATATTATATATACATATATATTGATTTCATCTCATTATCATCCAGTCTATATTATCAGCAGACACAGTACGTTAGTCCACGGCTGTAGCTACCTCTGTGTCGGCACTCGGCAGTCCATCCATAATTGTATACCACCTACCCGTGGTTGTTTTTTTTTTCTTTCTTCTTTATACATACTACTATAGTAGCTTACTGTAGCAGTCTGCGGTGCTGCTGAGCTGACAGTGTCCAGCAGGTCCGTCATCAGTCATTACATAATAAATATATAATATATACCTGTCCGGCTGCAGTACTAGTGATATTATATATACATATATATTGATTTCATCTCATTATCATCCAGTCTATATTAGCAGCAGACACAGTACGGTAGTCCACGGCTGTAGCTACCTCTGTGTCGGCACTCGGCAGTCCATCCATAATTGTATACCACCTACCCGTGGTTGTTTTTTTTTTCTTTCTTCTTTATACATACTACTATAGTAGCTTACTGTAGCAGTCTGCGGTGCTGCTGAGCTGACAGTGTCCAGCAGGTCCGTCATCAGTCATTACATAATAAATATATAATATATACCTGTCCGGCTGCAGTACTAATGATATTATATATACATATATATTGATTTCATCTCATTATCATCCAGTCTATATTATCAGCAGACACAGTACGTTAGTCCACGGCTGTAGCTACCTCTGTGTCGGCACTCGGCAGTCCATCCATAATTGTATACCACCTACCCGTGGTTGTTTTTTTTTTCTTTCTTCTTTATACATACTACTATAGTAGCTTACTGTAGCAGTCTGCGGTGCTGCTGAGCTGACAGTGTCCAGCAGGTCCGTCATCAGTCATTACATAATAAATATATAATATATACCTGTCCGGCTGCAGTACTAGTGATATTATATATACATATATATTGATTTCATCTCATTATCATCCAGTCTATATTAGCAGCAGACACAGTATGGTAGTCCACGGCTGTAGCTACCTCTGTGTCGGCACTCGGCAGTCCATCCATAAGTATACTAGTATCCATCCATCTCCATTGTTTACCTGAGGTGCCTTTTAGTTGTGCCTATTAAAATATGGAGAACAAAAATGTTGAGGTTCCAAAATTAGGGAAAGATCAAGATCCACTTCCACATCGTGCTGAAGCTGCTGCCACTAGTCATGGCCGAGACGATGAAATGCCAGCAACGTCGTCTGCCAAGGCCGATGCCCAATGTCATAGTACAGAGCATGTAAAATCCAAAACAGCAAATATCATTAAAAAAGGACTCAAAAATCTAAAAGAAAATTGTCGGAGGAGAAGCGTAAACTTGCCAATATGCCATTTACCACACGGAGTGGCAAGGAACGGCTGAGGCCCTGGCCTATGTTCATGGCTAGTGGTTCAGCTTCACATGAGGATGGAAGCACTCAGCCTCTCGCTAGAAAAATGAAAAGACTCAAGCTGGCAAAAGCAGTAGCACCGCAAAGAACTGTGCGTTCTTCGAAATCCCAAATCCACAAGGAGAGTCCAATTGTGTCGGTTGCGATGCCTGACCTTCCCAACACTGGACGTGAAGAGCATGCGCCTTCCACCATTTGCACGCCCCCTGCAAGTGCTGGAAGGAGCACCCGCAGTCCAGTTCCTGATAGATTGAAGATGTCAGTGTTGAAGTACACCAGGATGAGGAGGATATGGGTGTTGCTGGCGCTGGGGAGGAAATTGACCAGGAGGATTCTGATGGTGAGGTGGTTTGTTTAAGTCAGGCACCCGGGGAGACACCTGTTGTCTGTGGGAGGAATATGGCCATTGACATGCCTGGTGAAAATACCAAAAAAATCAGCTCTTCGGTGTGGAAGTATTTCAACAGAAATGTGGACAACAGGTGTCAAGCCGTGTGTTGCCTTTGTCAAGCTGTAATAAGTAGGGGAAAGGACGTTAACCACCTCGGAACATCCTCCCTTATACGTCACCTGCAGCGCATTCATAATAAGTCAGTGACAAGTTCAAAAACTTTGGTTGACAGCGGAAGCAGTCCACTGACCAGTAAATCCCTTCCTCTTGTAACCAAGCTCACGCAAACCACCCCACCAACTCCCTCAGTGTCAATTTCCTCCTTCCCCAGGAATGCCAATAGTCCTGCAGGCCATGTCACTGGCAATTCTGACGATTCCTCTCCTGCCTGGGATTCCTCCGATGCATCCTTGCGTGTAACGCCTACTGCTGCTGGCGCTGCTGTTGTTGCTGCTGGGAGTCGATGGTCATTCCAGAGGGGAAGTCGTAAGACCACTTTTACTACTTCCACCAAGCAATTGACTGTCCAACAGTCCTTTGCAAGGAAGATGAAATATCACAGCAGTCATCCTGCTGCGAAGCGGATAACGGAGGCCTTGGCATCCTGGGTGGTGAGAAACGTGGTTCCGGTATCCATCATTACTGCAGAGCAAACTAGAGACTTGTTGGAGGTACTGTGTCCCCGGTACCAAATACCATCTAGGTTCCATTTCTCTAGGCAGGCGATACCGAAAATGTACACAGACCTCAGAAAAAGAGTCACCAGTGTCCTAAAAAATGCAGCTGTACCCAATGTCCACTTAACCACGGACATGTGGACAAGTGGAGCAGGGCAGGGTCAGGACTATATGACTGTGACAGCCCACTGGGTAGATGTATGGACTCCCGCCACAAGAACAGCAGCGGCGGCACCAGTAGCAGCATCTCGCAAACGCCAACTCTTTCCTAGGCAGGCTACGCTTTGTATCACCGGTTTCCAGAATACGCACACAGCTGAAAACCTCTTACGGCAACTGAGGAAGATCATCGCGGAATGGCTTACCCCAATTGGACTCTCCTGTGGATTTGTGGCATCGGACAACGCCAGCAATATTGTGTGTGCATTAAATCTGGGCAATTTCCAGCACGTCCCATGTTTTGCACATACCTTGAATTTGGTGGTGCAGAATTATTTAAAAAACGACAGGGGCGTGCAAGAGATGCTGTCGGTTGCCAGAAGAATTGCGGGACACTTTCGGCATACAGGCACCATGTACAGAAAACTGGAGCGCCACCAAAAATGCCTGAACCTGCCCTGCCATCATCTGAAGCAAGAAGTGGTAATGAGGTGGAATTCAACCCTCTAGTTAAAACAGTGCAATGACACTAAGGTCAAGTTAAAACAGTGCAATGACACTAAGAGTATGTGGCGTAGCCTGCAAGATATTACGGATTATAAACCTAGGAAGGCGGTGTCAAGTGCAGTAAATAGCACTATGGCGGAAGATTTAAATGTCTTCTATTCAAGATTTGACAGACATGATTCAACTAGTGTTGAAGCGGTTGGGATTAGACCTGGTGAGGCCTCGTTAGTCTTGGATGAGCAAGAGGTGCTGAAGTGTCTAAGAGGTGTTAGTACGGGCAAATCCGCTGGCCCAGATGGGATTCATGGGAAAGTTCTTAGGAAATGTTGTAATGAATTAGCTGGGATTTTTACAGTATTATTTAATATCTCTTTGCAGGTCTGTAAAATACCCAAGTGTTTTAAGCATACAGAAATCATCCCCCTACCCAAAAAGGGTGTACCAAAGTGCTTAGATGATTATCGGCCCATTGCGCTAACTTCATTAGTTATGAAATGCTTCGAACGGCTGATGTTAAAACATATTAAATCCCACTTTCCTGCGAACTTTGATCCTTTTCAATTTGCGTATCGGCAGAATAGGTCTACAGAGGACGCAGCCCTGACTGTTTTACATCAGGCACAGACCCATTTAGAGAAGAAAGGGACCTATGTGAGAATTTTATTTGTGGATTTTAGTTCCGCGTTTAATACTATTGTACCAACATCTTTGGTCTCTAAGCTTTTTAACCTAGGCGTAAACGGGTTCACGTGCAATTGGATTTTACATTTTTTGACAGCAAGGCCGCAAGTAGTTAGGCTTGGTAAATTTATGTCTAGTGAGATCTGTATAAGTACGGGGGTTCCACAAGGGTGCGTTTTGAGCCCGTTATTATATTCTCTATTTACGTATGATTGTTTCTCAACTTCTGATTCCGTCAAAGTAGTGAAATTTGCAGATGACACGGCGGTTGTCGGCTTGATAAGTGGTAATGATGAGTCATCTTATAGATTTTAAATTTTACGTTTACTGGAATGGAGTAATATAAATTGTTTGGTTTTAAACACGTCTAAAACAAAGGAGATGGTTGTTGATTTTAGGCGAGGTTGTAATAGACCACTATTTCCTGTGTCTTTGGATGGAAAACCGATAGAGGAGGTGGTCTCTTTTAAATTTTTAGGTACATATATCACAAACGACCTAACTTGGTCTACGAACAGTGTCTTCTTGATTAAAAAGGCGCAGCAACGCCTTTTCTTTTTGAGGAGGCTTAGAGCAGTTTGCTTAAGTACAAGCACTTTGGTTAGGTTTTATCACAGTATCGTAGAGAGCGTTTTAACATATGGGATGATAGTGTGGTTCGGAAATTGCACTACAGCAGAACGTATAGCTTTTGAGAGGGTGGTTAAAACTGCCAGTAGGACCATTGGGGTGCCTCTGCCAAGTATGAAAGACTTGTATACTAGAAATGTATTAAGGAAAGCTAGGAGTATATTTACTGATGAGAGTCATCCAAATTGTTTGATCTTTGAAAAATTGCCATCCTTAAAACGGTTCAGTAGTATCCGCGCTTATTCAAACCGCATGTTAAACAGCTTTTTTCCAACTGCTATCCGGCTGCTAAATGATCAGTAGGTTGTGTGCAATTGTTTTCCAAATGTAGCAAAATGTTACTGTTATTTTGATGGCTTTGTGAGACTCCTATTGCTTTTTCATTTACATTTTCGTTGTCGATTTTGTTAATGACAAATAAAGTATATTATTATTATTATTATTATTATTATTATTATTATATGCTTCAGAGGTTGGAGGAGCAGCAAAAGGCCATTCAAGCCTATACAATTGAGCACGATATAGGAGGTGGAATGCACCTGTCTCAAGCGCAGTGGAGAATGATTTCAACGTTGTGCAAGGTTCTGCTGCCCTTTGAACTTGCCACACGTGAAGTCAGTTCAGACACTGCCAGCCTGAGTCAGGTCATTCCCCTCATCAGGCTTTTGCAGAAGAAGCTGGAGGCATTGAAGGAGGAGCTAAGACAGAGCGATTCCGCTAGGCATGTGGGACTTGTGGATGGAGCCCTTAATTCGCTTAACAAGGATTCACGGGTGGTCAATCTGTTGAAATCAGAGCACTACATTTTGGCCACCGTGCTCGATCCTAGATTTAAAACCTACCTTGGATCTCTCTTTCCGGCACACACAAGTCTGCTGGGGTTCAAAGACCTGCTGGTGAGAAAATTGTCAAGTCAAGCGGAACGCGACCTGTCAACATCTCCTCCTTCACATTCTCCCGCAACTGGGGGTGCGAGGAAAAGGCTCAGAATACCGAGCCCACCCGCTGGCGGTGATGCAGGGCAGTCTGGAGCGACTGCTGATGCTGACATCTGGTCCGGACTGAAGGACCTGCCAACGATTACGGACATGTCGTCTACTGGCACTGCATATGATTCTCTCCCCATTGAAAGAATGGTGGAGGATTATATGAGTGACCGCATCCAAGTAGGCACGTCAGACAGTCCGTACTTATACTGGCAGGAAAAAGAGGCAATTTGGAGGCCCTTGCACAAACTGGCTTTATTCTACCTAAGTTGCCCTCCCACAAGTGTGTACTCCGAAAGAGTGTTTAGTGCCGCCGCTCACCTTGTCAGCAATCGGCGTACAAGGTTACTTCCAGAAAATGTGGAGAAGATGATGTTCATTAAAATTAATTATAATCAATTCCACCGTGGAGACATTGACCATCAGCAATTGCCTCCACAAAGTACACGGGGAGCTGAAATGGTGGATTCCAGTGGGGACGAATTGATAATCTGTGAGGAGGGGGATGTACACGGTGATATATCGTAGGATGATGATGAGGTGGACATCTTGCCTCTGTAGAGCCAGTTTGTGCAAGGAGAGATTAATTGCTTCTTTTTTGGTGGGGGTCCAAATCAACCCATCATTTCAGTCACAGTCGTGTGGCAGACCCTGTCACCGAAATGATGGGTTGGTTAAAGTGTGCATGTCCTGTTTATACAACATAAGGGTGGGTGGGAGGGCCCAAGGACAATTCCATCTTGCACCTCTTTTTTCTTTCATTTTTCTTTGCGTCATGTGCTGTTTGGGGAGTGTTTTTTGGAAGGGCCATCCTGCGTGACACTGCAGTGCCACTCCTAGATGGGCAAGGTGTTTGTGTCGGCCACTAGGGTCGCTTATCTTACTCACACAGCTACCTCATTGCGCCTCTTTTTTTCTTTGCGTCATGTGCTGTTTGGGGAGGGTATTTTGGAAGGGACATCCTGCGTGACACTGCAGTGCCACTCCTAGATGGGCCCGGTGTTTGTGTCGGCCACTAGGGTCGCTTATCTTACTCACACAGCTACCTCATTGCGCCTCTTTTTTTCTTTGCGTCATGTGCTGTTTGGGGAGGGTTTTTTGGAAGGGACATCCTGCGTGACACTGCAGTGCCACTCCTAGATGGGCCAGGTGTTTGTGTCGGCCACTAGGGTCGCTTATCTTACTCACACAGCTACCTCATTGCACCTCTTTTTTTCTTTGCGTCATGTGCTGTTTGGGGAGGGTTTTTTGGAAGGGACATCCTGCGTGACACTGCAGTGCCACTCCTAGATGGGCCAGGTGTTTGTGTCGGCCACTAGGGTCGCTTAGCTTAGTCATCCAGCGACCTCGGTGCAAATTTTAGGACTAAAAATAATATTGTGAGGTGTGAGGTATTCAGAATAGACTGAAAATGAGTGGAAATTATGGTTTTTGAGGTTAATAATACTTTGGGATCAAAATGACCCCCAAATTCTATGATTTAAGCTGTTTTTTAGTGTTTTTTGAAAAAAACACCCGAATCCAAAACACACCCGAATCCGACAAAAAAAATTCGGTGAGGTTTTGCCAAAACGCGATCGAACCCAAAACACAGCCGCGGAACCGAACCCAAAACCAAAACACAAAACCCGAAAAATTTCAAGTGCACATCTCTAATTACAACACAGGCTGTACCCCACTGCATATCCATAACATATAAGTACTGTGACTCCACAGTGAGTAGTGATAAAAAAAAGGTTTAAGTAAGTAAATAATAACTGTAGTAGTTTTTGTACAAATGGAGTGTGTTCACCACTATGGATCATGACAATCAGTCAAGAGAAGAGCAGTAGCAACAATAAAATATTAGCACTGCAGTCATGATGATGATGCTAGTCCTTCAACATCATCTAAAGCTAATGCTCAAGGGCATAGAGGGTCTAAGTCAGGGCATCTATAATAAAAAATCTATATAGAGTGGTAAAGGGAAAGTGTAGTGCAGAAAAACATAAAATTGTCAACATTCACCACACACAGTGGCAAGGAAATTCTCATATATTTAAGACATTTATGAATGAGTGATTGTTCTGCAAATGTCAGTGAAGCATCTTGTGCCTCTCATGACGATGAAAGACCTTTTAACTCAGAAATGAGAAGAGGTGTAAATAAAATGTAAAACACTAACGAAGTAGACCAAACTGCATTCAGAAACAGAAATTTCCCAAGTCCCTGAGGAGAGTCTGTGTATCCATGAGTGTTATGTGTGAGACTGACCTCTCTGATACTGTAATCACAGAGAAGCTGCCGTCCACCATTTCTGTACCCTTTGCAAATGTTGGGAGCAGTAGAAGAAGTATAGCTGATAACATGGAAATTGAGGATATTTGTGCAGCTGACTCTGGCAATAATGATGATGTTGTGGATGAGAATGTTGTCCCTGCTTGGACTCTCTTTAGGATTTTTCATTTTTGTTAATACCACAACTATTGTGAAAGCATTACAGTTGGGTGAAATCCAACATGTCCCATGTTTTGCTTACACAAACAACTTGGTGAAACAGTTTTTTTTTTATTAAAAGGGTGTGTAGGACATGCTGTCTGTGGCCAGAAAAATGTTGGGACATTTTCAGTTCCAATCAACAGCATGCATGGGATTGCAGCTGCTTCAAGAATAGTTAAATTTGCACTGCCAACAACTGTAGCAAGAGGTGGTAACAAAGTGGAATTCCACCCTTTATAATCTTGAGCAGATTGAGGAACAGCAAAAAGCCATCCAAAGCTACATAACAAGCCATGACATTGGGAGAGGAGGGGGAATGTTCCTTTCTGCATCACAGTGGAGAATGCTTTCTGTGTTGTGCAATATGCCACCTATAAAGTGAGTTCAGACACTGCCAGCTTGAGTCAGGTAATTACCCTAATTAGTCTATTGGAAAAGCAGCTTGATCAATTGACGGAGGAGATGAAACAAAGTGATTCCACTAAGTATGTCATATGTACTGTGATGTGGCATGTTGTATTATGGCGTGCTGCATGGCATGCCAGGCTAAGACTATTTGCAGCTGGTGAATGCTCCATTAGTTTCTATAGGAATTAATGGAGCGATCGCTGGCTGCGAATAGTCTCAGCCTGGCACACCATGCAGCAACACATGTTGCAGTATGCTGCAACGCAGTAAATATGAGCATGGCTACATCTTTAGTTCATGTCCTTATTTCACTTTTCCAGGATACAAGGGTTGCCAATATCTTGAAATCAGATCACTACATTCTGGTGACTGTGCTTGATCCTAGGTTTAAGTCATATATTGTGTCTTTTTTCCAACTGACCCAGATTTCCTGGAGATACAAAGAACTGTTGGTGAGCAAGTTGGCAGCTCAAGTGGTACACAACACAATGGCATCTCCTCCTTCAGTTTCTCTGGCAACTGCCAAGAAAAAACTCAGCTTTCCCAGCTGACCCATTGTTGATGCAGAGGAGTCAAAACAACATTTTGACTTCTGGTAGAATTATCTAAAATTAGTGAAACTTCTACCATAACTCAATCTGATACAGGCCCCATCCAAAGACTGGTGGAGGATTATGTTCATGACACCTTACAAATAGGCATATCATAGAGTTCCTTTGTCCACTTGGAGGCCCTTGTGAGCGAACTGCATAGGAGGCTTCCTCCATAAAATGTGGAAAAGGGACTTCGGTAATGGTGGATTCCAGCAGGGATTAATTCATATTGTGTGAGAATAATGTACACATTGGTGACAGAGAGGATCAGGAGGTAGTGAGGGTGACATCTTGCAACTACAGAGCTGTTAGCATAGCTCTCTTAAGCCCATTAGTAGTTTGTTTTGAGTGGACCAAAACAAGCAATTCAGCTACAAAAATGTCTCTGTTGCTGACATGCTTAGTATGTTAAGCTGTACATGTCCTTTTTAATATGAAACATAAGGGTGAGTAGTAGGGCACTAGGGCTATTCCATCTTGCACCACTTTTCTTTTCAAAATGGGCTGTAATTTGGGGGGGGGCATTAGGGATTGTCTTTATTTTTTAAAGAGCAGTTAATATTGCAAAGCATCAAACAGAACCATACAGAAAAGAAGTCAATAATCAACAATAGTATGAAGCAGGATACATGGTCATTAAGGTATGGTACAACAGAATAAACCAAAGTTGTAAATAAGATGCACATTTTACATATGTAAAAAAAATTAAGAACCAAAAAAAAGAGAAAAGGGGAAAGAAGAATAGGAGAGAGAGTGGAAAATAAAGAAAAGAGAAGCAGAAGAAGTAGAAGAAGTAGAAGAAGAAAAATATGGAGGACCACCGAACCAGACACAGAAGAAAAAAACAGATCTACTGATTACCAAGAACACCAAAACCAGTGTCAGAGGAAAGGAGTGAATCCAACAGTTCATAAACATGGAAATAACCTGTGAAAGTTAGTGGAAAAGTACCCTATCCCCTGTGACCAAGGAAAGGCAGCAAGTGCAGGATAAATAAGAGCACAAAGGGAGTGTTGGGAGGGAACCTAAGCAAAAATTAATCCAAAGTAGAATAAACAAACCAAGGACACCATATATTCTCAAATTTATCTTGGGTGTCATGTAGAGCATGGGTGATTCTTTCCATGGAAACAATAAACCATATTTGTACAACACCAGGTGCATAGGGGGGGCAGATTGCTTCCAGCACAAGCCAGGGAACCCCGTAGCAGCATGACAAACATGGAAGACCAGTTTATTCGAAGAGGCACTGATGCCAACTATCAGGTCCCCAGTAGACCTTTCCATGGGCTAAGAGCAATTTGGAAAATCTCTCTCAGAAGAGATTTATTTTTAACCCAATAAGAATGTATCATGTGGCACTTCCACCAAATGTGGGTGAAGTCTCATAGTAAGCAACAAACACGCAAACACAAGGTTGATAATGTTGGGAGTTGTATATGGAGCCTAGGCGGTACCAGATACCATCTTGTGTAGATTTTATATGAGTTTTCTTAAATTAAAGAGGGTATAGATGACTGAGCAACAATTAGTGTTATAGTCTATCAAGCTTTGTCCCCTGGTGGAGGGCTCAAATCCCTCTCCCAGCTACTTTCCTATGGCAATACAGGGTCTGGACCTGAGGATCGGAGCATGGAATATAAAATAGAAATAATGCCCCTACGATGGGAAGTATAATAAAAAATCATCTAAAAAGGTGTCAGACACCTAAAGACAGATGGTTTAGGCAGAGAATTTAATAAAGAGCGCAATTGGAAATATTCCAAAAGTCTGGGAAGGGGAATTTCAAATTTCTTGGATATGATATCTAATGTACACCAAGAGGAACCCTCAATATGGTCCTTAACAAATCTAGGAAGAGTAGGGATCTGGTACCACGAGTCAGTCGTAGAGAAACCTGGGTGGAAAGCAGGGTCATCCCATAAAGGGGTGAGTGGGGAAGGGTACGTGGTGAGACCAAAATGGCAGGAGCAGAGAAGCCAGATAGACCAGGTAAAAGAGGGTTAGAAACCTGGTACCCCCGGCCTGAACCGGAAGGTAGCACCGAAGGGAAACTAATGGGAAGAGCAAACCGAGTGAGGGCTTGGCTCAGGTGAATAGCAAAGTAATACTTCTGTAGGTCAGGAAGACCTCTGCCACCATTAAGTAGGCTTCTTGTTAAAATAGAAGTTTTTAATCTAGGAGTCTTATCCAACCAGATAAAGTGACATATTTCCTTCTGTACATCGCGTAACACATCAGCTTGAATGCAAACAGAGTTGGTTTGGATAAGTTATAGAATTCTGTGCAATATATTCATCTTAACAGCCACCATTCTTCCAAACCACGGGATTATTTGTTTCTGCAAGGCCCAAAGGACAGACCTTATGGAGGCAAATAAACTGGTGACGTTCTCCTTATACAGGGTCTTATACAAGTCTGTGATTAATATGCCTAAATATAAAAGTTTGTAGAGTGCCAGGTAAAATTTAAATTACAGGCCAATAACGATCTAGCTGCAGGGGACAGGTATAATTACAGAGCCTCCAACTTTGAATAATTGATTTTATAACCATAGATGGATGAGTATGCTGATAAGTCCCCAAAAAGGTTGGGAACAGAGGTAAATGGGGCATCGTCCACGAACAAAAATATCTTATTTTCCACCTCCCATAAGGGAATCCCCTTAATATCTGGGCAGAAAATATGTGCTAAGGCCTCAATAGTGAGGGCAAAAATAAAAGGTGACATGGGGTACCCCTGTATAGTACCACTGTTTCTGTGAACTCTAACAAAATTATAAATATTGAAAGATGGTATTTAATGCTGCATATATTTAAAACAGGTGCACATCAGACAGCGGATTATGGATTTTTAGTAGGGAAAGAGTAAATGGAAAATAGATTTGGACAATATCTTTGTATTATTTGTTAATAATCTTCCTGTTCTTATTTGCTAAATTTCATATAACTTTTAAAAAGCATATTAATATACACAAAAATATATTATATACATATTTTCCTTCTATAATCTTCAAAGTAAATGATACAATACATGTATTATCTGAATAAAAGAGTTATATTGTCTTAACATCTATTTTTTTTAAAGATATATTTATCAGGATTTTACGAAAGACAACTGAATCCATAACAGTACATTTCAGAAGAAATTCACAAACTTCATATCACAATAAAGTATATAACAAAACAGTCAAAAGACCATTAATATTGTTGAAAAAAACCATTACTTAACCTTAAGCAATCTGACCCTGTACTGATTACCGAATAAAGATGGATAAAGAGGATTGAAGGAAAAGATAAAAGAGACAAGGGGAGCACACATTGGGAAAGTAAGGGAAGGGAGAGAATGGGATGTCAGCAACTCTGGAATAATGGAATAATGGAGGGCAGCCTTTGTGATATCTCAAAATATTACCGTCATTAAAAATACACAATAGGCATAGAGATATTAAATCATATCAATAGTTTTGTACATACAGGTTATATGTCGCCACTTTACAATCTATAATTTTTAAAACAGGAGCTTTTGTAGGAGGTTCTAGAATCTCAATGAAATTACTCCATTTCAAACAGAACTTACAGAGTCCAAATGTGGAGGTTAGTTTCAACAGCATTCTCCAATCATAATACATTAATTGTAGAAGTTTTTGTTTGAACCCATCGAATCAATAAACATTTTTTACCAAGTGTGAGTATAATACTCAGCAAGGGACTAATCCTCTGTTTTAGGCTCCAATTCTTAAAATTCAAACACAGGCATGCTAGTGGATCTGGTTGAACATTTATGGAAAACAACTGGTTGTTAAACGCTATAAGTTTATTCCAGAAGAATTTAACTTTCCTGCAAACCCACATACAATGTAAAAAAGATGCCGAAGAAAATCCACATTTAATACAATTCCCTGTTTCACTAGGTATCATATATTTATGTTGTAGTGGGATAATATATGCCCTGTGAATAGTTCTCAAATGTACCTCTTGTAGATATGATGAACCCAGGTATTTAAGGGATCGTTGGCAAGGGTCCATAAGTTCAGCGACCTCTGTCAAGGTAGGAATATCGCTTTTCCATTTTAATAGTAAATTATCCCATTGAACAGTGGGAGAGCAGGTCATTATAACAGTATACAAGGACTTCACTTTATAGGGGCGTAAACAAACAGACTTAAGAATAGTATCAATAGTATCAGAAAGTGTTTTTAAGCCACTAGGCATAGTTGAAGAAGAAGGGGGATTGAAAGAATAAACAAAGTGACCCACCTGGAACTACATGAACATGTATTGTTTAGGAAGGTCAATTTTTTGGCACAGTTCTGAAAATGAATAAATAGAGCCACCTGGATCAAAAGCCTTGTTAAACGAGTCAAGATCTTTGGATTTCCACAATAAAAAAGCAGTATTTTGTAATGAGGGCAAAAATGCTGGGTTGCCCCATACGGAAACAAACTGGGAGAAATAAGGATTTCTATGAATTTTTTTTGTTAATAGTGGTCTA
This sequence comes from Pseudophryne corroboree, assembly GCF_028390025.1. Taxonomy (NCBI): domain Eukaryota; kingdom Metazoa; phylum Chordata; class Amphibia; order Anura; family Myobatrachidae; genus Pseudophryne; species Pseudophryne corroboree. The sequence goes on from NC_086450.1 coordinate 459,512,961, forward strand.
AGCTAGAAAAGTGTCCTTAAATAAAATATGGTCCTTAACCTTTGAAGGAATTTGAGAGGTTAGTAAATGAACTAAGGCAGCAGGCGAGTATGGGGAAAAAATAGCTTGTTCTAACTTTAAGTCAGTATATAAGGAGGTATTATGGAACCAATCAAGTATGTAGCGGAAATGCACTGCCAAGGAATAGGCCTTTAAGTCAGGTAAACCGAAACCTCCATCTGTTTTAGCAGATTTCAGCTTCAGTTTAGCAATCCTAGGACGCTTACCACGCCATATAAATTTTGAAAATAGAGCTTCAAGTTTAAGAATATCAGGATGTGTAAGGGAAATCGGTAGCATCTGTGTATAATAAAATAATTTGCAGAAAAGAACACTTTTAATGACTTCTATTCTACCAAGCAGAGATAGTGGAAGGTCTTTCCATGCATCTAATTTCAAAGCTACATTGGCAATAGCCTGAGAAAAATGAATCCTATACTAGTTAGCTAGATCAGGGCAGATATTAATACCTAGATACTTAAAGTGAGATTTATATATTTTGAACGGAGAAATATCAGGACGTAAAAAGGTAGTCGGCGATGTTTTACCTAATAATAAAATTTCTGATTTCGTAATATTAATCTTATAACCTGCAATTTTCCCAAAGGAAGAAATCAAATGTATTAAAGCTGGTAATGATTGTTCTGGGTTAGTTAAAAATGAAAGCGTGTCGTCGGCAAATAAAGCTATTTTTAATATTTCCGACCCTATTGTTATCCCCTGAATAAGATTAGATTCACGAATAGCTACAGCTAGCGGTACGATCGATAAATCAGAAGGGAAAGGGGGCACCCTTGACTCGTTCCCCGTTGCAACAAAAAAGGAGGGGACATTACTCCATAGCAGGATACATAAGACGAAGTGGAGGAGTACAGGGTTTTAAAAATAGAAACAAAAGACTCTGGGAAACCGAATTTTTCCTACGTATGGAACAGGTGGGGCCACAATAAAAGGTCAAAGGCCTTTTCTGTGTCTAAGGTAATAATCAAACTATGGGGTGGGTCTGGGGATAAATGAAGATTTTCATGATGTATGACTGATAGAACTCTCCGGAGATTCACCACTAAGTGCCTAACTGAAATAAAGCCAGTTTGGTCTTTGTGAATCAGGATAGGAAGAATATTTTTAAGTCTTTGCGCTAAAATAGATATAAAGATTTTGAAGTCGACATTAAGCAATGATATCGGTCTGTATGAGCCCGGTAAGGAAAGGTCCCTACCCTCTTTTGGTAAGACTTTGATCATGGCATCAGTAAAATATAGGGGGAGAGTCCCATCAGTCATAATACTATTATAAACGGCTTGTAGTGTAGGGCAAATTTGTGAGGACAGTGGTTTGTAAAATTCATTGGAATACCAATCTGGGCCAGGGGCTTTACATGGTTTAAGCCGTTTTATAGTATTGGAAATTTCAGAAATTGAAATGTGAGAGGTTAATGAGGAGACATAAGCCGAGGGAATCTGAGGTAATGAGAGGCTATCCCAGAACATTTGTGAATAGGGCTCATGGGAGATTGACAGATTTGGAGAGGTATCATCTGCAGAAGAAATAGGAGGAGAATATAATGTAGCATAAAAATCCCTCATAATCTTAGAAATATGGGCAGTTGAAGATGTGTGAGAGCCATATGCTAGATTTAGGGGATTAATAGTCATTGGTTTTCTACTACCCTTTAGCAGAGTAGTAAGAAGTTTCCCCGATTTGTTCCCAAAGCGGTGAAACTTATAACTAACATTGAAATAATACTTCTCACCAGAGGAATGTAGGAGATCATTAAAACTAGTTTTGGCTAGTAAATATGAGTTTTTGTTCGTGCTGCAGGATTTAGTTTATAGGTTTGATAGGTCAAGGATTAGTTTTGTTGGCTTTCTAAATATAGGGTATTGCGTTGTCTTTTAATTTGAGAGTCATAAGAAATTACCTCGCCTCTTAAAACAGACTTCGCAGTGAGCCAGAAAAGAGAAGGGTTTTCTGATTCATGTGCCGCATTAGTCTTTTTATATGTTTCCCAAACTGACAAAATCTTATTTTTAAAGCCCTCTGATTTCCCCAAGTGCGAGGGGAATTTCCACAAAGGTTGACCCGTTTGTTCTTTAGTGTAAACCAATTCTATCCAGACCAAACCATGGTCTGATATAGAAGCCGGCTCTATTATTGCTTGGCGCACATACGGAAAAAGCACAGAAGCAATTAATACATAGTCGATCCGCGACCAGGTATTATGGGTCATCGACAAACAGGTAAATTCCTTCTCGATTGGGTTTAGTGCCCTCCATGTATCAATGAGGTTAAGTATTTTAGTTATCCATGGGACACCTATCTTGGGTAAGGGTCTAGAAGTTTTAATAAAACGGGACTTATCTAAATATAAAGAAGAAACCAGATTCAGGTCTCCACATATAGGCCCTCATTCCGAGTTGTTCGCTCGCAAGCTGCTTTTAGCAGCTTTGCACACGCTAAGCCGCCGCCTATTGGGAGTGAATCTTAGTTTATCAAAATTGCGAACGAAAGATTAACAAAATTGCGAATAGACACTTCTTAGCTGTTTCTAAGTAGCTCCAGACTTACTCGGCATCTGCGATCAGTTCAGTGCTTGTCATTCCTAGTTTGACGTCACAAACACACCCAGCGTTCGCCCAGACACTCCCCCATTTCTCCAGCCACTCCCGCGTTTTTCCCAGAAATGGTAGCGTTTTTTCGTACACACCCATAAAACGGCCTGTTTCCGCCAAGAAACACCCACTTCCTGTCAATCACATTACGATCACCAGAACAAAGAAAAAACCTCGTAATGTCGTGAGTAAAATACCTAACTGCATAGCAAATTTACTTGGCGCAGTCATACTGTGGACATTGCGCATGCGCATTAGCGACTAATCGCTCCGTTGCGAGAAAAATATACAGAGCAAACAACTCAGAATGACCACCTTAATTAGGGAAGACACATCACATTTGTATAACATAATCAAGAGGGAAGTAAAAAAAGATTTCTTATATGCATTAGGTGCATAAACATTACAGATAAAATATTTCTTATCTCCCAATTGACATTCTATGAGGACATACCTGCCATCAGGGTCCACCATAGTAGATAGCACGTCCACCGATAAAGATTTTTTCGCTAGAATGACTACACCACAAGGCTTTGAATTAAGGGATGCTGCTCCCAGGACTACCCAGTTCAGCATCTGCAATTTTTTCGTCTCATGTAAAACCAGGTGCGTCTCCTGTAAGCAGGCTATATCAATAGAGAGTGTTAAGATACAACAACATTTTACGTCTTTTTGCCGGAGTGTTAATTACTACTACATTCAAAGTGCCTATGTTAATGGAAGACAAACTTTACTGTATACAAATAAATTACAAAGGCTGGTATCGGGGCAGCATAAAGGCTGCTAACATCACTACGAACAGGGGGCAAGGAAGGAGAAAGGCAGGAAAGAACATGAAGGAAGAAAACAAAGACGTAGGGGGACCCAGACAGTATACAAGAAAAAAAGAGCAGTGTCAATTTAAACAGCATATCAATATTGACTGATGCAAGCATTAGAATATCCAATAAGAAATACCAGACGTCAGGTGAACAGAAATGATTCTTAGCAACAAACGTTCATTATAAAAACCAACTTCAGGGCTGCTCATCCGTCGCCAGCAAGACTGAAAACAAAGTAAAATGAAGCATCACAGGCCTGAGCACAGTGTCATAACCATGGAGTGAGTAAAATTTGCAGTACAGCAGGAGGGTCATTCTTCGACAATATCAGCAATGTCTTTCATATAAGTGGCAGAGTCCTCCTTCGGCATCTTGTGGGTTAGTGAAATCCAGGAAAGAGGATACTTGAAACACTCTCAAACGGGCGGGATATCACAAAGCGAATTTGCGTTTCTTCTGTACTAATAGGGCACAGATAGGGGAAAAAGACTTGCCGTGGCATGAAAGTTCCACAGAATAATCTTGGAAAATGCGAAGTGTGGCTCCTTCCCACTGAAGACAATCTATTTTGCGAGAGGCTCTACATATAGCAATTTGTGTAGAAAGAACAAAGTCTTAAAGATGACTACACATGGTTTATTATTATGAGCACGTGACAGGTCTCCCATTCTGTGAACTCTATTATAACTAAATCAGCACACAGCCTCAATATGAAGAAGTTTTGGAAGAGTAATGTGAACAAAGATTTCTAGTCCCAGGCCTGTTAGTGATTCCGGCAAACCAATTAAACGGAGGTTACACCTCCATGTACAGTTTTCAATATTATCAATTTTCTCTAGAAGGTGCTTATTATCTCTTTCCAGATATGTAACAGTCTTCTGCTAAGCAGAAACATCATCTATTGTGGTTCCCAAACCTGCCTCAGTGTCAGTAAATTAATCTGCTGAATCTGTGCTGTGCTGTCGCTGACTGCTTTCTGTAGCAGTGGTGCCATCGTGTCATGGATTGCAGTTACAATGTCTGCATAACTGTGAGAAGAAGCCACTGTGCAAGTGTCAGAACGCACCTTAGTATCCCCCGTAGCGACAAGAATTGCCTTCTTTGCTGCCGGTTTCTCAGGGCTAGAATCCGTGCTGGGTGGCACATTTTGCTCAACACAGCATTTCTCCTGTCTTGGAGGAAGCGCCGACGGCGGCAGCTTGGATGGCGCCAGCGGTCCCAGATATTTCTCTATACCAGCGGGGGATGACACGGAGAGGTGTCCGGAGCTTACTGCAGGCAGCAGGGGTTATAGTTTGGCACTGTGAGCGGGTAAAGCAAGCGGGAAAGCTGGCGGCACGGAGGAGCGTACGGGAGCTGCTGCTCACTCCTTCATGCCGGAACCGGAAGTCTATTGTCTTAACATCTTAATGACAATGGGCCTAATTCTGAGTTGATCGCAGCATCAAATTTGTTAGCAGTTGGGCAAAACCATGTGCACTGCAGGTGTAGCAGATATAACATGTGCAGAGAGAGTTAGATTTGGGTGGGGGGTGTTCAAACTGAAATCTAAATTGCAGTGTGAAAATAAAGCAGCCAGTATTTACCCTGCACAGAAACAAAATAACCCACACAAATCTAACTCTCTCTGCAAATGTTATATCTGCCCCCCCCTGTAGTGCACATGGTTTTGCCCAATTGCTAACAAACTTGATGCTGCGTTCAACTTAGAATTTCCCCCAATATTCTTTGTACAGTATTATTCTCCAAACCTCACTTACCCAGAAACTATACATTCACTTTCTGCAAACAAACCTGCAATACAACTTTTACTCTGACCCTGCAAATACCTGGAAAACAAATGTTTTATTGAGAAGCATATTTGATGAAGTAACACTGACTTGTGGTTTGCCAACACTGTGTAATTTTCCATCTAACATCAACAAATATTTGATTTACTGGTAATCTGTAGATATTAACATCATTTTAAATACTTGCAAATCGCATTTCTTTCTGTAAACTTCACTGCTCTCTCATACAGCCACCACTCCTCCTCCTATTCTCATTTTACTACCAGTTTACACACCATCCACACTATGGCCAGGCTGGCAACCCCCATTACTCATTGTCCTTCTAATACTTTATTCTGTCCCCTGTTACCACCTCTATCCCTCTATCCTAGTCTCCTACACCTCATCCTCTCTCCTCTCCTCTGTCTGCCTCCCTACTCCTCTTCTGTTTCCCCATTGCAATTCACTTCTGCCCCTTCACACCATTTATACCCCACCACTCAACCCTGCTCTCTCCCTCCTCTGCCTGTCTCCTCACCTCTTCTCCACCAGTATCAAACTGCACTCCCTCCCTGTCTCACGCATGCAGTCTCCCTTCCCAGCCAAGGCCCCAGCACCATCATCACACCCTCTTTATCCTCTCCTTCCAAATTACTCCTACCTCAACGCTACAGCAATCCTGATAATCTCATTCACATCTCTCCCACAAACTCATACATTTCAACATTGCTATCGATAACCCCACAAAATCACCTGCCTCTAAACTCCTTAACCTCACCTCTTCACTTGGTCTCTCCCAGTGGACCACCTCACCCTCCCATGTGAACGGGAGCTCACTGGATCTGGTTTTCACTCACCGCTATGATATTTCTGATTTCTCCAATTCCCCTTTTCCCCTCTCTGACCACCACTTGCTCTCTTTCAACTTATCTATCTCTGCTTCCCCATCTCTCCCTCCTAAGGCTACCATCACGAAGCGTAACATTGAGGCTATTGACACCTCATCCCTATCCTCCCTGTTTGACTCCCTTCTCTCTCCTCTTCTCTCTCTCACATGCCCTAAACAAGCCACATCCCTATACAATGCATCTCTTACTTCTGCCCTTGACTCTGTTGCTCCGTCAACCACTATTCACCCTCGCAGATCAACACCTCAACCCTGGCACACCAAATGCACCAGATACCTACAAAAATGCTCACGTACTGCCGAGTGACAGTGGAGGAAATCACGCTCTAAAGCAGACTTCATCCATTTCAAATTCATGCTCTCATCCTTCAGTACTGCCCTTTCCCTTGCTAAACAATCATACTTCAAAATCCTCATTTCTCCACAGTCTTCCAACCCCCGGCGCCTCTTTGCCACTGTTAAGTCCTTACTCTGCCCACCTCCTCTCCCTTCCTCATTGTCTGCTCTTGACTTCGCCACTTATTTCACATCCAAGATTGACTCCATACGTCAGGATATCACTTCCCACCAGACCAGCAACCAGCCACCACCCATCCCTTGCCACCCCTCCCCTTCCCTCTTACCAACTCTGACATCTTTCTCCCATGTATCTGGCGAGGAAGACATGGCCGTCATCCGTTCCTCCCCCCCTCACAACCTCCCCGCTCGACCCTATCCCCTCCCACCTCCTCTGCTACCTCTCCCCTTCTGCCTGTTCCCATCTTGCCCACCTTCTCAATCTCTCCCTTTCATCAGGCACTGTTCCCTCTGCCTTCAAGCATGCTCTTGTCTCCCCTATTCTCCTATTCTTAAAAAACCTACCCTTGATCCTAACACTCTCTCCAACTATCGACCTATCTGTCTCCTCCCCTTTGCCTCCAAACTTCTTGAGCGTATTGTCTATAATCGCCTCACTGCCTTTCTTTCGTCTCACTCACTGCTTGACCCATTCCAGTCTGGTTTCCGTTCTCTCCACTCCACTGAAACTGCCCTCACAAAAGTCTGCAATGACCTCCATGCAGCCAAATCTAAGGGCCACTACTCTCTGCTTATTCTTCTTGACCTCTCTGCTGCTTTTGACACTGTGGACCACCCTCTCCTTCTGCAAATCCTTCACTCTCTTGGTCTGCGTGATACTGCCCTCTCCTGGCTGTCCTCCTACCTCTCTGATCGTTCCTTCTCTGTCTCCTCTCATGATGCTACCCCCACCACCACCACCACTTCCACTAACTGTAGGTGTCCCCCAAGGCTCTGTTCTTGGTCCTCTCCTTTTCTCTCTCTATACGTCCTCTTTAGGTGAACTCATTAGTTCATTTAACTTCCAATACCACCTCTATGCTGATGACACTCAAATCTACCTCTCCTCCCCTGATCTCTCCATGGCTCTCCTCACTCGTACCTCAAACTGTCTTTCTGCTATCTCTTCCTGGATGTCTCAGCGCTTTCTTAAACTCAACATGTCTAAGACAGAGCTGATCATCTTCCCACCCTCCCGCACAGCCTCACCTCCCACAATCTCAATATCCATTGACGGCACGACTATCTCCCCTAGCCCCCAAGTACGCTGTCTTTGCGTAATCCTTGACTCCTCCCTCTCCTTCAAACCACACATTCAGCACCTCTCACAAACCTGTCATTTTCATCTCAAAAACTTTTCTAGAATCAGACCTTTTCTCACCCAGGATGCCACTAAGATCATTATTCAATCACTGATTATTTCCAGACTGGACTACTGTAATCTCCTCTTAACTGGCCTCCCTGACAATTACCTCTCTCCACTCCAATCTATCCTCAATGGTGCTGCCCGGCTCATCTTCCTCACCAAACGCACTATGTCTACCTCCCCTCTCCTACAGGCCCTCCACTGGCTTCCCTTCCCTTTCATAATCCAATTCAAACTTCTCACACTCACTTACAAAGCACTCACCCACTCCTCTCCCATCTACATCTCTGACCTTATCTCCCTTTACTCTCCCACCCGTCCTCTTCGCTCTGCTAATGCACGCCAACTCTCCTGTCTTCTGATTACTTCCTCCCTCTCCTATCTCCAAGATTTTTCACGTGCTGCTCCCTTTCTCTGGAATTCTTTACCTCTCCCCCTCAGACTCTCCACCTCTCTACAAAACTTCAAATTGGCTCTTAAGACCCATTTCTTTACCAAACCTAGCCAAATCTCAACATAACCATCTGTTCCACGCTCTCTATGTACCACATCTGTGTCATCCCTGTCTGTCTACCCCTCCCCTTAGAATGTAAGCTCTCATGAGTAGGGCCCTCTTCCATCATGTGCTTATACTTTTCTTACTTTAATAATCCTCAACTGCCCAGATCCCACAGTTTTTTGACCAACTGGAACTTATCTCTATGTTTACTGGTGTAGTTATGCTTAGTTGCCCTGTACTTGTCCTATATTGTCTTCAACTGTAAGTCACTGTTTTCCTATTTTTTTATGTGCATTTGTACTCTGTAATTGGGCGCTGCGGAACCCTTGTGGCGCCATATAAATAAAGGATAATAATAATAATAATAATAATAATAATAATAATAACAACTCTATATCCTGGTTAATCTGACTGGTTTGATACTGAAATATTTTTAGAGCTTTTGCTGGCAATACACTGCTCGGGATAAATAAAGCTATTTTCTAATTATAATATTGAATTTTTTAATATAGTTTTGCTATGAAAATATATCTACATGTTAAAAGAAAACATCACTAATGCAAAAGTTTATTTTCATTACTACATGCATTAGCTACACTTATAATAATAGATAGATGTGATATACTGTATAACCTTTATTTCATGTGGAGATGAAACCACAATCTCCCTGCAACAGCTTTACAAGAGGCTCCTATCACTAGTCAGTGCTGAAGGGGGACTATGTTCTTCACTCCATCTACCTGTCCATCGTATGTGTCTGATCCTCCTCACAGCATAACACTGACATGTCACAGGCAGACCTGTCCTCTCATACACATCAGACAGAGGGACAGGCCACTGTATTACATAAGGTCAGAATGTTTCTCCTTTGAAGTACTCTGAACGTTCTGATGATTTGTTTCCATGACTACAGGTTGCTCTGTCCCCACATCCTGGGACCACAGATGTGCAGGAGATGAATAGTGATTACAAGAAGTGATTTTGGCACATCATAAAGGTATAAATTAATTTAAATGTATTTCCTGTAGTCTTATTTATTTTTATATAGACACCACATGAAAGTATAAATTAATTTCCCATCTGTGTAAGTACATTGAACCACTAATAGATTATTCCACTAAGTCTTACAAAGACAAGGTGAGTAATAATGTGTGTCATTTATCGTTATTTATTTCCTCAAATAATGCAAAAATGTCATGTACTAAATTTTCAACTTTTTGATTTTCCTAAACTATTCTTATAAACCTGCTTATATCGACATATCTCCACATTTTATGCTATTTCAGAAACCTCAGTGATACTAAAATCTATTATATTACAGGGTTCAAACCTCTGTTACATTTTATTTTTTGTATACAATTTTGTAAGCTAAAGGATTTTGTCTATTGACTTATTCTACATTATTTATTAGATATGCAGATCATGTTATATATACATAATTAGACAACTCATGCTATTTATAAAACATTTTAATGAAATCTGTGCTTTCTTTTAATTTATACATATTGAAGATTTATATTTCTTAACACAAACTGGCAATCAGATAAGCATATACTGTAAAAATCTGAAGTGAGACTCACAAATTTCATTGCAGTTTACATTGTTACTCCTACAGCGTGTGAAGGAATGTTTAAACCAATCATATCAGAAGACAAAATATTGCTCAATATCCCACAATAACAACAATATATTCCTATACTTATTCTATACAGTTGTCACTGAATAGTTTTCTGTGACAGCCAATCATAACAAGCTAAAGCTGGGTACACACTATACAAATATTTCGGCCAATCATGTGATCTGCATCATAGAGTGTGTACCCTCAATCATAGAGTGTATACCCTCAATCATAGAGTGTGTACCCTCAATCATAGAGTGTTTACCCTCAATCATAGAGTGTGTACCCTCAATCATAGAGTGTGTACCCTCAATCAAGGAGTGTGTACCTTCAATCATAGAGTGTGTACCCTCAATTCATCATTTGTTAAATTGTTTAGTGGCATATTCCCATGTGATGTTTTGCAGGTCAAATGGGATAATGCGACTTACAATGTGGTGTGGTAATATTACCCCGGTAATGTATATTTTATGCGACACGATAAATCATTACATTACATGAATGCATCATTCAGGCATGTACCCAGGCTGAGTGTTTAAGTTCTTGTGCAGCTCTCTTTGTTATTGCAACTATCATAATGTTTCCAATTTCCATCTGTAAGGCTAAAATTTTATTGGAAATAAATGCACCATTCCTGCAATTTTTTGGCCCAAATAATAATAATAAAAATAATAATAATAAAAAACACACATGATTTTCATAAAACCGTTCTCAAAAATTCTCATTTTATACTCACTTGCACGTCATAGGCAAAAGCATGGGGTTCCAGTTGCCCAGAATCCCCTCTTCCCCACAGCCTGGGCAGAGGTCACTACATGCAGTATAAAGGGTGTATTGGAGCATGTCTTTATGCTAGTTTCACCTTTACTTTCTCAATGGTACATATGCTACGCAAAACTTAAGGTCAACTCCAATAATCAGTCAGAGATCCCAGCCAAAGGAGGCTCTAGCTAAGCAACTCATCTCCTAAATGGGTACCATAAAAGGCTCCTTCTTTTGGAGTTTTCTGGGTACTCATCACAAAGGTCTTATCTATTGTAAGTTTGTTACTGATTGAAATAAGATAATTCACAGTTAAGTCATTTGTCTGGCCATGTTAGGCTGTTTCTTTGAATATAAGTACAATTTCTTTTAATAATACCATTATATCACATGAACAGTGGCCCTCATTCCGAGTTGTTTGCTCGTTATTTTTCTTCGCATCGCAGCGATTTTCTGCAAACTGCGCATGTGCAATGTTTGCACCGCGCCTGCGCCAAGTAATTTTCTTCGTTCTGGTGATCGGAGTGTGATTGACAGGAAGTGGGTGTTTCTGGGTAGGAAACTGGCCGTTTTATGGGAGTGTGTGAAAAAACGCTGCCGTTTCTGGGAAAAACGCGGGAGTGGCTGGAGAAACGGGGGAGTGTCTGGAGAAACGCTGGTTGTGTTTGTGACGTCAAACCAGGAACGAACTGACTGAACTGATCGCAGTGGCAGAGGAAGTATCAAGCTACTCGGAAACTGCAAAGAAATTTCTGATCGCTATTCTATTCGCTATTTTGCTAATCTTTCGTTCGCTAATCTGCAAAGCTAAGATTCACTCCCAGTAGGCGGCGGCTTAGTGTGTGTACTGCTGCAAAACGCGGCTAGCGAGCGAATAACTCAGAATGAGGGCCAGTATTCTCACATGTGATAAAGTATCTGAAAGAGCACCACTAGCTTCACCTATAGGTGCTTTACCAATAAATCAGCATTCTTATTGAAACTCAGATACCCAGCACATCAGAGAGAGCAGGAAAAGTTTATCAGGACCAAAATATTTCTTAGAAGAGCAGGGAACAATCACAGGGTCTAACACATTAGTACTTCAGTTTTTGTAATCTGATTTTAATATAACGCTCAAAGAAATATCATATAAAGAACAGAACTCAAAACATACAATAACATTCTAATATTTGAGAGTTAGATACAGTGTAATGTATTTGAGGCTTTGTGATAGTTTCAAATCAATACTTCTTACTGACCTTCATGCATCCTATTGTAAACACGTAATAAACAGATGTACATTTTCTGATTGCCTGTGCCAGACTTATTGTTACACTCTTATCTACAGTACGTGATTAGTCAACAGGACACTTGTGCCAATGCGGGCAAAAGGGGCCTTGAGGAAATACTGTATGTTACCTTCATTACTGCACCACAATCCTTTGTCATCTTGTCCATAGATTGAATTCTTCCCACCTAGTATTTTCATGTGAATCACAATCTATTTACTTTTTATTTCTATTTATCTATTTATCAGTCCAACACAAACATTCATTGAAGGCTGAGTTTGGTTTTGTAGAACAAACTTGCATAATACTATGTGTGTGTGTGGCTGTAAGAACACAACTGAGTAACATCATTTTAAATCTTCAGTATCACTGAAGGGGGGCATACACTGTATAAGGGGTTCTCAAACTGTGTGCCGTGCACCCTGCGGTGCCGAGAGGCTCTTGCAGGAGTGTCTTTGGTTGGTGGTCATGGACCAAATCAAATTATTTATGGTCAAAGTGATAGGCAAAAGCAGTACTAGTGGCTGCCAATCATAACACATGTGGACAAACAGAAGCAGAGCTGTGCACCACCACAGAACTGATCCAAAGGATGACATGTAGTGATTTTTAAAAAAATTCCAATTGTATCAATAATAAACTTTTATCCTAGAGGTGGCGTGAAACAAATACTGATACTCTAAGGTGCGGCGATTCAAGACAGTTTGGGAACCACTGCACTATACAATTATCTGGCAGATTATCTGCCACATCTGGCTTTTTGGATTGAAAATCTGGTAATGGATAAGAGCAAATAATAATGGACCATTTGCTCCCAAACACTGGAAATCGGACAAAAACGAGAGGATTTTCCGCTAAAACCTGCTTCTTCATCAACATAAGCAAAATAAATCCCCAAATAATCTAACTAATCCTCTCGTGAATATATCTGTTTCAAGTAATAATAGAACAATTAATTCATTTATCAACCTATAATGAGTAGCAGAAATTTGTATTTCCTTTTTATATATATATGTTGTTATTATTATTATTATTATTATTATTATTATTATCTTCATTATCATTATTATTATTATTATTATTATTATTATTATTATCTTCATTATTATTATTATTATTATTATTATTATTATTATTATTATTAATAATATTATTATTATTATTATTATTATTATTATTATTTGAATAAAAATAGCTTTCAGCTTGAAAAATAACTTCTCTTAAAATGTTATCTAAATCTTTTCATTAAAAAGGACCAATAATTAAAACATTCCCATTACCCAGAATTGAATATTTAACATAAAAACAAAATAATGTTCTGAGTTTCAAAACATCTTAATGGTGGAATTGACACCATCCTGTGATATAAATAAGAACCTAAAACCAGAAGTAAATATCACGATGCCATGACAGCAAGAGTTATAGCCTTGAACAAATGACACACATAACAACTAACATTAAAGTAACACTCTTCAACATTTAACTATTTAATCCAAATGTATTCAATTTAGGACTATCAAATACTATTGTGAGGTGACTGAATGCTAATAAGCTAACACAGTAGAAATAGTGAACAGTGAGATACATTCCCAGTCAAATGAATGTGTTCACCCAAGGGACCATGGTGATTAGTAATGCAAAATTTCAAAAAGTGGGACGCAGTCACTGTAACTTTCTTTTCTACTATAAGTGATTAGTGTTATATAATGATGGAGTATGGGAAGATTATATTGTTACAAGTATAGGTTGCTACTAGTGATGAGTGGGTTTGGTTCCTCGGGATCCAAACCCGCCCGAACTTCACCCTTTTTTGCATGATTCTGAGCAGACTCGGATCCTCCCGTCTTGCTCTGTTAACCCGAGTGCGCCCGAACGTCATCATCCCGTAGTCGGATTCTTGCGAGATTCGTATTCTATATAAGGAGCAGCACATTGCCACCATTTTTCACTCGTGCATTGGAGATGATCGTGAGAGGATGTGGCTGGCGTCGTCTCAGTTTCTATGTTCAGTGTGCTGCAAATATCTGTGCTCAGTGTGCTGCAAATATCTACGTTCTCTGCCTGAAAAACACTCCATATCTGTGCTCAGTGTGCTGCAAATATCTGTGCTCAGTGTGCTGCAAATATCTGTGCTTAGTGTGCTGCAAATATCTGTGCTTTGTGTGCTGCAAATATCTGTGCTCAGTGCGCTGCAAATATCTGTGCTCAGTGTGCTGCAAATATCTACGTTCTCTGCCTGAAAAACACTCCATATCTGTGCTCAGTGTGCTGCAAATATCTGTGCTCAGTGTGCTGCAAATATCTGTGCTTAGTGTGCTGCAAATATCTGTGCTTTGTGTGCTGCAAATATCTGTGCTCAGTGCGCTGCAAATATCTGTGCTCAGTGTGCTGCAAATATCTACGTTCTCTGCCTGAAAAATGCTCCATATCTGTGCTCAGTGTGCTGCAGATATCCTTGCTCACACTGCTTTATTGTGGGGACTGGGGACCACCAGTATTATATAGGAGGAGTACAGTGCAGAGTTTTGCAGACCAGTGACCAGTGACCACCAGTTTTATACGTTCTCTGCCTGAAAAATGCTCCATATCTGTGCTCAGTGTGATGCAAATATCTGTGCTCACACTGCTTTATTGTGGGGACTGGGGACAACCAGTATTATATAGGAGGAGTACAGTGCAGAGTTTTGCTGACCAGTGACCAGTCACCACCAGTATTATACGTTCTCTGCCTGAAAAACACTCCATATCTGTGCTCAGTGTGCTGCAAATATCTGTGCTAACACTACTTTATTGTGGGGACTGGGGACCAGCAGTATTATATAGGAGGAGTATAAAGCAGAGTTTTGCTGACCAGTGACCATCAGTATTATACGTTCTCTGCCTGAAAAACGCTCCATATCTGTGCTGCATTGTAGTACATATAGTAATAGTACAGTGCATAATTTTGCTGACCACCAGTATATAATATACAGCAGCACAATACAGTAGGCCACTGCTCTATCTACCTCTGTGTCGTCAAGTATATTATCCATCCATACCTGTGGTGCATTTAAGTTGTGCGCAGTATATATATAGTAGTTGGACAGTGCATTATTTTGCTGACCAGCAGTATATAATATATAGCAGTACGGTACAGTAGTCCACTGCTCTACCTCTGGGTCATCAAGTATACTATCCATCCATACCTGTGGTGCATTTAAGATTTGCACAGTATATATATAGTAGGAGGACAGTGCATAATTTTGCTGACCACCAGTATATAATATATAGCAGTGCGGTACAATAGGCCACTGCTCTACCTACCTCTGTGTCGTCAAGTACTATCCATCCATACCTGTGGTGCATTTAAGTTGTGCGCAGTATATATAGTAGTAGGCCATTGCTATTGATATATTACTGGCATATAATTCCACACATTAAAAATGGAGAACAAAAATGTGGAGGGTAAAATAGGGAAAGATCAAGATCCACTTCCACCTCGTGCTGAAGGTGCTGCCACTAGCCATGGCCGAGACGATGAAATGCCATCAACGTCGTCTGCCAAGGCCGATGCCCAATGTCATATTAGAGAGCATGTAAAATCCAAAAAACTAAAGTTCAGTAAAATGACCCAAAAATTAAAATTAAAAGCGTCTGATGAGAAGCGTAAACTTGCCAATATGCCATTTACGACACGGAGTGGCAAGGAACGGCTGAGGCCCTGTCCTATGTTCATGGCTAGTGATTCAGCTTCACATGAGGATGGAAGCACTCATCCTCTCACTAGAAAAATGAAAAGACTTAAGCTGGCAAAAGCACAGCAAAGAACTGTGCATTCTTCTAAATCACAAATCCCCAAGGAGAGTCCAATTGTGTTGGTTGCGATGCCAGACCTTGCCAACACTGGACGGGAAGAGGTGGCGCCTTCCACCATTTGCATGCCCCCTGCAAGTGCTGGAAGGAGCACCCGCAGTCCAGTTCCTGATAGACAAATTGAAGATGTCACTGTTGAAGTACACCAGGATGAGGATATGGGTGTTGCTGGCGCTGAGGAGGAAATTTGCAAGGAGGAGTCTGATGGTGAGGTGGTTTGTTTAAGTCAGGCACCCGGGGAGACACCTGGTGTCCATGGGATGAATATAGCCATTGACATGCCTGGTCAAATTACAAAAAAAAATCACCTCTTCGGTGTGGAATTATTTTAACAGAAATGCGGACAACAGGTGTCAAGCCATGTGTCGCCTTTGTCAAGCTGTAAAAAGTAGGGGTAAGGACGATAATCACCTCGGAACATCCTCCCTTATACGTCACATGGAGCGCATTCATCAGAAGTCATTGACAAGTCCAAATACTTTAGGTGACAGCGGAAACAGTCCACTGACAACTAAATCCCTTCCTCTTGTAACCAAGCTCCTGTTAACCACACCACCAACTCCCTCAGTGTCAATTTCCTCCTTACACAGGAAAGCCAATAGTCCTGCAGGCCTTGTCACTGGCAAGTCTGACAAGTCCTCTCCTGCCTGGGTTTCCTCCGATGCATACTTCAGTGTAACGCCTACTCCTGCTGGCGCTGCTATTGTTGCTGCTGGGAGTCGATCGTCATCCCAGAGGGGAAGTCGGAAGACCACTTGTACTACATCCAGTAAGCAATTGACTGTCCAACAGTCCTTTGCGAGGAAGATGAAATATCACAGCAGTCATCCTGCTGCAAAGTGGATAACTCAGGCCTTGGCAGCCTGGGTGGTGAGAAACGTGTTTCCTGTATCCACCGTTAATTCCCAGGGAACTAGAGAATTGATTGAGGTACTGTGTCCCCGGTACCAAATACCATCTAGGTTCCATTTCTCTAGGCAGGCGATACCGAAAAGGTACACAGACCTCAGAAAAAGAGTCACCAGTGTCCTAAAAAATGCAGTTGTACCCAATGTCCATTTAACCACGGACAAGTGGACAAGTGGAGCAGGGCCGACTCATGACTATATGACTGGGACAGCCCACTGGATAGATGTATTGCCTCCCGCAGCAAGAACAGCAGCAGTGGCACCAGTAGCAGCATATCGCAAATGACAACTCGGTCCTGCGCATGCTACGCTTTGTATCACCGCTTTCCAGAAGAGGCACACTGCTGACAACCTCTTACGGAAACTGGGGAACATCATCGCAGAATGGCTTACGCCAATTGGACTCTCCTGGGGATTTGTGACATCGGACAACGCCACCAATATTGTGCGTGCATTACATGTGGGCAAATTCCAGCACGTCCCATGTTTTGCACATACATTGAATTTGGTGGTGCAGAATTATTTAAAAACTGACAGGGGCGTGCAAGAGATGGAAAAGCCACAAAGACATATCTGATATTTAATCCACATAGTCCATAATTTACACATAGTCTACACGCACCACACCAGCAAGTTACATTTATTTCAGGAAAGGAACAGAGATATTCAACTTTACAGGATGTGAGGGGACAGATTTAGGTTGGGATATGGTGTTTGGTATCCAGATGTACAGTATTTCAAGGGCAATATTCCAATCGCAGTTCGTAGAATGTAGCATTCTCCTGCGCATAGATTTGCGCAGGAATACAATATTAATATCTCACTGTATTTACTGTACTCCTGATGTTCGGCGGGAAACCAGTGGAGGAAACCTGCAAGTACACCTGGACCAAGCATTGCCCACCTATTCAAACTGACCTATGACCCCTCATGTACTGTAAATGACCAGCCCTCTGACCTATGATAGAAGAGCTTACAGTTTCCTTCGTACTATGATTTTGGACAAATATATTAAAGCCCAAGCCTCCTGGCCAGTCCCAGTCTAATTCTCTGAAGGTCATCTTGCTAGACTGACTGAGGACCGAATCCGGGTGGCGCAAGCGAACAAACGTATGTTTCCATTGGTTGTAGCTGTTAATTTGTATTATTGTTGTATTTCCTTGTGAACCGCCTTTTATGTAAATATTTGTTGCTGCGTTGGACCACTATATAACATATACAATTGGTGTCGCATTCCATTCCTGCTAGGGGTTTAAAGTGTATTCAGCCGCATGTATAGCTACATTGTGCTCACAGCGTGTTGGCGTGCTTACTAAACGTGTACGCATTCACAGAAGTTTATCACACACACATGTAGTGGTCGCAGCGGCCGTAACACTTGTTTAATAAGGTATTGCTTTTTCCTGAAAGTTAAGCGAACTTAACAGTTGGGGACTTGTCCAGTTCGCCACATATTTACTGACTTGCAGGCCATAACAGACTTTGGTCTAACAACAAATGGTGGAGACACGTCTTAAGTAATTCTGTATTGTGTTTAAAACCATCTTGTGTTGTTAGACCACGTCTGTTCTGTATAGTCTTAGAGGTGCTGGTGCAACCCAAGGGACAAACAGGAAAAAAGCTGTTTATTACTTTGTGTGTAACTTTTGGCGTGAAAGCGTGCACAAAGCATTCTGATACTTTGCATACATTCTCACATATTGATGGCATAGGTTATAATAGTTATTTTAGATCTGTATAAAGTCGGTTACGTTTATTTGATATATATTTGAGATAGTGTGTTAAGGGAGCACTTATAAAAACACGAAACGCAGTTCTGGCCTAAACGTTTAGGTAAACACTCAGAAGAGGATTACCTTTGGGGGTAACTTCCGGCAAATTTAAGGAACAATTGTGTATTGTGTAAGTGAGCAGTAGTATTTTGTCTCTCACATTTATCATAATAAGTGTGGTATATTTTGGCATGAACGCATGGTGAACACGTAACACGTGGTGTGTGGTAAGCATACAGGAATGCACACATGGAGCTGGAATGCAAGGTTACGTGAAGCAGCGAGCGCAAGTTATAACCACACGATAGCAGTTCAAGTTAAGGCGGGGTAAAGGCTTTGTAGTTATACCATAGCAATTAACTATCCGATTTTAAAAGCAGATTATTATAATATTTTGTTTAAAGTGTACTACCTCTGGGACAGGGTATCAATCATAGGGAGTGATATTTTTCTGTACAGAAAAACACTTTGTATTTGTGTGAGTGGACGGTAGTAGTGGATGTATTGAGCCCCAGAAATCGGGAATCCCATAGAGATGCTGAGTTGGCAGAGGCTTGGCGGCGTGTAAGGGTCGCAACCTTGCGTATTCATTACTATCGAGGAACGTAGTGGGTGTGTTTTAAAACCGTGCAAATGAGCGTGATAGTTTGTGAAGTATTGATTTAAAGCTTTAGTATTATGCTCCGGCTGTGGAGCGCAGCATGTGAATTCGACTCCAGTGATCGTAGGGCGTATAGATAACAAGTATCTATAAGTGTGTGATTGGACCGCACATTTTTGTGTGCGATACGTGGTGCAACGGGATACCATTTGTGTACTTTTGCATAAATTGCATCATCATAAGCGTTGTGTAAAGCATACACAAATGTGATTTGTGTATAGTAAAAGGAATTTTTCGCTGACTCTCTCTCAGGAAAACTTCCTAGGTAAGATATTCACTGGAAAGGGTGATCGATAAGGTGGGTATGCGGTGGTCACTATTGGAGTGAGTCATGGTACGGCCAGTGGAGAAGGAGTTGGTGAGAGAACTCTGAGGACTTTCACAGTTCGCTCATATTGTTCATCTGGGGATCGTGTATAAAAGGCCCACGATGGGAACCGTATGTACAAGCGAGAAACGTTTGTCAGCCAGGGTTCAGGCTGGAGAGCTGAGGCCAAGGGGGTCCGCTCGGTTAATAATGTGTGGGAAGTATGGTCCACACGGAGAGGCTTTTTGTGATGAGTGGGTATGTATGACTGCTGATGATAGGGCATCATTTCCTAGGGTGGGTAGTTTTGAACCGGAGGTACTACAGAGCGTAAGGAATAGAATATGTCTGATCAAATCTAAGAAACAAAGGATCAGACATAATGACTGTTTAAATATATGGCAAGAAGAGGGAGATGTGCAGAGGGAGCTAGCTCGCACAGCAAGTTCCAAACCTGACAGGAATGTGATTGCGAGCGCACCACCACCACCACAGCTACAACCAATGGTACTTCGGTTAATAATAGCGACATGCATAACCATTGTATTAATCCTAATCCCTTCAAGTTGTATCCTGTTTTGAAATTTCCCCATGGTGGTGAGGAAGACGACGAACCTAGCATGATATCAGTACTCTCCCTAGCAACTACCATACAGGACACTGAGGTGGGCATGGATCAACCGGTGAGAACAGTGGCGATTCCCCCCAGTAAAGGGGTGAGTGAGGTCGTATCCACCAGTAAGTATAGGACCGTCCATTATGCAGAGACAATAGCCCCCCATATTATAGAGACAAACAGAAATTAAGTGGTTGAGTTAAACCCAGTCAGGATGATTGCTGTCCCTAATAGGAAGACTGATAATCAGGGAGTAGCCCCCATCAGGAACATTGCAATGCTTTGTCCATGGTCCTGAACAGAATTGAGGTCAATTATGTCAGAAATCCCCGATCCCAGAAAAGCTCTAGTTGGATGCCAGAAATGTATTAAAGAATTGGGGAATGCCCATGAGCCTACAAACAAAGATTGGCAAAGAGTGTTATGTGCGAGTCTACCCTCTAATATTGACATCCCAAAATTCATAACTGACTGCAAACTAGATGTAGAAGTGCCTCTCACTGAGTATAGCCAGGAGAATCTAAGGCAAATAATCATACAATTAGAATTGTATTTCCCCACTGTTGTTAAGTGGAACAAAATTTTCTCCATAAGGCAGAAAAAAAGTGAAATGGCATCCGAGTATTTCCATAGAGCTCTACAGGAAATGGCTAGATACACTGAGATAGAGGATATAAAGGAAAATGCCAACCACAGGGAGGTAGCTGTCTCTGTACTAATGGACGGACTAAAGGAGGCATTGAGGACCAGAGTGCAAACCTCTCTGCTAAATTGGAGAGATATCATGGTAGCTGCACTGAGAGAGTCTGCAATCGAACATGACTGAAACATCATTAAGCACAGGGAGTCACAAGGGGATAGGTTGATGCTGGTAAGTATACAGGTGCTGGAAGTGAAGTCCAACCAACCTAAACCCCAGACCCCTGATGATTGGAAAAGGTAAATAAAATGTTTTATTTGCAGGAAAGAAGGACACTTTGCCAGGGATTGTAGGAGTAATGGGACACATACTAAATATAGACCCCCTAGACCAGAATACGTGCCACGTTACCAGACACATAGAAGGGATCAGGGAACACATAAGAAAGATTTTGAGCCGCAAAGAGGGGAAACAAGGAGATACCCACCAAGGAGGGACTGGCAGAACCCCGAAAACCCACAGCTATCCCCCGCACATATTGTAGCTGCCAATGCTCTGTGGGAGGGACCAAAAACCCAATAGAGGTCAGGTCATACCTTTAGTCTGCAGCCAGTGAAATTGATTGCTGACCTTGGAAGTGAACCTGAGGTCATGGTCAATGTAGCTGGCATACCACAACCTTTTCTTGTAGACACAGGGGCTGCCAGATCAGTGCTAAACTCTACCACAGGTATAAAGACCCCGGGTAAAAATTATTTTGGCAAAGGGAGTAATGGGAAAGGTGCATCAGTACCCTTTGAGTAGACCTGCAGAGATTACGATAGGGCCCTTGCATACCAAACATTCTTTCCTGTTGGCTGCATCGGCTCCGACTAATCTACTTGGCAGAGATTTGCTGTGTAAAATGCAGTGTGTCATATACTGTAGCCTTGAGGGTGTGTTCTTAAATATCCCTGAGAACCATGCACAGGAAGTACAAGATATATTAGACACCCATCAAAGACTAATGTTACACTCCACCGTTATAAACACATGTCCATTGCAGGTAGAGGAAATGATCTCACAAATACTGGGTTCCCTTTGGACCAAATATGGACAGGACACTGGATTGATGGTGAATGTAGCCCCAGTAGTAGTACAAATAAAAGATGGCAGGATAGCTTTAAAAATCCCCCAGTACCCTCTGAAAACATAGGTGGAATTAGGAGAATACCCCGTCATAGAATGGCTGCTGCAGCAGGGCATCCTAGTCAGGACGTACAGCACAGTCAACAGTCCCATCTTCCCTGTGAAAAAGAGTGGTGGGAGGGGTTACAGGCTATTGCAGGATCTAAGGGGGATAAACAAACTAGTTGGGAGTCAATTCTCAAAAGTTCCCAATCCAGCTGTCATCCTTATGCAGATTCCCTCCACCTCTAAGTACTTCACTGTCATCAACCTCTGTTCTGCTGACAGCCAGAACCTCTTCGCTTTCACCAACAGGGGAGTACAGTACACATGGACCCAAGTCCCCCAATGTTTCATTGACATCCCAAGTATTTTCTCTCAGGCCCTACATGACTGTTTGCAATCCTTGCAACATAGGAATGGGTCGGTGCTCCAAAGCCTTGCATGACTGTTTGCAATCTGAAAGTGAGTCGCTGCTGACACAATATGTTGAATACTTGTTGTTATGCTCTGACTCATTCAAGTTGTCCCTGGCAGACACTAAAGAACTGTTGTTTCATCTCTCCCAGACAGGACACAAGGTTTTAAAGGATAAGTTGCAGTTGCGCCGGACTAAGGTTAAATACTTGGGACACTGCCTGACGCAAGGACTTAGACACCTGACCACTGACAGAATACATGCCATCTGCGACATGACTCTGCCACAAATTCAGCAACAGATACGCGCTTTCCTAGGAATGTATGGGTACTGTTGGAACTGGATTACGGGGTTTTCTTTTCTGGCACTACCGCTGCAAGTAATGGTCTCCTCAAACAAACCAGAATGGGTCTCTCATACAGAATAGTCCGAGCTGGCGCTTAAGAGACTAAAAGAGTGTTTGTCAGAATCACCAGCTCTGGGGATGCCAGACTATGAGAAACCCTTTGAGTTGTACAGTACCAAAAGTGCTGGGTGCACGGCTGGAGTCTTAACACAGAAACATGGTGATGCCATCAGAAAGGTAGCCTACTACAGTGCACAATTGGACACTGCAGCACGGTCTCTCCCCACTTGCCTACAAAGTGTTGAAGCCATAGCTTTGTTGGTAAGTAAAAGCGAGGACATAGTTTTAGGACACGACCTGACCATCCATACACCACATGCAGTATCAGCCTTGCTAAACTCCGCCCAAACCAGACATGTCTCATCCGCTCAGTTTACAAAGTGGGAACTATCACTGATGGCCCCTGTAAAATTAACCATAAAGAGGTGCAGCACACTAAATCCTGTAACTTACTTGCCGAGTGTGCCTTGTCATGCACAAAGGGTGGAGGATGAAAATTATGCTGAAGGAGGATTTAGTGCAGACACTGATACACATGATTGTATGGAACACCTGAACCAGACTTTCACTGCGAGACCTGACATCAGCGACAACCCACTGGGAGTTGTAGACTATACCTTCTACACTGATGGTAGTTGCCACAGACAGAAAGACTCTGGTGACCTGTGCACCAGATACGCAGTTGTAGATGACAAAGGTATCGTAGAAGCTGAACCCCTTGGCCCACCTCACTCAGCACAATTCGCTCAGCTGTTAGCACTGACCAGAGCATTGAGTTAGCAAAGGGTAAGTCATCTAATATATACACCGACTCTAGATACGACTTTGGAGTGGTGCATGATTTCTGGGCCCTGCAGAACCTCAGAAATCCATGTCGGCAGCTGGCACACCTGTAGCGCATGCGTCATACATGAAGAGGCTTCTGACAGCCATACAAGAACCTGACAGAGTGGCTGTTATCAAGTGTATAGCACACTCTTACAACCAAGACCCAATGTCACTTGGTAACGGCCGGGCAGCAGCAAGCAATATCATACAAACTAGCACCACACAACTGATGACATTCAACACGGTAAACATGCAACAATTAATTGAAATGCTAAATTTGAGTTCCCTACAGGAGAAGTAAGTCTGGAAGACGAATGGATATGGTCAGGAGTCCTCAGTACTTTGCAGAGATGGAAACGGTAAGCCAGTGGCCCCCAAGGCATATCTCCCAATCCTAGCTGAGGTGGCACATGGTCTGACTCATCTGGGCAAGGAAGGTATGTGCAAATTGGTAAGAGCCTACTGTAGTGTGCCAAGATTTTCTTCTCAGGTGAGCAAGAAAGCAATGACATGTCTTACTTGCTTGAGGAAGAATATTGGAAAGACAATACCAACGGAGCCATACATATCCTTCCTACAGACGGGCCTTTCCAGGTAATACAAATTGACTACATACAGCTACCACCCTGTAGGAATTTAAAGTATGTTTTAGTATGTACTGATGTCTTTTTGAACTGGGTAGAAAATCGTACAAGAATTTGTGTGTAGATATGGTATCCCTAAAATGATTGAAAGTGATAGGGGTACCCATTTTACAGGTGAAGTCTTTCAGGTCATGTGCAAACTAATGTGTATTAATAGTAAGCTACATACTCCATACGGACCACAGGCCAGTGCGAAGGTGGAGAGAATGAATAGCACTATTAAGAACAAGCTGAGCAAAGTGATGTCTGAAACTGGACTGTTGTGGCCAGAAGCACTGCCACTAGTGTGGTACAGCATCAGAACCACTCCCAAGTCACCACTTAACCTATCTCCCTTTGAAATTCTTTTTGCACGACAGCCCCATATAATGATAGACCCCCTGGATGATTTGAAAAACAATAATATAATGACTGTGCAATATTTGGTTAGGATGAACCAGCAACTGAGAAACCAGTAAAGGAATCTGAAACTGGCGATTCCTGACCTACCAAACAGTAATTGTCATGACATTGAACCTGGGGATTATGTGATGATTCAAAATGTTCTATGCTCAGGTTGCCTCATTGACAGGTGGGAAGGACCGTATCAAGTTTTGTTGACCAGCATGACAGCACTGATGGGTGCTGAGAGAGAAACTTGGGTCCACTCGTCCCACTGCAAGAAGGTCGCTGACCCGGAGAAAACTTGTGAAAAAGAGAAAGGTGAAGAGAACCTCGTATCACCAGAGAATCTGTTCCAGGAAAGCTGAGAGGCAAGACTATTGGATGGCACCTGAGCGTGGTGAACAGCAAGATCATGGACGGTTTTCATATTTTTTCTTCCTCCTATCCCCCCCCCCCCCCCCCCACACTGCATTTTTCTTTTTTTCTCCCTTCCTAATTTTTTTCCCCTTAACAAAATCGATCCACATCAAGAGACTATGTTCTGGCTTTTTATGGTGACTCTATTTTTGGTATTTTGTTTTTGTGAGGGGTCCCGAGAAGTCAAGCAAGGATCTGGAATGGGTTCTGATGGAAAGGATGGATTTGCAGGACCCCAGGATTAGTCCATCACTTTGGTCAAAGCTGGTATCTGTAAGAGATCTGGTAGTCACGGAGCTCGGAGGTAATGTGAAGTTTATTGTCTGATGAATACTGCAGATGTAGGTACTGTGATAACATAGTCGAAGATGAGTGCATCCAGAGATGTCAGTCAAACAATAATATCAACATGGGTGGACATCCTTTGAACGATTACAACTTATTAGTGGCTACGGTCTTAAACCAAACGGAATGCTGGGTGTGCTCACAAGTACCTTAAGGATAGAGTAAGTCAGGATTAGTGCCATACCCATTAACAGTAAATGATGTACTCGAATTACATGGGGGGAGACTGTTGGACCAAAAATTCAACATATGTAGGCCCCCTAGCTTAAAGCTCCACCAGTACCACGTAGATAGGTCACTGCTGAGTTTTAATGTGTCCAAACAAGGAATTTGGGAAGTGACATGGAACAATCAGACAATGACCTTCTCACATAGAGCTGATAAAGTACCCATCAACTCCTAACTTGTACGTAAGATAGCCAGAAGTGGGAGGTACTTCCGATACAGTTATACACATGGGATCAAAACCATGTGGGCTGGAAAAGTGTCACAGGGATAATGTGCCCACATTATCCAGCCCGATACCTGTACTGAACAGATGGGAGAACTGGGGATCGGTTTCTTCATAAGAAAAGTCAGTGATATGATCTTGTTGCATTTTGTCCCCTATGTGCTTCCAGATAACGCCTATTTTATATGTGGAAGGAAAGCGTACAAGTGGCTTACTCCGAGCTCTGAACTGTTGTGTTACATAGGCAGAGTACTACCAGAGGTCATGACCATTGCACACGATAAAAAGAAAGATATTCACCGCAATGCCCAGACTCCTTATACTTATACACACTATGAACACATTGTCAAGAGACACCTCATAGATAGGACAGAGCCTGCAGCCTCTGATTTGATCCATGAATCCACCAGGATTCAAATTCTTCTCGCAATAGATATCACCCATACTACCAGAGGTATTATAAATTATAGGTACATCCATGTGCTAGCGAACTTGATAGATAATATCACCTTCAGGTATACAGGTAGGGAGCTACAGGCCTACAAGAAGGAGTTGATCCAGCACAGGATGGTCTTAAATTCCATAACAGCTGGGACAGGTGGGTACTGTGTTACTATGGCAACTCAATATGGTGTGAAGTGCTGTACGTATAATACAAACAGTACTGAAGACTCAACGGAGATCATCGATAAAAAGATTTACGAGATCTTGCAGTTGAAGTGGGAGTTCAGAAAGAAGCACAACCTTACCTTAATGGATGTGGCTAATGAATTGGCCGGTTGGGCCTCATGGTTGAACCCACTCAAATGGTTCTCAGGGTTAGGAGAGTGGGCACAAAATGTAATTGCAAGTGTGGGAAAGTTTCTCCTCTGTGTGCTGGGTGTCATCATAATTATCGGTCTGATATTCAGATGTCTTCGAATTTTGACACGGCGCAAACATAGGACAAATTTGATGAGTCTAAGGAGCGAGGGCATTGTAACAGTGGCATATTTGATATATGACCCAACCGTAGAAACAGTGTTGTGAAAAGGAATGCAAATGAATTTGATGACCTGTTTCTTTTACCATCTTTCTGTTTTCCCCTCTACCCAGAGACAACCACAACCAGAAACGACATCAATGCACACTAATTTATGAGAATGCATTTTTATATGTCTTACCCTCATCTCTGCAATCTTCAGTTAATAACACACATAGTTGGTAAACGTTTTCCACACATAACAGCATACACATACATCTCCCCCACATGTATCACCAGATAAATGTGCTCCCCATTTGAGATTATAAGAAGTCTGTCAAGGTGAAGGCTAATGACCTTTGCCTTAGAAAAAGCTTGATAGTGTTTGTTTGCCCATGTACACACTCTTAATATGTGATGAGAAGGATTAAATTTATACTTTCCAGTACCTCGAAGCTTGCTTAGAACATATACGGCACAATGATACATCCCCCTCAGATATTTACTCATACATACACGCTTTTTACTAGGCCATAGATTTCCCACCTACAATTTTTCCCCTGTTACCCGAACGTTGTACATATTGTAAATGTAATATTTTCAGTGTTATTAGTTGAGAGTGGAAGTTATTGTTTTACTGCCAAAGGGTGGACAGTCGAAGGTGAAAAGATTATACCCACATGCATCTTGTGCAAACACCACACAAAGTGGCCACCGTGCGTGTGTTTGTTCTGCCGTGCGTGTGCATACCCGCATGCTGCGTACATTGTCTCACGATGCCTGGCATATTAGCAGGTGGTATGAGTAAATACGGTAGCATACGCATTCGCATGGAAAAGTAAGTGCATAATTTACACATAGTCTACACGCAACACACCAGCAAGTTACATTTATTTCAGGAAAGGAAAAACAGAGATATTCAACTTTACAGGATGTGAGGGGACAGAATTAGTTTGAGATATGGTGTTTGGTATCCAGATGTACAGTATTTCTATCTAGGGCAGTATTTCGATCACAGTTTGTAGAAAGTTGCATGCTCCTGCGCATAGATATGCACAGGAGTACAATATTAAT
The DNA here is from genome assembly GCF_028390025.1 of Pseudophryne corroboree. Taxonomy (NCBI): domain Eukaryota; kingdom Metazoa; phylum Chordata; class Amphibia; order Anura; family Myobatrachidae; genus Pseudophryne; species Pseudophryne corroboree. Next base: position 459,540,812 of record NC_086450.1, read on the forward strand.
ATCTCACTGTATTTACTGTACTCCTGATATTTGGTGGGAACCCAGTGGAGGACACCTGTAAGTACACCTGGACCAAGCATTGGCCACCTATTCAAACCGACCTCTGACCCCTCATGTACTGTAAATGACCAGACCTAAGACCTATCAAACAAGAGCTTACAGTTTCCTTTGTACTATGTTTTGGACAAATGTATAAAAGCCAAGCCTCCTGGACGGTCCCAGTCTAATTCTCTGAAGGGGTTTAAAGTGTATTCAGCCACACATGTAGCAACATTGTGCTCACAGCGTGTTGGCATGCTTATGAAATGTGTATGCATTAAGAGAGGTTTATCGCACACACACTTAGCGGCAGCAGCGGCCCGAACACTTGTTTAATACGGTATTGCTTTTTCCTGAAAGTGAAGTGAACTTAACAGAGTGATACAGTGCAGAGATGTAGTCTAGGAGTGATACAGTGCAGAGATGTAGTGTAGGAGTGATATAGTGCAGAGATGTAGTCTAGGAGTGATATAGTGCAGAGATGTAGTCTAGGAGTGATACAGTGCAGAGATGTAGTCTAGGAGTGATATAGTGCAGAGATGTAGTCTAGGAGTGATACAGTGTGGAGATGTAGTCTTGGAGTAATACAGTGTGGAGATATAGTATAGGAGTGATATAGTGCAGAGATGTAGTCTTGGAGTGATACAGTGTGGAGATATAGTATAGGAGTGATATAGTGCAGAGAAGTAGTCTAGGAGTGATACAGTGCAGAGATGTAGTCTAGGAGTGATATAGTGCTGAGATGTAGTCTAGGAGTGATACAGTGTGGAGATGTAGTCTAGGAGTGATACAGTGCAGAGATGTATTCTAGGAGTGATACAGTGCGGAGATGTACTCTAGGAGTGATACAGTGCAGAAATGTAGTCTAGGAGTGATATAGTGCAGAGATGTAGTCTAGGAGTGATACAGTGCGGAGATGTACTCTAGGAGTGATACAGTGCAGAGATGTAGTCTAGGAGTGATACAATGCGGAGATGTAGTCTAGGAGTGATACAGTGCAGAGATATAGTCCAGGAGTGATACAGTGCAGAGATGTAGTCTAGGAGTGATACAGTGCAGAGATGTAGTCTATGAGTGATATAGTGCATAGATGTAGTCTAGGAGTGATAAAGTGCAGAGATGTAGTCTCGGAGTGATACAGTGTGGAGATGTAGTCTAGGAGTGATACAGTGCAGAGATGTAGTCTAGGAGTGATACAGTGCAGAGATGTAGTCTAGGAGTGATATAGTGCAGAGATGTAGTCTAGGAGTAATACAGTGTGGAGATGTAGTCTAGGAGTGATATAGTGCATAGATGTAGTCTAGGAGTGATAAAGTGCAGAGATGTAGTCTCGGAGTGATACAGTGTGGAGATGTAGTCTAGGAGTGATACAGTGCGGAGATGTAGTTTAGGAGTGATATAGTACAGAGATGTAGTCTAGGAGTGATATAGTGCAGAGATGTAGTCTAGGAGTGATACAGTGCGAAGATGTAGTCTAGGAGTGATAAAGTGCAGAGATGTAGTCTAGGAGTGATACAGTGCAGAGATGTAGTCTAGGAGTGATATAGTGCATAGATGTAGTCTAGGAGTGATACAGTGCAGAGATGTAGTCTAGGAGTGATACAGTGCAGAGATGTAGTCTAGGAGTGATATAGTGCAGAGATGTAGTCTAGGAGTGATATAGTGCAGAGATGTATTCTAGGAGTGATACAGTGCGGAGAGGTAGTCTAGGAGTGATAAAGCGCAGAGATGTATTCTAGGAGTGATACAGTGCAGAGATGTAGTGTAGTATTGTAAAGATCTGTAATGTGTGGAGGTAGTAATGTAGTATGCCACCACACACCCCTGTCCACACAAGGACAACTTCTCTACTGCGCTGATCAGCTTTCAGCTCTAGGCCTATGTGGACCTTATTCTGGCACTGCCAGCGACTCTTCCCCAAAACTCCAGCCAATTACCTGTAAAAGATCTATGGAGAAAAACCACAGTAGACACCCCTTAAATATGTAACCCTTACTCTTAAGTATATTCTGATACAGATGAGTAGTTTATATTTCAACATACATACAGTAGGAATCTATGGGACAGATGTAATGGCGCACGATTGCGGGATGCCGGCCGCACTCAGACGTTTTTTTAAACGGGCAATCATGTATGAGGCTAAACCATGCCTTTTGCATGATTTCCCCTTTCGAAAAATGTCTGAGCATCCCGCACGGCTGCAGATCTTGGACACCATTTCATCCGTCCTTATATCTTATACTTGATGCTATTAGAAATATTTAAAAACAAACAAAATAATATAAGCACAGAAAATGTATGACTAAATAAATTATGGTTTGATTTACAGTATGTAAATATTTTGTAGTATTTTGACTACAATTAGTATCACAAAGTTACTGTATAACAAAACTAACCTGTAAATTAATGTTGAGAAGTTGAGATCAAAAAGTTTTGCGAAGTTATCTATAAAACTTTGTTTTCAAACCCCAAAGGTAACATGTATGGGTGATGCAATCCAGTAACTGTCTTACCCACATACACAGTAGTGTCAGCTGAATTAATTACACACTGATAATGAATCCACACTGTATAAATAAGAGTCTTTCCTTTCTTGTGTCCCTTTCTTATGGTAATCTACAGGTGAGTGCTGATCTATCTACTACATTATAATATACAATGCAGAGTCCCTGATCTATAGCTGTGATGGTTCTGGTATTGAAGAATATTTGTTTAATATTTTTCTTACATTATCATTTCTCTCATTGGTTATTCTGTTAATGCTAAGCAAAACTTTTTATCTACAACTATTTTGTCACCAAGTACATTTTTTATCTTAGCCAGTAATTTTCCTGTTCCTTTTCCTAAATTTCATATATTTTTTTAAATATATATATATATATATATATAATAGCAGATACTACTGTACATATTTATTATACTCAAAAATATATACATATTCAACTTCTATGATATTCAAAGAAAGTAATTTTAAGATTATGAGACTGAGATTCTTCATACAGTTTTACTTCTAAAAAAAAATAATGGCAATATCCTACAAAGACAGTTATAGTGTAATATCTGATAGTTCTACATATTAAAAGTAGATGTTTCTAGTACCAAAGTTTATTTTCATTAAGACCTACATTAGCCACACTTATAATAATAGACAGATGTGATATGTACTGTATAACCTTTATTTCATGTCTGGTGTTTGAAACCACAATCTCCCTGCAGCAGCTTTACAGGAACCTCCTATCATCAGTGCTGAAGGGGGACCCTGCTATTCCCTCCATCTACCAGTCCTGCTTGTGTGTCTGATCCCCCTCACAGCATAACACTGACATGTCACATGCAGCCCTGTCCTGTCATACACATCACTACTACAAAAGGTAAAAGTGATAGCATTGTGGTGCACTCAGTCGACATTTTCAAACATGAAAAATATAACTTTTAATCAATATAACTAAGATATAAAGAGTAAAAAGTGAAAATATAAAAAAGATAAAAATAGATTAGAGATAAAGAATATTAGAAATTACGCCAGGATGACGAGTTACGCTCCTAATCAATTGAATTATCTGACTTAAATGTCAAACTTCTGTCTACTCAAAATGTGTCTTATTTATTTTTATTTAGACACCACATGAAAGTATAAAATAATTTCTCCTCTGTGTAAGTACATTGAACCACTAATAGATTACTCCTGTAAGTTTGACAAAGACACTTGAGGAATCATCAGTACAGTACATTTAATGTATTCTTTTTTCCTCATATAAAGCAAACATGACATGTACTAAATTTGCTACTTACAGAAGCATTTCCTGTAATATTTATATAAACCTGCTTATATCTACATATCTCCAGAATGTATGCTTTTTCAGAGACCTCAATGATACTAAGTTCTATTATATTACAGGATTTACGTTTTTGCTATATTGTACTTTTTAGCAATAATTGTGTAAGCTACAGTAATGTGTTTTGTCTGTTGATTACTTATTAGATCTGCAGATCATGTTATACCTAGTGAGACAATTCATGCTATTTATCACTTTTTTAGAGTAAATCTGTACTTTGTATTACTTTTTATTTTTTGTAGATTTAGATCTATTAAAATCTGTAAGTATTAATGATGTAATTTATTATTGTTATTTTACTCATAGTATCATTCAAGATAGGCATATGAGTGTTAGGCGCCGGGGTCCGCTCGTCGGTGCGGCCCGGTGCCTAGCAACCAGGGATGCCGTGCGCGTACAGCCGCCTGCTCCCTGGCAACGCTAGACGCCGGGTGCACGGAGCCGCTCTGACCCTAGCAACGGGGACGCCACGTTCGGGCCGCGTTCACCGTTGCTGGGTCTGTTCTAATTGTATTATGGTGTGCTGGCCGTGCAGCATGCAAGCTGCACGGCATTAATTGTGATGACCCAGTCTGGCTCCTGATTGGGGAGCTCACACTTTTAAGCACCCTTTGGACTTCTCACAGACGCCGGTGATAGCTTCCTGTTTGACTGTGTCAGTTGCAGAGAGTTTCCAGTCCTGCTCAATCCGGTTGTTCCTGTCCTCAGTGGTCCTGTACTCGGATATTTGTCATCTATTCCTGGAGTCTGACCGAGCACCTTTAACATCCTGTGGTGTTCGTGAGTCGCGGCGCAGCCGTGTGTTGCGGCTTGTCCGCTTACTGTTTATTATTTAGTATATTTGTGTTCTGGAGCTTTTGCGGAGGATTCCGCTCCCACAGATCCACTCTGGTATCCAGCGGTGCTGGATAGGAGTAACGGATCAGTGGATCTTTGGTTGTCCTTTTCCCTGGCGGCTAGTCCGCACATACCTTGGTTTAAGTTAGTTAGCTTGTAACCCCTGGCCTGGTTGCTTAGTCAGAGGGCCCCTTGTTATCACCCTGTCTCGGATTTCCCTTTGTCTCCCATTAAGACCTGAGGGGGCATCGGGGTTGGGCAGACATAATCCGCCCTTCGAACGCGGCTGCCATGGGCTCAAGCAACCATAGTCTCGCAGGGGATTTCTGATAACACGGGCGAGACAACGGAGTTAGGGCGCCAGGGGTTACTAGGCTCTCCTGCTCCCACAACCAGCAAATCTTCCCAGTACTCAGACCTCTGCCATTAGATCTCCTCTGGTCTGGAGTACGGGAATCATAACATTATCACCGGCCAGACAAAAGAAAAATTAAAATTAACAGGAGTTAATTTTTTTTCACTTATTCAGTTGGGAGATTTTGTCGGCCTCATGAATCCCACCGGTGTTGGGCCAAATCCTGGCCAGCTTCTAGTTAGTCAGATTCAAGAACTTACTCAGATGGTTCAGGATCTGTCCCTCCGGGTGAGGTCACAGGAAGATCTGTTACGGACTTCCCCGAGGGTCATCCCTGAACCAAAAATGCATCTGCCTGACCGTTTTTCTGGGGATAGAAAACAGTTTTTTAATTTTAAAGAGTCTTGTAAACTTTATTTTCGTTTAAGACCAGTCTCCTCAGGTACGGAGGCTCAGCGGGTTGGAATTATTATTTCTCTGCTTCAGGGGGATCCTCAGACCTGGGCTTTTGGTTTAAAGACAGACGATCCGGCCTTATTGTCTGTAGACGCCTTTTTAAAATCTTTAGGGCTATTGTATGACGACCCTGATAGAGAGGCGTCCGCTGAGAGTCAGTTGCGTGCTCTCAGACAGGGTAGGAATCCCGCAGAGATTTATTGTACGGAGTTTCGCCGTTGGTCGAACGACTGTGGATGGAATGACCCAGCCCTGCGCAGTCAGTTTCGCCTCGGCTTATCTGAATCTATAAAAGACAGTCTCCTTCAGTATCCCGCTCCTGAGACTCTCGATAAACTCATGGAGCTCTCTATTAAGATAGATCGTCGGCTCAGAGAGCGGAGGGCTGAAAAAGGAGCGTCTGTCGGGTCTACTCCTTGTGTTTTTTCCATTCCTGTGGACATAGAGGAGCCTATGCAGATAGGTCTCTCCAAATTGTCTCCTGAAGAAAGAACCAGGAGGCAAAATTCTGGTCTTTGTTTATACTGTGGAGGTAAGGGACATTTTGCCCGTAGTTGTCCGAACAAGTCGGGAAACTTCCCGACCAAGTGAGTTGTGAGGGGGTTCACTTTGGTCTGCAGCTTATCTCCTCAAATAATTCACTGTTAGTTCCTGCTAAAGTTTCCTTTGGCAGCCTCTGTTCCTCGGTCTCTGCTTTTGTGGACAGTGGAGCTGCAGGGAACTTTATGGATTTAACATGGGCCAAGGCCTTAGGTATTCCTCAGTTAACCTTGGGTAGGTGTGTCACCATGCATGGTTTAGATGGGAGTCCCTTGTCCAATGGGGTTATTTCTCTCTGTACACCTCCTGTTTTACTTTCGGTAGGAGCTCTGCATTCTGAAAAGATTGAGTTTTTCCTTACCCATTGTCCAGCAGTTCCTGTGGTTCTGGGTCACCCTTGGCTGGCCTTTCATAATCCCATCATTGATTGGCAGTCGGGGGAGATCTTACAATGGGGTACCATCTGTAATAAAGAATGTATTACGCTTCCTATCCGAGTAGCTGCCGCCGTTCCCGCACCCATTCATGTGGAATACCAGGATTTTGTTGATGTATTTTCCAAGGGCAATGCGGATATTCTGCCTCCCCATAGGCCTTATGATTGTGCCATTGAGCTAATTCCTGGTGCCACGTTGCCTAAAGGAAGGTTATATGCATTGTCTGGTCCTGAAACTGTGGCCATGAATGAGTATGTGAAAGAAAGCCTTGGGAAAGGATTTATCAGGCCATCCAAATCCCCTTTAAGTGCAGGTTTCTTCTTCGTAGAGAAGAAGGATGGTTCTCTCAGACCCTGCATTGACTTTAGAGCTTTGAATAAAATCTCAGTAAAGAATACTTATCCTCTGCCGCTGATCTCTGTCCTCTTTGATCAGCTACGTTCGGCTGTGATTTTTTCTAAGATTGACCTGAGAGGAGCATATAACCTCATCAGAATCAAGTCAGGGGATGAGTGGAAAACGGCATTCAGTACTCAGTCAGGCCACTATGAGTATCTGGTTATGCCATTTGGCCTGTCTAACGCTCCGGCAGTTTTCCAGGATCTCATTAACGATGTGCTCCGTGAATTTCTTGGAAGGTTCGTTGTAGTCTACTTAGACGATATTTTGATATATTCTGACTCTGTAGAACAACATGTTACCCAGGTGCGTCAGGTTCTAAAAAAAATTACGTGAAAATCACCTATATGCCAAGCTGGAGAAGTGTGAATTTCATGTCACGGAGGTATCCTTTTTAGGGTACATTATTTCCCCTCGGGGATTCTGTATGGAACCAAAGAAGCTCCAAGCCATCCTTAGTTGGGCGCAACCCACCAACTTAAAAGCAATTCAGCGCTTTTTAGGGTTTGCGAACTACTATAGAAGATTTATTCACTCTTTCTCTGACCTAGTTGCTCCCATTGTGGCACTAACTAAGAAGGGAGCAAATTCTACCAATTGGTCACGTGAAGCTGAGTTATCTTTTCAGGCCTTGAAACAAGCCTTTGTCTCAGCCCCTGTCCTCAGACATCCCAACCCAGAATTGCCTTTCATTGTTGAGGTTGATGCCTCGGAGGTTGGAGTAGGGGCTATCCTATCTCAGAAGGATCCGGATTCCCTTGAATTACATCCTTGTGCCTTTATGTCCAGGAAATTCTCATCTGCAGAATCCAACTACGATGTTTGTAACCGGGAATTGCTGGCCATTAAATGGGCTTTCGAGGAGTGGAGGCATTGGCTTGAAGGAGCGACTCATACCATTTCAGTTTTGACTGATCACAAAAATCTTCAATACATTGAATCAGCTAAACGACTGAATGCCCGGCAGGCTCGTTGGGCTTTATTTTTTACTCGTTTCAAATTCATTATCACCTTCAGGCCAGGTTCCAAGAATACTAAGGCAGATGCCCTGTCACGCAGTTTTCTTCCAGTTCAAGACAACAGTCCTGTTACTCCCATACTTCCATCTTCAGCCATTCGGGCAGGCCTCACACAGGATGTATTTACCCAGTTAAAGCTGCTTCAACATCAAGCTCCTGGAAATACTCCTGCTGGTCGTCTTTTTGTCCCTGAGTTTTCGAGAGCAACTGTTTTGACGGAGTTTCATGATAGCAAAGTTGCCGGGCATCCGGGAATCGCTAAGACTTTGGAATTAGTCTCCCTCTCAGTATGGTGGCCTGGTCTTTCCAAAGACATTAAAGAGTTTGTTTTTTCGTGTCAGGTCTGTGCACAGCATAAAGTTCCCCGTTCTTTGCCCATCGGTCAACTTATGCCCTTGAATGTTCCTCTTAGGCCATGGTCGCATATCTCCATGGATTTTGTGGTGGACCTCCATCTGTCAGCCGGATGCCGAGTCATATGGGTGGTAGTGGACCGTTTTTGCAAAATGGCCCATTTCATTGCTCTTCCCCGATTGCCATCTGCCCAGGGATTGGCAGTCTTGTTCCTCCGCCATGTTTTCAGACTCCATGGCTTACCCACTGATATTGTTTCTGATCGGGGTCCACAATTCATTGCACAATTTTGGAAGTCTTTTTGTGCTTCATTAAAGATGAAATTATCTTTAACGTCTGGCTATCATCCCCAATCCAATGGGCAGACTGAGCGAGTTAATCAATCTCTAAAACAATATTTGCGTTTGTACTCGGCCAAACTCCAAAATGACTGGTCTGAGTTTCTTCCATTGGCGGAGTTTGCTTATAATAATGCCTGTCATTCTTCCACCAATGTGTCTCCATTTTTTGCAGTTTTTGGTTTTCACCCCAGAGCTAATTCATTTTTTCAACATTCCTCTGTCTCCTCACTGGCCCTGACCTCTCATCTTAAACTTATTTGGAGAAAAGTGCACCTGGCTCTCAGAAAAGCGGCATTCCGGGAAAAAAGATTTTCTGACAGGCTCCGGCGGCCGTGCACTTTTAAAGTAGGAGATAGGGTGTGGTTGTCGACTCGCAACATTAAACTTCGACAAACCTCGGCCAGATTGGGTCCTAAATTTATTGGACCATTTCACATTATCAAAAAAGTCAATCCAGTTGCTTTCCGGTTACGTTTACCAAAAACTTTACGGATCGGAAATACCTTCCATTGCTCATTGCTGAAACCATATGTTTCGTCCAGTAGATTTCCTCGTAAAATATCTCAGGGGAGATCACCTATAAATGTACAGGGTCAGCAGGAGTTCTTGGTGGAGAAGGTTCTCGATTCCAAGTTGTCCCGGGGTCGGCTTTATTTTTTGGTACATTGGAGAGGTTATGGGCCAGAGGAAAGGTCTTGGGTCCTGGATGAGGATCTTCATGCCCCGAGGCTCAAAAGGGCATTTTTTCGAGAATTTCCTCAGAAACCTGGCTTTAGGGGTTCCTTGACCCCTCCTCAAGGGGGGGGTACTGTTAGGCGCCGGGGTCCGCTCGTCGGTGCGGCCCGGCGCCTAGCAACCAGGGACGCCGTGCGCGTACAGCCGCCGGCTCCCTGGCAACGCTAGACGCCGGGCGCACGGAGCCGCTCTGACCCTAGCAACGGGGACGCCACGTTCGGGCCGCGTTCCCCGTTGCTGGGTCTGTTCTAATTGTATTATGGTGTGCTGGCCGTGCAGCATGCAAGCTGCACGGCATTAATTGTGATGACCCAGTCTGGCTCCTGATTGGGGAGCTCACACTTTTAAGCACCCTTTGGACTTCTCACAGACGCCGGTGATAGCTTCCTGTTTGCCTGTGTCAGTTGCAGAGAGTTTCCAGTCCTGCTCAATCCGGTTGTTCCTGTCCTCAGTGGTCCTGTACTCGGATATTTGTCATCTATTCCTGGAGTCTGACCGAGCACCTTTAACATCCTGTGGTGTTCGTGAGTCGCGGCGCAGCCGTGTGTTGCGGCTTGTCCGCTTACTGTTTATTATTTAGTATATTTGTGTTCTGGAGCTTTTGCGGAGGATTCCGCTCCCACAGATCCACTCTGGTATCCAGCGGTGCTGGATAGGAGTAACGGATCAGTGGATCTTTGGTTGTCCTTTTCCCTGGCGGCTAGTCCGCACATACCTTGGTTTAAGTTAGTTAGCTTGTAACCCCTGGCCTGGTTGCTTAGTCAGAGGGCCCCTTGTTATCACCCTGTCTCGGATTTCCCTTTGTCTCCCATTAAGACCTGAGGGGGCATCGGGGTTGGGCAGACATAATCCGCCCTTCGAACGCGGCTGCCATGGGCTCAAGCAACCATAGTCTCGCAGGGGATTTCTGATAACACGGGCGAGACAACGGAGTTAGGGCGCCAGGGGTTACTAGGCTCTCCTGCTCCCACAACCAGCAAATCTTCCCAGTACTCAGACCTCTGCCATTAGATCTCCTCTGGTCTGGAGTACGGGAATCATAACATTGAGAATCTGAAGTGAAATTAGCAAATTACATATTAGTTTACAAAACAGTGGGTTATCGCAGGTTATAACTAATCACATGATAAGACTATGTATTGCTCAGTTTACCACAAGAACAACAAAAATATTCCTATACGTATTCAATACAGTTGTTACTGAACAATTCCCTGTGGCTGACAATCATAACAATCTAAAGCTGGATACACACTATACAATATTGTGACCAATCATGTGATCTGCGTTGTAGAGTGTGTATCCCCAGGCCATCGTTTGATGAATTGTTGGTTACATCTTCCCATATGATGTGCTGTGCATGAGATAGGATGATTCCACATAAAATGTGGTGTGGTAACATTACCCTGTAACTATATATTATGTAGTGTGTACACGACATGATAAATCATCACATCATATTGGACCATTTTCAGGCTTCCGGGTGCGACCCGCCTCAGGTGGTCTGAAAGGAGTATTAGAGAGCTGACTACATAGTACGACATGTGGGATACATTTTTCACAAACTTATTCCTGTATAAACATCATTTCATTTTGCATAAATCAAAACAGTCTGAGTACTTTAGCTCTTTTGCAGCTATTTGTGTTATTTTTTTTATCATTATGTAAACATTTTATTTCTGGAAAACTCAAGTTTAATCGGAAAGAAATGTTCTGCTGCTGTGTCTTTCAAATCTAACAGTGTCTGTTTTTTTTTTTTATAACACCACTGTATCTGATGAACAGTATTCCACATGTGATAACGTTTCTGAACAAGGGCCACTAGCTTCACCTACAGGTCAGTCACTTTTCCTATATAGCCTACAGTACATGAGCATGCTTACTGCAACACAGGTATACACAGGACATCAGCGAGGGTAGTAAAAGTTTATCAGGATGAAGGGATCCCAGCAGTCAAAATACCAACACCAGAATCCCGGCCGATGGCAAAATTTCGGCGACAAAATACCATTAGGGATCGGGATCCCATGTCAACACACCGACAGCTGGAATCCTTCTGCGGGGGATGGGTGTTAGGTTGAGGCATTAGAAAGGTGGTTAGGGTGCAGGGATGGGAAGGTAAGGGTTAGGTTCTGGGGAGGGAGGGAGGGTAAGGTTTAGGCACATAAAAGGGGAGGTAATGGTTAGGCACAAAGCATGGAGGGTTAAGTTTAGGCAGCGGGGAAGAGAGGGTTAGGGTTAGGCTACACCAGGGAGGGTTAGGGTTAGACACCCACAAGGTGGGTTTCGTTCAGGGTAGGGAGCAGGGATGTGGTTAGGGTACTTTTGGAAGGGCTGTCCATATTCTGATGTTTGCGATGCCACGGTTGGTAATTAAGACCACCGGAATCCCTTCCAATGGGATTACACAATGGTCCCCATACTAGACTTAGATATAATGTACAATATTTGAGTCACTGGAAAAGAATCAGGGCTTTACGATATATGTAGATCAATGACAGGTTTTGTCCATTCTCCCTTGCTTGGGAGCAAATAGTCAATTGTAATTTGCTGTCATCCATTACCAGATTTCAACCAGCCAGATCTGGCAGATAATTGTATAGTGTGTGGGTAGTTTTAGTCTAGCATGCAGCATCGCAGCTATATGAGCATAGCTACATCTGTACGTAGAAGACATCAGGCTTAATGAAGGGAATTTTGGAATTTTCACAAAGACCTGCTATGTCATCAGCGTAAGCAAAAAAAGTCCTCAAATAATCTGATTTATTTCTTTTCTTTCACAATCTAACTTCTATTTTTTAAAAGTTTTGCAGACCCATAAAGATTCCCAAGATAAATAAAAAAATGTTTTTATAACTGAAATTAAAATGACTGTATACATTTTAAACAGATGAAAACTAGTGGTCCCAATGGACCACTACAATACAATACAATACAATATAATACAATACAATACATGTGAACTAACTATTCTTCTTTTGTTTTTGTGTATATGGCACCCTACAAGTTATAAGGGTATTAAAAAATAACAAAAATACTGAAGTAAAACTGGGAAGGTTTTTATTGTATATACAGAATACTGTAGATTGTCAGGTTTGAGAAGAGAAATACATACAGCACTAGGCTCTTTTAATGCTTTAGTACCACATATTGCCCCTATTATGAATTATAATGGCAGCCAAACAGCAGAATTCACAAAAAATAGACAGACGTCGCCTTGTTTCGGTGGCTATTTTCAATAGAAAACTTTTATGAATTCAATGAAAACATATTCACTCATTATGTGAGCAATACAATGAAATATGTAACTATTACTTAAGTAATAAAGTATCCAAGTGCATACATAATGGTTTATATACTGTAGTAGTGCTGTATACCGCAATATAATCACTATAATGCCACTGAGTGTTTATAATAGTGAATGATTACACAGTTGTGTGCTAGTTAGTACAAGTGGTATAGGGAGTGGATAATGTACAGTATGTATGACTGACATCCCCATCGAGGATAACCCAGTCACTGTCACTTTCTATTCTATCTGATCAATGTTATATACAGATGTGTCCTCAGATGTCCTGTGAATCTCGGGAGTCGCATGCAGCGGTGCTCAACAGAAATGGACACACCTGTAGTGATGGAGGACTGGGAGAATACCCAGTTACTAGTACAGGTTGCTACAAGAATAAGGACATCCTTCATTACATTTGTTTTAATTAACAATTGTTATGAGCCACCATGGCTCACAACCTGCTCCCGGGTCCTGGCCATCGCTAGGAGACCAGGATGCCGGAGTACAGCATCAGGAGCCACCTGTCTGCTGGTCCTGGCCGTTGCTAGAAGACCAGGATGACAGTAGTGGAGACAATGAGTTTGTCTCAACTGTTGTTATTCACTGGCAGCTTTCTTACAACTGCAGCATAAATTAATCAGTGGGCGTGTCTTTCAGGAGACATATGTGATTGGTCTGTGTGTGTCTTTAAAGGCAGTCATACTGTCACCTCTATGTCAGTTATAGCTTCACGCATTGGTATTTAGGGGTCTATTTACTAAGCCTTGGAGGGAGTTAAAGTTGAGGGATATAAAGTATCAGCCAATCAGTTCCTAACTTTCATTTTTCAAATAAAGCTTGTGACATGGCAGTTAGGAGCTGATTGTCTGATCATTTACCTCCATCCACTTTATCTCCTTCCGAGGCTTAATAAATAGACCCCTTAGTCTGCTGATCCTGGTGCCTGGTGAAACTGTGTATTGCTGGAATCCTGAGCTTGCTCTGTCTGGTCTATGGTCTTCTGCCCTCTGCATCACCTGTGGTAAAGTACAGTCACATGCAGTGAGGCAAATGGCTGGGGAGCTACTGTGTAGTTCCAGAGCCAGATTTACACACAATATACAGTGCATCCGGAAAGTATTCACAGCACTTCACATTTTCCATATTTTGTTGTTACAGCCTTATTCCAAAATTGAATAAATTTACTTTTCCCCTCAAAATTCTACACACAATACCCCATAATGACAACTTCAAAAAAGACATTTTTTTTTAGATTTTTGCAAATGTATTAAAAATTAATAACGCAGAAATCACATGTACATAAGTATTCTCAGCCTTTGCTTAATGCACCTTTGGCAGCAATTACAGCCTCAGTCTTTTTCAATATTATGCCACAAGCTTGGCACACCTGTGTTTGGGCCGTTTTTCCCATTCCTCTTTGCAGCACCTCTCAAGCTCCATCAGGTTGGATGGGAAGCGTCGGTGCACAGCCATTTCCAGGTCTCTCCAGAGATGTTCAATCGGATTCAAGTCTGGGCTCTGGCTGGGCCACTCAAGGATATTCACAGAGTTGTCCTGAAGCCACTCCTTTGATATCTTGGCTGCGTGCTTAGGGTCATTGTCCTGCTGAAAGATGAAACATCGCACCAGTCTGAGGTCAAGAGCGCTCTGGAGCAGGTTTTAAACCAGGATGTCTCAGAACATTGCTGCAGTCATCTTTCCCTCTATCCTGACTAGTCTCCCATTTCCTGCCACTGAAAAACATCTCCACATCATGATGCTGCCGCCACCATGCTTCACTGTAGGGATGGTATTGGACTGGTTATGAGCGGTACCTGGTTTCCTCCAAACATGACACCTGTCATTTACGACAAAGAGTTTAATATTTGTCACATCAGACCAGAGAATTTTGTTTCTCATGGTCTAAGAATCCTTCAGGTGCATTTTGGAAAACACCAGGTGGGCTGCCATGTGTTTTTACTAAGGAGTGGCTTCCGTCTGGCCAATCTACCATACAGGCCTGATTGGTGGATTGCTGCAGAGATGTTTGCCCTTCTGGAAGGTTCTTCTCTCATCACAGAGGAACGCTGTAGCTCTTACAGGGAGACCATCGGTTCTTGATCACCTCCCTGATTAGGGCATTTCTCCCCCGACCGCTCAGTTTAGATGGCCGGCCAGCTCTAGGAAGACTCCTGGTGGTTCCAAAATTCTGCCAAGTACGGATGATGGAGGCCGTTGTGCTCATTGGGACCTTCAAAGCAGTCTTGAAGATCTACAGACAATTCCTTTGACTTCAAGCTTGGTTTCTGCTCAGACATGCACGGTCAAGTGTGAGACCTTATGTAGACAGGTGTGTGCCTTTCCAAATCATGTCCAATCAACTGTATTTACTACAGGTGGACTCCAATTAAGCTGAACAAACATCTCAAGGATAATCAATGGAAACAGGATGCTCCTGAGCTCAATTTTGAGCTTCATGGCAAAGGCTGTGAATACTTATGTACATGTGATTTCTTAGTTTTTTATTTTTAATAAATTTGCAAAAATCCCCAAAAAACTTTTTGACGTTGACATTATGGGGTATTGTGTGCAGAATTTTGAGGGGAAAAAATTATTTATTCCATTTTGGAATAAGGCTGTAACATAACAAAATGCGGAAAAAGTGAAGAGCTTTGAATACTTTCTGAATGCACTGTATGATCCCAAGGGTCCATGTGGGCATTATACAAAGGTGCAGCAGTATATACTAGAGATGAGCGCCTGAAATTTTTCGGGTTTTGTGTTTTGGTTTTGGGTTCGGTTCCGCGGCCGTGTTTTGGGTTCGAACGCGTTTTGGCAAAACCTCACCGAATTTTTTTTGTCGGATTCGGGTGTGTTTTGGATTCGGGTGTTTTTTTCAAAAAACACTAAAAAACAGCTTAAATCATAGAATTTGGGGGTCATTTTGATCCCAAAGTATTATTAACCTCAAAAACCATAATTTACACTCATTTTCAGTCTATTCTGAATACCTCACACCTCACAATATTATTTTTAGTCCTAAAATTTGCACCGAGGTCGCTGTGTGAGTAAGATAAGCGACCCTAGTGGCCGACACAAACACCGGGCCCATCTAGGAGTGGCACTGCAGTGTCACGCAGGATGTCCCTTCCAAAAAACCCTCCCCAAACAGCACATGACGCAAAGAAAAAAAGAGGCGCAATGAGGTAGCTGTGTGAGTAAGATTAGCGACCCTAGTGGCCGACACAAACACCGGGCCCATCTAGGAGTGGCACTGCAGTGTCACGCAGGATGTCCCTTCCAAAAAACCCTCCCCAAACAGCACATGACGCAAAGAAAAAAAGAGGCGCAATGAGGTAGCTGTGTGAGTAAGATTAGCGACCCTAGTGGCCGACACAAACACCGGGCCCATCTAGGAGTGGCACTGCAGTGTCACGCAGGATGTCCCTTCCAAAAAACCCTCCCCAAACAGCACATGACGCAAAGAAAAAAAGAGGCGCAATGAGGTAGCTGTGTGAGTAAGATTAGCGACCCTAGTGGCCGACACAAACACCGGGCCCATCTAGGAGTGGCACTGCAGTGTCACGCAGGATGTCCCTTCCAAAAAACCCTCCCCAAACAGCACATGACGCAAAGAAAAAAAGAGGCGCAATGAGGTAGCTGTGTGAGTAAGATTAGCGACCCTAGTGGCCGACACAAACACCGGGCCCATCTAGGAGTGGCACTGCAGTGTCACACAGGATGTCCCTTCCAAAAAACCCTCCCCAATCAGCACATGATGCAAAGAAAAAGAAAAGAAAAAAGTGGTGCAAGATGGAATTGTCCTTGGGCCCTCCCACCCACCCTTATGTTGTATAAACAAAACAGGACATGCACACTTTAACCAACCCATCATTTCAGTGACAGGGTCTGCCACACGACTGTGACTGATATGACGGGTTGGTTTGGACCCCCCCCAAAAAAGAAGCAATTAATCTCTCCTTGCACAAACTGGCTCTACAGAGGCAAGATGTCCACCTCATCTTCACCCTCCGATATATCACCGTGTACATCCCCCTCCTCACAGATTATCAATTCGTCCCCACTGGAATCCACCATCTCAGCTCCCTGTGTACTTTGTGGAGGCAATTGCTGCTGGTCAATGTCTCCGTGGAGGAATTGATTATAATTCATTTTAATGAACATCATCTTCTCCACATTTTCTGGATGTAACCTCGTACGCCGATTGTTGACAAGGTGAGCGGCGGCACTAAACACTCTTTCGGAGTACACACTTGTGGGAGGGCAACTTAGGTAGAATAAAGCCAGTTTGTGCAAGGGCCTCCAAATTGCCTCTTTTTCCTGCCAGTATAAGTACGGACTGTGTGACGTGCCTACTTGGATGCGGTCACTCATATAATCCTCCACCATTCTATCAATGTTGAGAGAATCATATGCAGTGACAGTAGACGACATGTCCGTAATCGTTGTCAGGTCCTTCAGTCCGGACCAGATGTCAGCATCAGCAGTCGCTCCAGACTGCCCTGCATCACCGCCAGCGGGTGGGCTCGGAATTCTGAGCCTTTTCCTCGCACCCCCAGTTGCGGGAGAATGTGAAGGAGGAGATGTTGACAGGTCGCGTTCCGCTTGACTTGACAATTTTGTCACCAGCAGGTCTTTCAACCCCAGCAGACCTGTGTCTGCCGGAAAGAGAGATCCAAGGTAGGCTTTAAATCTAGGATCGAGCACGGTGGCCAAAATGTAGTGCTCTGATTTCAACAGATTGACCACCCGTGAATCCTTGTTAAGCGAATTAAGGGCTGCATCCACAAGTCCCACATGCCTAGCGGAATCGCTCCCTTTTAGCTCCTTCTTCAATGCCTCCAGCTTCTTCTGCAAAAGCCTGATGAGGGGAATGACCTGACTCAGGCTGGCAGTGTCTGAACTGACTTCACGTGTGGCAAGTTCAAAGGGCATCAGAACCTTGCACAACGTTGAAATCATTCTCCACTGCACTTGAGACAGGTGCATTCCACCTACTATATCGTGCTCAATTGTATAGGCTTGAATGGCCTTTTGCTGCTCCTCCAACCTCTGAAGCATATAGAGGGTTGAATTCCACCTCGTTACCACTTCTTGCTTCAGATGATGGCAGGGCAGGTTCAGTAGTTTTTGGTGGTGCTCCAGTCTTCTGTACGTGGTGCCTGTACGCCGAAAGTGTCCCGCAATTTTTCTGGCCACCGACAGCATCTCTTGCACGCCCCTGTCGTTTTTTAAAAAATTCTGCACCACCAAATTCAAGGTATGTGCAAAACATGGGACGTGCTGGAATTTGCCCATATTTAATGCACACACAATATTGCTGGCGTTGTCCGATGCCACAAATCCACAGGAGAGTCCAATTGGGGTAAGCCATTCCGCGATGATCTTCCTCAGTTGCCGTAAGAGGTTTTCAGCAGTGTGCGTATTCTGGAAAGCGGTGATACAAAGCGTAGCCTGCCTAGGAAAGAGTTGGCGTTTGCGAGATGCTGCTACTGGTGCCGCCGCTGCTGTTCTTGCGGCGGGAGTCCATACATCTACCCAGTGGGCTGTCACAGTCATATAGTCCTGACCCTGCCCTGCTCCACTTGTCCACATGTCCGTGGTTAAGTGGACATTGGGTACAACTGCATTTTTTAGGACACTGGTGAGTCTTTTTCTGACGTCCGTGTACATTCTCGGTATCGCCTGCCTAGAGAAGTGGAACCTAGATGGTATTTGGTAACGGGGGCACACTGCCTCAATAAATTGTCTAGTTCCCTGTGAACTAACGGCGGATACCGGACGCACGTCTAACACCAACATAGTTGTCAAGGACTCAGTTATCCGCTTTGCAGTAGGATGACTGCTGTGATATTTCATCTTCCTCGCAAAGGACTGTTGAACAGTCAATTGCTTACTGGAAGTAGTACAAGTGGGCTTACGACTTCCCCTCTGGGATGACCATCGACTCCCAGCGGCAACAACAGCAGCGCCAGCAGCAGTAGGCGTTACACGCAAGGATGCATCGGAGGAATCCCAGGCAGGAGAGGACTCATCAGAATTGCCAGTGACATGGCCTGCAGGACTATTGGCATTCCTGGGGAAGGAGGAAATTGACACTGAGGGAGTTGGTGGGGTGGTTTGCGTGAGCTTGGTTACAAGAGGAAGGGATTTACTGGTCAGTGGACTGCTTCCGCTGTCACCCAAAGTTTTTGAACTTGTCACTGACTTATTATGAATGCGCTGCAGGTGACGTATAAGGGAGGATGTTCCGAGGTGGTTAACGTCCTTACCCCTACTTATTACAGCTTGACAAAGGGAACACACGGCTTGACACCTGTTGTCCGCATTTCTGGTGAAATACCTCCACACCGAAGAGCTGATTTTTTTGGTATTTTCACCTGGCATGTCAACGGCCATATTCCTCCCACGGACAACAGGTGTCTCCCCGGGTGCCTGACTTAAACAAACCACCTCACCATCAGAATCCTCCTGGTCAATTTCCTCCCCAGCGCCAGCAACACCCATATCCTCCTCATCCTGGTGTACTTCAACACTGACATCTTCAATCTGACTATCAGGAACTGGACTGCGGGTGCTCCTTCCAGCACTTGCAGGGGGCGTGCAAATGGTGGAAGGCGCATGCTCTTCACGTCCAGTGTTGGGAAGGTCAGGCATCGCAACCGACACAATTGGACTCTCCTTGTGGATTTGGGATTTCGAAGAATGCACAGTTCTTTGCTGTGCTGCTTTTGCCAGCTTGAGTCTTTTCATTTTTCTAGCGAGAGGCTGAGTGCTTCCATCCTCATGTGAAGCTGAACCACTAGCCATGAACATAGGCCAGGGCCTCAGCCGTTCCTTGCCACTCCGTGTGGTAAATGGCATATTGGCAAGTTTACGCTTCTCCTCCGACAATTTTATTTTAGGTTTTGGAGTCCTTTTTTTACTGATATTTGGTGTTTTGGATTTGACATGCTCTGTACTATGACATTGGGCATCGGCCTTGGCAGACGACGTTGCTGGCATTTCATCGTCTCGGCCATGACTAGTGGCAGCAGCTTCAGCACGAGGTGGAAGTGGATCTTGATCTTTCCCTAATTTTGGAACCTCAACATTTTTGTTCTCCATATTTTAATAGGCACAACTAAAAGGCACCTCAGGTAAACAATGGAGATGGATGGATTGGATACTAGTATACAATTATGGACGGGCTGCCGAGTGCCGACACAGAGGTAGCCACAGCCGTGAACTACCGCACTGTACTGTGTCTGCTGCTAATATATAGACTGGTTGATAAAGAGATAGTATACTCGTAACTAGTATGTATGTATAAAGAAAGAAAAAAAAACCACGGTTAGGTGGTATATACAATTATGGACGGGCTGCCGAGTGCCGACACAGAGGTAGCCACAGCCGTGAACTACCGCACTGTACTGTGTCTGCTGCTAATATATAGACTGGTTGATAAAGAGATAGTATACTCGTAACTAGTATGTATGTATAAAGAAAGAAAAAAAAACCACGGTTAGGTGGTATATACAATTATGGACGGGCTGCCGAGTGCCGACACAGAGGTAGCCTCAGCCGTGAACTACCGCACTGTACTGTGTCTGCTGCTAATATATAGACTGGTTGATAAAGAGATAGTATACTCGTAACTAGTATGTATGTATAAAGAAAGAAAAAAAAACCACGGTTAGGTGGTATATACAATTATGGACGGGCTGCCGAGTGCCGACACAGAGGTAGCCACAGCCGTGAACTACCGCACTGTACTGTGTCTGCTGCTAATATATAGACTGGTTGATAAAGAGATAGTATACTCGTAACTAGTATGTATGTATAAAGAAAGAAAAAAAAACCACGGTTAGGTGGTATATACAATTATGGACGGGCTGCCGAGTGCCGACACAGAGGTAGCCACAGCCGTGAACTACCGCACTGTACTGTGTCTGCTGCTAATATATAGACTGGTTGATAAAGAGATAGTATACTCGTAACTAGTATGTATGTATAAAGAAAGAAAAAAAAACCACGGTTAGGTGGTATATACAATTATGGACGGGCTGCCGAGTGCCGACACAGAGGTAGCCACAGCCGTGAACTACCGCACTGTACTGTGTCTGCTGCTAATATATAGACTGGTTGATAAAGAGATAGTATACTCGTAACTAGTATGTATGTATAAAGAAAGAAAAAAAAACCACGGTTAGGTGGTATATACAATTATGGACGGGCTGCCGAGTGCCGACACAGAGGTAGCCACAGCCGTGAACTACCGCACTGTACTGTGTCTGCTGCTAATATATAGACTGGTTGATAAAGAGATAGTATACTCGTAACTAGTATGTATGTATAAAGAAAGAAAAAAAAACCACGGTTAGGTGGTATATACAATTATGGACGGGCTGCCGAGTGCCGACACAGAGGTAGCCACAGCCGTGAACTACCGCACTGTACTGTGTCTGCTGCTAATATATAGACTGGTTGATAAAGAGATAGTATACTCGTAACTAGTATGTATGTATAAAGAAAGAAAAAAAAACCACGGTTAGGTGGTATATACAATTATGGACGGGCTGCCGAGTGCCGACACAGAGGTAGCCACAGCCGTGAACTACCGCACTGTACTGTGTCTGCTGCTAATATACAGATGTAGCCAACTTTATCTTGACTGTTTCTCCGCCGAGACGGGCGTTTAGCCACGCTAAGGCGATAGCTGAGTTTAATCACAGGCAGGCGCGTTGAGACGATCTAGATACTCATTATGCATTACACATCTCCACCACTGTGTGGCTAATGCTCCACTAATCCAGTACTTTCGATCGTACAGTATAGCGGCGGATTGATCTACAGCTCTGGCAATACTGTAGGCGTAACGGGAAGCGGTGGAAAAAGTATGGAGTACAGTACTGTATGTGTATGGAGACGCAACTACAGTAATTGTGTAAAAGGAATAATGTACAGTACAATGTATAAACACCGTGCTTTTTAAAATATAAAATATATGAGCGTCTGAGTTCGCTAATGCATAATGGGAATGGAGGACTAGCAGGAGGCGGAGGAAAACACCGTGCTTTACAAATGCGAGCGTCCGAGTCCTCTAAGGCATAAACCAACAGCAATGGGGCGAGGGCCGGGCGCTGTTTGCAGTACTTTCACACATGAAATTAGAAATCTCTCATGAGGCGTCGTGGGCTAGGGGTGAAGGCTCCCACCTCCCTCACTGGGGGTCCAGGGTTCGAGACATGATGTGCTTTCTTTCTTTTTTTTTTTTTTTTTTTTCTGTAATAATGCACTGTATTATTTTATTTCCATTGTAAGACAGTCAATGGAAGGATGCACACAGGTTTCACATAAATCAAAGTACATCTGCAGGAGCGATTCTTTACGCTAAATGCACCCAAACAGCGTGAATGAAATGAGTGTATTCTGGCGCTACCAACTAAGCAAAACAGTACTGTAGATCTTCAGCGTTTGTGCATTGCACAGGACCTGAATTTCCTCCCTGTGCAGGCCCCCAGGGGGGAAGGGCGATGGGGGTAGGGGGGAGACGATGGAAAATACTGTGCCTTTGAAATGCAATTACATGAGCGTCCGAGTACACTACGGCATACTGTAAACCAACACCAATGGGAAGGAAGTGCCAACCTTATTTTTAATGTGTTCCCGTGACATTCACTTTAACATTTTTTTTTTTCTCTCCAATACAGTACATCCAATGGAAGGATGCACACAGGTTTCACATAAATCAAAGTACATCTGCAGGAGCGATTCTTTACGCTAAATGCAACCTACAGTACGGTACTGTAAGTGAGCAAAATAGTACTACAGTGGGCGTTTGTGTATTGCACATGACCTGCATTCCCTCCCTGTCTACTGCATGATCTGTGCAGGCTCCCATGGGGGAAGGGCAACAGGCTAGCAGGAGGCGGAGGAAAACACCGTGCTTTACAAATGCGAGCGTCCGAGTCCTCTAAGGCATAAACCAACAGCAATGGGGCGAGGGCCGGGCGCTGTTTGCAGTACTTTCACACATGAAATTAGAAATCTCTCATGAGGCGTCGTGGGCAAGGGGTGAAGGCTCCCACCTCCCTCACTGGGGGTCCAGGGTTCGAGACATGATGTGCTTTCTTTCTTTTTTTTTTTTTTTTTTTCTGTAATAATGCACTGTATTATTTTATTTCCATTGTAAGACAGTCAATGGAAGGATGCACACAGGTTTCACATAAATCAAAGTACATCTGCAGGAGCGATTCTTTACGCTAAATGCACCCAAACAGCGTGAATGAAATGAGTGTATTCTGGCGCTACCAACTAAGCAAAACAGTACTGTAGATCTTCAGCGTTTGTGCATTGCACAGGACCTGAATTTCCTCCCTGTGCAGGCCCCCAGGGGGGAAGGGCGATGGGGGTAGGGGGGAGACGATGGAAAATACTGTGCCTTTGAAATGCAATTACATGAGCGTCCGAGTACACTACGGCATACTGTAAACCAACACCAATGGGAAGGAAGTGCCAACCTTATTTTTAATGTGTTCCCGTGACATTCACTTTAACATTTTTTTTTTTCTCTCCAATACAGTACATCCAATGGAAGGATGCACACAGGTTTCACATAAATCAAAGTACATCTGCAGGAGCGATTCTTTACGCTAAATGCAACCTACAGTACGGTACTGTAAGTGAGCAAAATAGTACTACAGTGGGCGTTTGTGTATTGCACATGACCTGCATTCCCTCCCTGTCTACTGCATGATCTGTGCAGGCTCCCATGGGGGAAGGGCAACAGGCTAGCAGGAGGCGGAGGAAAACACCGTGCTTTACAAATGCGAGCGTCCGAGTCCTCTAAGGCATAAACCAACAGCAATGGGGCGAGGGCCGGGCGCTGTTTGCAGTACTTTCACACATGAAATTAGAAATCTCTCATGAGGCGTCGTGGGCTAGGGGTGAAGGCTCCCACCTCCCTCACTGGGGGTCCAGGGTTCGAGACATGATGTGCTTTCTTTCTTTTTTTTTTTTTTTTTTCTGTAATAATGCACTGTATTATTTTATTTCCATTGTAAGACAGTCAATGGAAGGATGCACACAGGTTTCACATAAATCAAAGTACATCTGCAGGAGCGATTCTTTACGCTAAATGCACCCAAACAGCGTGAATGAAATGAGTGTATTCTGGCGCTACCAACTAAGCAAAACAGTACTGTAGATCTTCAGCGTTTGTGCATTGCACAGGACCTGAATTTCCTCCCTGTGCAGGCCCCCAGGGGGGAAGGGCGATGGGGGTAGGGGGGAGACGATGGAAAATACTGTGCCTTTGAAATGCAATTACATGAGCGTCCGAGTACACTACGGCATACTGTAAACCAACACCAATGGGAAGGAAGTGCCAACCTTATTTTTAATGTGTTCCCGTGACATTCACTTTAACATTTTTTTTTTCTCTCCAATACAGTACATCCAATGGAAGGATGCACACAGGTTTCACATAAATCAAAGTACATCTGCAGGAGCGATTCTTTACGCTAAATGCAACCTACAGTACGGTACTGTAAGTGAGCAAAATAGTACTACAGTGGGCGTTTGTGTATTGCACATGACCTGCATTCCCTCCCTGTCTACTGCATGATCTGTGCAGGCTCCCATGGGGGAAGGGCAACAGGCTAGCAGGAGGCGGAGGAAAACACCGTGCTTTACAAATGCGAGCGTCCGAGTCCTCTAAGGCATAAACCAACAGCAATGGGGCGAGGGCCGGGCGCTGTTTGCAGTACTTTCACACATGAAATTAGAAATCTCTCATGAGGCGTCGTGGGCTAGGGGTGAAGGCTCCCACCTCCCTCACTGGGGGTCCAGGGTTCGAGACATGATGTGCTTTCTTTCTTTTTTTTTTTTTTTTCTGTAATAATGCACTGTATTATTTTATTTCCATTGTAAGACAGTCAATGGAAGGATGCACACAGGTTTCACATAAATCAAAGTACATCTGCAGGAGCGATTCTTTACGCTAAATGCACCCAAACAGCGTGAATGAAATGAGTGTATTCTGGCGCTACCAACTAAGCAAAACAGTACTGTAGATCTTCAGCGTTTGTGCATTGCACAGGACCTGAATTTCCTCCCTGTGCAGGCCCCCAGGGGGGAAGGGCGATGGGGGTAGGGGGGAGACGATGGAAAATACTGTGCCTTTGAAATGCAATTACATGAGCGTCCGAGTACACTACGGCATACTGTAAACCAACACCAATGGGAAGGAAGTGCCAACCTTATTTTTAATGTGTTCCCGTGACATTCACTTTAACATTTTTTTTTTTCTCTCCAATACAGTACATCCAATGGAAGGATGCACACAGGTTTCACATAAATCAAAGTACATCTGCAGGAGCGATTCTTTACGCTAAATGCAACCTACAGTACGGTACTGTAAGTGAGCAAAATAGTACTACAGTGGGCGTTTGTGTATTGCACATGACCTGCATTCCCTCCCTGTCTACTGCATGATCTGTGCAGGCTCCCATGGGGGAAGGGCAACAGGCTAGCAGGAGGCGGAGGAAAACACCGTGCTTTACAAATGCGAGCGTCCGAGTCCTCTAAGGCATAAACCAACAGCAATGGGGCGAGGGCCGGGCGCTGTTTGCAGTACTTTCACACATGAAATTAGAAATCTCTCATGAGGCGTCGTGGGCTAGGGGTGAAGGCTCCCACCTCCCTCACTGGGGGTCCAGGGTTCGAGACATGATGTGCTTTCTTTCTTTTTTTTTTTTTTTTCTGTAATAATGCACTGTATTATTTTATTTCCATTGTAAGACAGTCAATGGAAGGATGCACACAGGTTTCACATAAATCAAAGTACATCTGCAGGAGCGATTCTTTACGCTAAATGCACCCAAACAGCGTGAATGAAATGAGTGTATTCTGGCGCTACCAACTAAGCAAAACAGTACTGTAGATCTTCAGCGTTTGTGCATTGCACAGGACCTGAATTTCCTCCCTGTGCAGGCCCCCAGGGGGGAAGGGCGATGGGGGTAGGGGGGAGACGATGGAAAATACTGTGCCTTTGAAATGCAATTACATGAGCGTCCGAGTACACTACGGCATACTGTAAACCAACACCAATGGGAAGGAAGTGCCAACCTTATTTTTGATGTGTACTGTATGAACAGTTATTTTCAGTTTTATAAGTCCTGAATAAGAGTACTGTACATTTTGATCAGTGCAGTACATGGAATCGGATGTTGTAATACTTTATTTTTACATTAATATTGATGTTTTTCCAATAAATATTCAATTTTACAGTATGGTACGGTACAGTACATGAGGGTACCTGTACAGTATGATACGTCATTATGGGGGAGAAATACTGTATCCACTAAATGTACAGTAAAATGTTTTTTTCTTATTACAAACACACAAATGCATCTCAGATGGAAATATGCTATACACAGCAGACAGCTTATGGTGACAGAACTTCCCTACTGTATCCCCACCCATAGTCGTGGTATATTTTAGATTGCCTAATGAGACACTCCTGCAGCATTGCCAATGATTCATGTAAAACCTGTGTGCAAACAGTATCTGTATTGAATGCAAAGTACAGTAAGAGTACAGTATACAGTATTATCAGAGCCAAACCTGACCAACATGATGCCCTAGGCTAGATTTTGGCTGATGCCCTCTTGCACAGATGCTACGTAGTTCCGCCTCTAACCCTGCACCCCTTTCCCAGCACCATCACCCATTTTGGCGCTCCTACCCCCTATAATCTAAATAAGAACAATGTGCACATTTTGTGCCAGCCCAAAACAGTGTACAGTATGTTCTTGCTGGGAAGGGGCATGGTAACACAATAATACCCGAAGATGAAATGACACAACACAGTACTGCAACTTTATTCACATTATATCATGCAGTGGTGTCTCTTATTCTCATGACATCATATCATAGTACCACATTACTCCTAACAGTAATGCCCCTTATTCACATTACACCCCACCACATTCATCTTTATTTACATTAGACCACAGGTTCTCAAACTCAGTCCTCAGGACCCCACACAGTGCAGGTTTTGCAGGTCTCACAGAATCACAAGTGAAAAAATTAGCTCCACCTACTGTATGGACCTTCTAAAATGTGTCAGTTAGTAATGAATACATCTGTGCACTTGCTGGTTTACCTGCAAAACATGCACTGTGTGGGGTCCTGAGGACCAAGTTTGAGAACCACTGCATTAGACCATGCAGTAGTGCCCTTTCCTTATGTTACACCAGAAAATATTGTAGTACACCTTATACACATACAGTACAGTAATGCCACACATTAGTAATGCATTTCATATTTAAATTTTCTGATTTAATTTCATAGAGCCGCAGTCACTCACAGAATATAGGCATGTACTGTAGCATCTCATTTTATTCTGCAGAAGCTGATTATTCCCGTTTGGCTAGTTTGCCGCCTCTGTACAGTATATCACAATAGAAAAAAGTTATAGTGTCAGTGAAAAAAGCACCTCATGACAGATACTGTACACAAGCTCATGTCTAAATACTGTATACTGTAAGCAGTGACATTAAGGGGTACAGTACTGTATATGCAATTGCAGTCGAATTCCGGAAGGAATACGGAAAAAATGGACACGGGATCCCCCATCTTTTTAGAACCAGCACCGGGCTCTGCGCCTGGTCCTGGTGCAAAAAATAAGGGGGACAAAAAAAGCGTAGGGGTTCCCCATATTTTTTGAATCAGCACTGGGCTCCACTAGCTGGACAGATAATGCACAGCCGGGGGAGACTTTTATACAGGTCCCTGCGGCCATGGAATTAAATACCCAACTAGTCACACCTGGCCGGAGTACCCTGGAGGAGTGGGGGCCCCTTAAATCAAGGGGACCCCCCTCCAGCCACTCGATTATCTCTATCACCCCTGTGTATTGTAGCTAGGGGATTGTGACGCTCCTTCAGCATTGCCCCGTAGCCTGCAAAATCTGTGCTGTTATTTGCTCCATAGCTGAGTGCCTCCTAGGAGCTACTGTAGGAGTCACAGGCGGTAGCCATTTCAATTGAGTCTGCCCTGCTATAGAATTGTACAGGTATGTGTACATTACCGTACGGTGCATAGAACCTTTACAGTAGAAACTCTCCTGCAGCTTTGGCCTGCTTTACTGTATGTACTGTAAAACTTGTGTTTTGTCAGTTTGCTATGCGACCGAGCCCGGTGTAACGTACAGTACTGTAATGTGCATAGACCTCGCTTACAGTATCTCTGTGTATTTTGGCTAGGGGATTGTGACGCTCCTTCAGCATCGCCCCGTAGCCTGCACAGCTTATGCCATTTCTCATTCCATACCCAACTGCTGCCTGCCACGAGGTGGGGGTTCAGGAGGTGGGGGTTCATGGGTAGTGGTCGTTTTGACAGTGTGCTATGCGATTGAGTCCGGTGTACCGTAATACTGTATGCAATCCTACAGTAGCTTATCCCTCCCCTGTGTATTTTGGCTAGGGGATTGTGACGCTCCTTCAGCATTGCCCCATAACCTGCACAAGGGTTCAGGGGCGGCGGCCATTTTGCCAGTGTGCTACAGTATGTCATCGAGTCCGGTGTACCATAATATGCATACTGTGTATTTTAGCTAGGGGATTGTGACGCTCATTCAGCATTGCCCCATAGTCTGTACAATCTGGACTATTACTTGCTCCGTAGCCTAGGGCCTCTGTGGGGCAAGGAGTCATAGGTGGTAGCCATTTCTATTCAGTCTGCCCAGCTACAGAATTGTATGTGTACTGTGTACGGAGCATAGTACCTTAACCTGCATAGAACCTGCACATTATGGTACACCGGACTCGATCGCATAGAACCGCTCATGCAGCTACTGTATGCCCTGGTTTGCAGTATGTGAATAAAAAAAATAATAAAGTGTCTGAAAAAAACTACAGTAACATGCATTCGTACAGTACTTAAGGAATCGAACCCTGGACTCTGAGTATAGGAAGCGAAACACTTCACCACTTCGCCGCAGACAAATGTATAAATCCGTTGGTTTTGATTATGCTGTAATGGCTACGGGATTAGGACGATAACACTGTAGAAAATTCCTAATCTTGAGAGGCAATAGTGAACTTGTAACACACATCCATTTGCGACAGTGTACACTACTGGTTTTACAGTACTGTGTTTTGTCTGCGGGACTTGCACGCTCACATACAGTATTCATAAAGTATTGTAGATGGATCATATACTGTATGCTGTACTACTGTATTTGCGTCGGTGTCGTACTGTATATACTGTACAGTACTGTATTAAATAATGCAGCGTAATGAGTACAGTATTTGCTGTATGCAGCGTAATGAGACGCCTTAGTAAAGTAGTCCTTATTATGTATGTCAGTATTGTATTTTAATGGAGACCACACGCATGCGCAGTGGTGATTGTAAAAAGCGACATCTGGTGGCTGATCGCAGGTATTACACGTAAAGGTAACGCCAAACGTCAAATGTCTGTCTCCGTGCGATTAGATAGCCTCTCTGTGGCTAGGCGCGCCTCGCTACGCCACAGTACGCTGCGTATGGTCGAACGGGACAACCGCCGCGGCCACTCAAGATAAAGGTGGCTACATCTGTAGACTGGTTGATAAAGAGATAGTATACTACTAATATTATATATACTGGTGGTCAGGTCACTGGTCACTAGTCACACTGGCAGTGGCACTCCTGCAGCAAAAGTGTGCACTGTTTAATTTTAATATAATATTATGTACTCCTGGCTCCTGCTATAACCTATAACTGGCACTGCAGTAGTGCTCCCCAGTCTCCCCCACAATTATAAGCTGTGTGAGCTGAGCAGTCAGACAGATATATAATATATATAGATGATGCAGCACACTGGCCTGAGCCTGAGCAGTGCACACAGATATGGTATGTGACTGACTGAGTCACTGTGTGTATCGCTTTTTTCAGGCAGAGAACGGATATATTAAATAAACTGCACTGTGTGTCTGGTGGTCACTCACTATATAATATATTATGTACTCCTGGCTCCTGCTATAACCTATAACTGGCACTGCAGTAGTGCTCCCCAGTCTCCCCCACAATTATAAGCTGTGTGAGCTGAGCAGTCAGACAGATATATATAATATTATATATAGATAATAGATGATGCAGCACACTGGCTTGAGCCTGAGCAGTGCACACAGATATGGTATGTGACTGAGTCACTGTGTGCTGTGTATCGCTTTTTTCAGGCAGAGAACGGATTATAAATAAAACTGGTGGTCACTGGTCACTATCAGCAAAACTCTGCACTGTACTGAGTACTCCTAATGCTCCCCAAAATTAGTAAATCAAGTGTCTCTCTAATCTATTCTAAACGGAGAGGACGCCAGCCACGTCCTCTCCCTATCAATCTCAATGCACGTGTGAAAATGGCGGCAACGCGCGGCTCCTTATATAGAATCCGAGTCTCGCGATAGAATCCGAGCCTCGCGAGAATCCGACAGCGTCATGATGACGTTCGGGCGCGCTCGGGTTAACCGAGCAAGGCGGGAAGATCCGAGTCGCTCGGACCCGTGAAAAAAAACATGAAGTTCTGGCGGGTTCGGATTCAGAGAAACCGAACCCGCTCATCTCTAGTATATACATGTAGGCATTATACACAGGTGCAGCAGTATATACATGTGGGCATTATACACAGGTGCAGCAGTGTACTGTATACGGCTGGTAACTGTGAGTTTTGATCAGAGATGTGCGGACAAGGTAGGCAGGTGAGGGGGTATTTGGAGGAACTGCCTCACCTGTTATAGACTTATTACTCCAAAAATGACTAGAAAAATACAAAGAAGATGTTTATAATTTATTCTTTGTATTCTTCAAATAATTTTTATATGTACAGATGTATCCACACTCATCCATCCCATGTACGCATCACGGTATAGATGGTGCGACTGGTGTTTCTGCATCCATATACTTCTATGGAGCGAATACCATCTGCAACTAGTTGCAACGCGTTGCACCATTGCCGTGATGTGTATGCCCGTGTGTACTCATTGCAGCAAGGACGATGGCTGGATACATCTGTATGACAGGATAGGCTGCCTAACAGTGACCTATATACGCTGAGATACTAGAGACAGCTACAGCTGTGTGACTGTCCTAATGAGAATTCTATAACCACACAGCCTTGTACATATGTTACATTAATAAGTTGTGTATGTTTCTTCACAGAGTAACCTGGATGTGACATGTTGAACCAGACTTACATGAATGGATTCCACTTGTTACCATTTTACGCAAAATCATATTATATATTGCCAGCAGTATGTGTATTTTTCTTCCTATATATATTTGGAGTACTTACTAATGCTATTATAATAACAGTGATATACATTGATTACCAGTTACACACCCCCATGTATCTATTTCTCTGTAACCTGGCCTTAGTAGATATCTGTTATACAACCACTACTGTCCCTAACCTGTTGTACATGTTACTATCTGGAGATAATACAGTGTCCTTCATACAGTGCTTCACCCAGATGTACTTTTATTTTTTGGCTGCTTCCTCAGAAGATTATCTAATATTTATTATGGCATATGACCGATATGTTGCTATATGTGATCCTTTACACTATCACAATATTTTAAACAGTAAACTCTGTCTTGTATTGGCATCTGGCACTTGGATAACAGGAAGCTTAAACTCATTTGTGCTTACAATCCCAGCATCACACATGTCCTTCTGTCAGTTTCGCACCATACACCAGTTTTTCTGTGATGCTAGAGCTCTGATAAACATTTCCTGTGCTGGCAGTAAAGATGTTTATATAGCAATATATTTGGTTATATTGGTATATGGAGTTTTACCAATCATGTTCTGTTTGACATCTTATATAAAAATTATCAGGGTCATCTTGCAGATAAAATCTAAGGATGGCAGAAAGAAAGCCTTCTCCACCTGCTCATCACACCTCAGCGTTGTCATTATGTTCTATATGACAGTTTTCTCTGTGTACATGATGCCACCATCAGATTACTCTGATGTCCTAGAACCAGTGTTTAGTGTACTGTACTCAGTTGTCACTCCCATGCTGAACCCTCTGATCTACAGTCTACGGAATAAAGACATGAAAAGTGCTCTGCTGAGACTAATGGGGAAAAAAAGTATTTCTGAACAGTGAGGGAGAATGTGCAAAACATTTCATATGATAGTATATGATTTATAACAAAATGTAGCAATTTATTGTTAATGACTATGAATTTGCTCTTATTGATCCTTTATACTCCGAACATTTTCTAATTGGTTTGTACTGTCTGCAGCAACTTTTTTTATTGCTTTTCAGCATCAACTGAGAATTTCAGTTCAATGCTCCATTCTACACAATGTTGATGTTGTGTGGAGTTGAGCAATTGTTACTACTGCGTATGCATCTTCTACTGCGCATGTGCCACGATGTTCTTTCGATGGCTGTCGCAAAGATTATTTATTTGCAAAGTGATTGACAGGCAGGAATCATTTGGGGGAGGGGGGGGGTGCAAAAATTCAGGGATGTCAATTAATTTTGGTAGCATATCTGAGACCTTACAGTGACCCAGGCTGTAAGGTCTGAGGCATCTTACTGTCTGCAGCAATGCCGCGCGTCCACAGTACTTCGATAACTGTGATCTGTGACGGATTCTGCATCTTTGTATACTGCAATGGGATTTGCCAAGTCGTCTGCAATTATTTCAATACAAATCCTGGTGGCTGCAGCATTTGCATATTTTTGCAGCAGCGACTGCACTAGCATACCGTATGTCTCTGAATCAGGCAATATATCTGATTCCATTTTAGCAAGAGTCTACTAGTATGTGTGCTCACTGTGGGGCTTATCTACAGTCAGACATGTTTGCACACAGAAAGAAGACCTACAAAACAATGCCATGCCTTCCCAGATACACAATATAACTGTACACTTATCTCAAGATAAATCCTGTTTAAAATTTGTACTTTGCACTCATCCCTAAGAATAGCTTAAACATGCAAAATAGTTTTGCAGCACTTAATGTTATGTGTAGGAGTACATGTCGCCATATGCTCAATAGCAATCTCTAATAATAACTAAGCCAGTATACTGTACCTAGTGTGGCTGGCCAGAGACCACGGATCAAATCTTATTGGGGTACATGTGAAAATGATAGAAGAGGTAGGTGTCAAATGGGTGAAACCCCCATCCGGGTGGTCGTGTGAACTCAGACAGATAGTCAGTGTGAACTCTCTGCAAGTACTTCAGTCAGAGTGAACAGCTGACTGATGGCTTCTTCAATAGGTAAGTAAAGGTGCAGCCTGTAAATGCTAAAGTGAGAAAATCAAATTTGTATACAATATTAATTAATGCAAGTTTGGTTGCTCAATATAAAATGTAATAAAATTAAAATTATACAAATATTGTCACAGGACATTCTTTTATCTGATTCTGGTGGCCCAATTCCAGTGGCTGGAGGCATTGGGTGTGAGCAGTGCCAGATTACAGATATGCCTCCACATTGCCATGTGCCCACAGTGCCACATATGCCCCCACAGTGCCAGATTACAGATATGCCCCCACAGTGCCAAATTCAGATATGCCCCCACAGTGCCATATTCCCACAGTGCTAGATATGCCCCCACAGTGCCAGATTACAGATATTCCCCCCAGTGCCATGTGCCCACAGTGCCAGATATGCCCCCACAGTGCCAGATATTCCCCCACAGTGCCAGATTACAGATATGCCCCCCCAGTGCCATGTGCTCACAGTGCCAGATATGCCCCCACAGTGACAGACATGCCCCCACAGTGCCAGATTACAGATATGCCCCCACAGTGCCATGTGCCCACAGTGCCAGATATGCCCCCACAGTGCCAGATACAGATATGAACCCACAGTGCCATGTGCCCACAGTGCCAGATATGACCCCACAGTGCCAGATATGTCCCCCACAGTGCCATATACAGATATGACCCCACAGTTCCATGTGCACACAGTGCTAGATATGCCCCTACAGTGCTAGATTACAGATATGCCCCCACAGTGCCAGATATGACCTCACAGTGCGAGATACAGATATGACCCCAAAGTGCCATGTGCCCACAGTGCCAGATATGCCCCCACAGTGCCAGATATGATGCCAGTGCCAGATACAGATATGCCCCCACAGTGCCATGTGCCCACAGTGCTAGATATGACCCTGCAGTGCCATGTGCCCACAGTGCCAGATATGCTCCTACATTGCCAGATATGCCCCCACAGTGCCAGATTACAGATATGACCCCACAGTGCCCACAGTGCCAGATATGCCCCCACAGTGCCAGATATGCCAGATATGCCCCCACAGTGCCACATATGACCCCACAGTGCCACATATGACCTCACAGTGCCAAATATGCCCAACATTGCCAGATATGCCCCACATTGCCAGATATGCCCCCACTAAGCCATGTGCCCACAATGCCAGATATGCCCCCATAGAAGAGCTCACCGTTGCTATGTGGAGAGCGCAGCGCGCGCTTCTCCTGCCTGCCACCCTGCTTCTCAGTCTGATCTCCGGCGGTGACGGCAGCGTGTATATCTCAAATCAGGCGCTGGTCCGCAAGCTCTCATTGGCTGACGAACCGGCCCCTGATTTGAGCTACACATGCTGCCGTCACTGCCGGAGATCAGACTGAGAAGCAGGGTGCCAGGCAGGAGAGGCGTGGCTTCGGGTGGCTGGGCGGCGGATCGGGATCGACCGGTGCAGACCACATGAAATCAATGCCTGCATCCAGGTACTCCAAAATTTGCCTCACCATGGTGAGTGCAGAAAGTGAGTGCTGCAGGTAACTATATGGGTTTTTATTAGGGGTGTGCCCCGGGTCATTTTTCGGTTTTTGTGTTTTGGTTTTGGATCTGCATCTCCTTAGTGTTTTGGATCTGTATTGGATATGCCAAAACGAGATAGCTTTTGGATCTTCAGACTTCGTGCACTGGCACCAGAAGGCCTAAATGAGTATATAAACTAAAATGCTTTCATTTAACAAATTCTCTAGTCAGTAACTCTAATTCTGAACAACTGACGAACAATATGGTCCTTTAATAATAATTTTCAGTACTCTTTGGGCCAGCATTATCATCTAATCCGTCTTTTCCTTCTTCTTCCTATACCATTTCCCTCTCTTCCTCCATTTTGCTTGTTATTATAAACCTTTTCAATATATATATATATATATATATATATATATATGTTTGGATGAGTACGAATAGGTAGGGGTATTGGCGACCAAATGGTGTTTATAAATAAAATTTATTTATAGGACTAAAATGCGATTTACAAAGGACATGGTAAAAACTATTTTTTGTAAAAAGGTATGAATAATTTATTTGTCAAAATATATAAGAACACTAATTTTAAAAAGAAAATGTTTCTCAACATATAGCTACATATATCATAAAAAGTGGTCAAATGGTATATGTGAGTAATAAAAGGTTTTAGATAGGTATCAAAGAGTATATATAAAAAAAAAAACACTTTCTTAAGACATAAAAAGGATAAAAAATTGTAACTGGTAATTAGATGAAAATAGATTAACTTAAAAATGGAGGGTCATACAGGAAATACCAACGCGTTTCGTCAGTCTGACTTCATCAAGGGGTAATGACCAAGTGTGCAGGACAGACTTATATACCTGCTATAAAAGGGTTTCTAATTGTGACATCACTTCCTGTTAATTAACATTGTGTAGGTATAAAATAACTATGATTTTTATAACTAACAAAAAACAAAGATGGAGCTGTTTCAATAGATTAAGAAGAGACATCATATGTTGATTATTTCAAAAATCGAGCTTAGATAGTTCATAAAAACAGTTTAGCAGCCGATTTCATTAATTCTTGGCACTTCCGCAACACTTCCTGTATCGGTGGCTGCAAAGTGCGCATGCGCGAACGCCCCACTTCCGGTTTCGCGTACATAGGAAAGGCTGTGTTCAGAGCTTTAAGCCCCACTTCCGTCCTCAGTGTTCGGTAAACGTGCCCCACTTCCGGTGCGCGTGTCCGCAACGTCATATGACGCTTCTTCCTGGTTATCTTTATAGGCATGTCGTCTAGGGAGTTTAGTGGACTGCCGGCGGCCATTTTAGCGGAGTCCATGTGTGCAGACATAGATGTTTAGTTGTTTGTTTTGCAGGCTCGGTTTCATGAAAAACAATAAATAAAATAAAGTGCAATCAATATCGTTCACACAGATTCATCCTTATTCATTACTAAGATACTTTTACTGTGGATTGAGCATGAAAAATAAACGATATAATATATATTTTCTTTTTGTATGATAAGGCTAGTGATCCAATGGGGAAGTATATTTATTTCTAAAGGATAGGTAATTCTAATAGCAACATATAGAGAGTATATATTAAGAAAAAAAGAGGGTGAATAAAACAGGGAACTAAGTTGACTATTAAATTAAAATGTTGTTTACTTATGATATTAGTATTTATAAGAAATATAGTGCATAATTAATATGGACATTATAATTAATATTAATATGATAATTTCAGGTGATGCATATTTCGGTATATAGTGCTTATTAGTATAATTAGAATGTGAACTGAGTGAAGAATACATACTAATGCGGTGCTGTGTGCATATGCACATATATACATACACATATAAACATACACACATATGTGCATACACATCTGTCTGTGCCTCAGTGTGTGCCCACTCACCTAAGTAGCCGTATGTGTGCATATACGTAGGCTCTATTCTGACATGATAATGTTCAATGCCTATTTTTTTATAGTACTTTAGCTTCCCAGGTGGTCTCCCCCTTGGTACTAATAAAGCCCAACACTGCTTAGCTTCCAAGATCGGGCGGGTTTGGGCGTGGAGCCAGTGTGGTATGACTGTATCTGTTGGCTATTAAACACAATACTCATTTTGATGTCAGACTTTTTTATTTTTGAGCTACATATTAATAAATAGGTGCATATATACATAATCAGTGTGGTGAAAATGAGTAAAGATAAAATGAAGAGAATACATGTAGTGAGGAACCTTCATAAAAATGGGGCGATTTCATAACCCTCATTGAATCCTGTGGGGTGCAGCGTGTTTAGCTGATAGATCCAATACATTTCTCGTTGAGATAATTTGTTTGCCAAATCTCCGCCTCTTTCACCGATCTGTACGTGTTCAATGGCTTTAAATGTCAGGTCTTCTGGGTTTGATTTATGTTTCAAGATGAAATGTCTGTAGATGAGGTGAGTATCAATCTTGTTTTTGATATTCCTGACGTGTTCTTGAATCCTCAGTTTTAGCGGCCTCTTGGTTTTCCCCACGTACTTCTTCTTACACGTGCATTCCAATAAGTATATTACAGAGCTGGTGTTGCAGTCTAGAAATTCCTTTACCTTGAATTCTTGAATATCCCCTGAATCATGAAATGTTTTTCTGTTTGGATTCAGGAACTTGCAGATATTACATCGTCAACATTTAAATGCTCCTACGCATTTCAAAAATGTTTGACTGGTACTCTCATTAGTGGTATCACGTAGCATGCTAGGTGCAAGATGGTTTTTAAGATTCTTGGATTTGCAGAAGACTATCTGTGGTTTTTCTAGGAGGATTTCTTTCAAAACAGGATCCATGAGTAATATTTTCCAGTGTTCCCTGAATGATGATTTGATATGGTTCTCATGTTGGTTAAAAGTAGTGATGAATGCTGTGGATTCCTTTAAGGCTTCTTTCTTTTTATACTCTAAAAGGTCCTCCCTCTTTAAGGTGTTTGTTCTTGTGATGGCCTTGTCCAGAATCAGTTTTGGATAGGATTTTTCTTCAAATCTTTTTCTGTAGACAGCTACCTGTTCATCACAGTCCTCTTTCATGCTACAGTTCCGCTTAATTCTATGGAACTGAGAGTATGGGATATTGTCTTTCCATGTCTTTGTGTGTGTGTGTGTGTGTGTGTATGTATGTATGTATATATATATATATATATATATATAATTTTTTCCTTACCTTTCTGAAAATAACGAAAGATAAAAAACGTTGCTCAATATTTACTAAGAATTCGAGTTTATCCGATTTGTGTTTTTTTTTCTAAGTTCCAATCCGGGAATTCACTAAGCACCAATCTCGGCAGTGTTTGGACTATTCGTAATGGATTGATTTGCAAAGTTCCGAAATACGAATGAATAGACCATCGGTCAAACGCGGCTGTTATTTCATACAATACGGGAATTCACTATTCATTCATATATGGGTGTTAGTTTCTGAGTGCTCAATTGCGGTGGTATTTTTTTGCGAATCGGTAAAAAAAGCGGCAAAAAAATAGACCTGCTTTTTTCAATCGTGTTTACATGTGTTGCAACTCAAAAATCAATCACACCTGAATTAGGATGCCAATAAAAGGATGTTAGTCCCATTTCAATACACCTACACTCAGAAATGGCAGCAGGACTGTGGGCCAGTGATCTTTTGTGTGCTGTGGCATTCCTCAGACTCAGACATCAGCTTGTAAGTACCCAAGGCCAAGAAACCGAACATGGTCAGCAGGTTGTACAGGTTCCGCGGAGGCTGCGCAGGCCTAATTTTTTTGTGGAGCGTTTAAACTTGAACGCATTGTCCGATGATAAGGTCATACAGATGTTCCGTCTAAATCGTAACAACATTTTCCGTCTGTATGACCTTGTCAAACTGGGCCTAGACCCTGAGACAGCACGCTCTCACTCTGTCTCTGGCCTGCACAAACTCCTGGCTGTGTTGCACTTTATGGCTACTAGAAGGTTTCAGGTTGTGTCTGGGGATGTCATAGGAATCTCACAGCCCTCATTTTCCAGAATCTTAACACAGGTGATGTATACCTAACTACCTTTTCTGTTTTTTGTTTGTTTTAATTTCTCGGTGGCCAGTTCTGTCCTAAAATCTCATGTTTATTGTTCTTTAAAATATACACACAGGTGTTGGCTGTTTTGCAGCCCCACATTGAGGCCTCAATCTGCTTCCCTACCCAGGAGTCTCAGTGGTATGCCGTCAGGGTAGATTTCTATGAGCTGGCTAGCATGCCCAATGTGCTTGGAGCCATAGATTGCACACACATTCAGCTGAGACCACCTAGGGGCAGGCAGCACATAAATGCTAATCGCCATTTTGAACACTCCACAAATGTGCAGGTGGTTTCTGATGCAAATCTCAAAATAATGAGTGTTGTTGCTGGTTACCCTGGGGGCTGCCATGACTCCTTCATCCTCAGTCAGTCATCCCTCTTTGATAAGTTTGAGGACGGACAAATGCCAGATGGATGGCTGCTGGGTATATAATTTGATATGTGTAGGCCTGCGTATACTTTGTCCAAATACAGGTGCAGATGTATTAACCTGTAGAAGGCATAAGATAGTGAGAAACCAGTGATATGTTCAAGGTGATAAAGGCACCAGCCAATCAGCTCCAATATGTAAATGATTATTTAGGTACATATTGTCCGCTGCCTTTATTACCTTGCACATATCACTGGTTTATCACTTCCTTATGCCTTCTACAGGTTAATACATCTGCCCCACAGTGTGTTACTTATGTGTTGCTGTATCTTAACATGA
This sequence comes from Pseudophryne corroboree, assembly GCF_028390025.1. Lineage (NCBI taxonomy): Eukaryota > Metazoa > Chordata > Amphibia > Anura > Myobatrachidae > Pseudophryne > Pseudophryne corroboree. The sequence continues at coordinate 459,579,997 of NC_086450.1, forward strand.
ATCACGTTACTATATCTGTCTTTTAGGTGATGGAGGATATGGCTGTTTCTTTTGGCTTCTAACTCCATTGTCCCGACCTGATACCCCTACTGAACACAATTACAATCATGCACATAAGTCCACACGGAATGTGATAGAAAGATATTTTGGTGTGCTGAAATCTAGGTTTCGGTGTCTGGATAAGTCTGGTGGCCTTTTGTTGTATAGTCCCTCCAAGGTGACTCAAATTGTGTTCTGCTGGCGCTTTCTTCATAACATGTGTTTGCAACAACATCTGTCACATGTTGAGGAGGAGGAGGAGGAGGAGGAGGAAGAAAGCAGCCAGCAAGCAGAGGAATTAGAGACATCTGGTGATACTTGGAGTACAGATGTAGGGAGGCAGGTTAGGCAAGAGCTCATCACTCGCTATTTCTAAGGTAAGTTTGGTTTGCTTATTTCATTTAATGTGTAATCATAAATAGATGTTTTGCCATTTTTATTGGCAAAACCATTACTCAGAATGTGTCTGTCTCCTTGACACATACAAACATACCCTCGCTTTATGCAAAACAAATGTCGCATGTGTTTTGTGTGTATTTTAAAACTAAAAACAACAGATTATGAGTGGCATGCATTAAGTCTGGATAAGTGATCGTAAACTTGCACTGCTAATTTATTACAAGCACACATAATCCATTTAGTATTTTAGTTTATCATTGTGTGTAACGTCCTAATGCACAGGTTCACAAACTCGGCCCTCAGGACCACACACAGTGCATGTTTTTCACGTATCCCAGTAGAAGCACATGTGTATGAATTACTCACAGACATATGTTAAAAGGTTCACAGGTGGAGCTAATTATGTCACTTGTGATTCTGTGAGGAGACCTGCAAAACATGCACTGTGTGGGGTCCTGAGGGCCGAGTTTGAGAACCTGTGTTCCCAAAAAACACTCCTCAACATATAATATGTTAGCCTTGAGGAATACATGTGTCCCTATGTGTGATGCTCCATCATATTTAAGGGACATAAACTTACTGTAATCAGAAATAATTTATTTCCTAATTTTTGATGCAGTAAACTTGCTGATGTGTAAGTAAATACACAGTTTGCCACATATATACATTATTATACACATTCTTTGTTATTTGTTGGTTTCTGCATCATGTGTAATAACATTCTTACTAATTTTTAACACACACAAACATGTCCCAACAATACTGACATTCATTTTGTCAATGTTTTTTTTTAATTCAATGCCAACATATTAAAAGCTTTTTACGCAACTTAATTGTGTTCTTCTTGTAATGTTGTATAGAGAAGAAAGGAAAAATAGTTATCAATAACATTGTAATTTGGATTGTTTGCAGGATATGAGATTGATTGAAATTTAGAAAGAGTAATGATTAGAAAAAAATCAAGTGGTCTGTTTACTTCCTGCTAACATGTATGTGCAGCTCCATCAACATTTCCCTCCTCCAATACAAAAAAAAATGGTAAAGAATAAATGTGCGTACAAATTTTATGTTGTTGTTTGTACCACTTATAATTAATGATGTTGTATAAATTGTCAAGGAGCTAAGTGTTATATATTTTTTGCCAAACATACACTTACTAACTATTTCGAGTTACTTATCACAAATGTCTAACTTGTATTTTTTCACGTTTTTTTTGGTGGCTGCTTGACCTGCCCTTTGCCTTTAGCACTGTCATGTATTCGTGCTCTGGTGGAGCATCTTGGTGGTGATGAGACTGGCGGGATAATTGGAGTAGTCGTACCAGAACTGCTGCTTGTTTCCTGTTGGTGCATGCATCTGAGTGTTTCATTCAGGTTAGTAAGGGTGATGTGTAGCAGCATTTTGATTGTCTACAATTCGGAATAAACTTTCATTAATCTTTTGATTGTTTTGAAAAAAGTTCATATAACTTTGCGGTTGTCTGTGCTGTTATTTCATTAGTCTGTGCTGTTCTTCCATTAGTCTGTGCTGTTCTTCCATTATGCACTGTAAGTTGCCCATGACCTGTGAAATGTCTGTACGCATGAGTTCCATGGTATTGCCAATTCTGGTTGTTTGTTCATTTTGTCTACTCAGATTTCTTGATATTCTTCTGAGGTGACATGGTAGGCTTGCAAACATTTATGTCTGCCTACACAGGCAATCTTCATTAGTGGCCTGCTGTCTAGCCCAAATGGTACAAAACAACTGATCAGGGCCTTGTGTTACTGGTGTTGTGCTGTGTTGTGGTGGTGGTGGTGTGCTTTGCTGTGGTGGTGTACTCACAGGTGCTGGGGGGCTAATTCCTTGGCGTAATGGCTGCATTTCTAGGATGTTTGTCTCCTCCATGTCACCGTGTTGCTGTTGTTGCGGAGGGATGCTGTTCCCAGGACAAGAAGCTGAAATGTTAAACAAATCTCTGTTAGCTATTCATATGTTTGAGAAATGTAAACAAATGACTACACATGGAACACATGTCATTCACTGTTGCTTTCAACTATTCTGCCTAGCAACATCATCACTCATAACTTAAATACATACATATGCCTGTTTGTGGCAAATGTGTGTGGTTACTTAATTGTGAAAGGAAACACTTTCAATTTATTGTAGCTCACACATACTCCACCATAAAAACACATTGGAATCCATAATGTGTTACCGTATAGCTTTGTTCAAACAAACATAGTAATGTTTTTATATGTATTTTGCAATGTTACCTCAAACACACATGTGAAATTTGGAAAAACAACTTTACTTTTTTTAATTAAAAAAAATGGGCCCTCATTCCGAGTTGTTCGCTCTGTATTTTTCATCGCATCGCAATGAAAATCCGCTTAGTACGCATGCGCAATGTTCGCACTGCGACTGGGCCAAGTATCTTTGCTATGAAGAAAGTAATTTTACTCACGGCTTTTTCATCGCTCCGGCGATCGTAGTGTGATTGACAGGAAATGGGTGTTACTGGGCGGAAACACGGCGTTTTAGGGGCGTGTGGCTGAAAACGCTACCGTTTCCGGAAAAAACGCAGGAGTGGCCGGAGAAACGGTGGGAGTGCCTGGGCGAACGCTGGGTGTGTTTATGACGTCAACCAGGAACGAAAAGCACTGAACTGATCGCACAGGCAGAGTAAGTCTGAAGCTACTCTAAAACTGCTACGAGGTTTGTGATCGCAATATTGCGAATACATCAGTCGCAATTTTAAGAAGCTAAGATACACTCCCAGTAGGCGTAGGCTTAGCGTGTGTAACTCTGCTAAAATCGCCTTGCGAGCGATCAACTCGGAATGAGGGCCATGCTTTTTTGTTGCAGCATCTTACACACAATGTCATACTGTATTGCTCAAGTGGACATACATATCTTTGCTGGATGTGGACAAGACCATTTAGCTTGGATTCCATTTCAGGTTTTACTTACTGTGGTAAGTATCTAAGTTATTGATGTGTTTTGACTTAATGCGGTTAAGAAAAATTTGGATTACGTTCAGAAATTTTTTACATTTATTTCAGTTTGATACTCACAATCAAGATGAGGGGAGTGTGGATGATGTCTTTCAGGTGTGTCCAAAATTTGGAGGGGGGCGACAGAACATACGGACAATAATCTTCATGGCGGGGTAGCCTGCTGTGGTTGGCCCGAGACATATGACCTTGCTTTCTTTTCGGCCACAGGTTTTTTGTGGTGATGTCTTACAGAAGTCCCACTTCTGCTGCTCCATACTTCTTTTGATGGACCTTTTAATGAAAGTGCAATTTGTTATGGCCATTCCTTTACAAACATACCCTATACTACAATGGACACTTTACCTGCTTCCGCAGCGTCATCATCATCATCAGATGTGATAGGAGTTACTGGACGACGAGTAGTACTGCTTTTTTCAAACACTGTATAAAAAAAATAAAAAAAAATATTCATGCTATTGTTAATACATCCACCCATTATGCTTAGAAAAATGTATTATTTAAGAAATGCTTGCTTTATTTAAAAAAAAAACATAAGGACTGGAAACAAAAAAAACAATACATTAAACAATAAACATTGTCCAATAGACATATGCACTGTGGAGAAATCAACACAGGAAAATATGTACAGGACACTGACATAGGCCACAAGTAAAAAAAAAAACATTACCAACCAAAAACACACACATCTTCATTTTGTATTGAAAGGAAAAATATTACAGATGCAATATATAAATTGCTCTGTGATGTGGCACTCCAAACACACATTACCACTATATGAGCAAAACCAAAATGTATAAATATTTTAAACATTACACTGCAGTGTGGTGTCACGGTACAAATACAAACTAAAAATTATCAAAGAAATAGTGGTATTTTGTTTAAAAATATTACATTATCTAATAATGACATAACACATGTAAGTGGTTTCCAAACCACTTTTCACTTCTCCAGCCTCTAACATGACAACCACTGTTTTTTACACATTGCACATGGATCACATAAATATAAAACAGTCACAATTATTAAAAAAAAGGCCCAAAAGGAAAACATTATTGCAGGACAATTCAGAGACACACCAAGTCCAAACTACACATGCAAAATATCTTTCATAAAAACACATGACATACAATAAAGTAAGATGTTACATGGCTTTTTGTATAAAACATATACAAAAAAATGCATTTGCTGACACACACTTGAAGATGGGAGTAATAAGAAATGTCACATGACAAACATTTAAAAAATAAATAAGGTCATAGAATGTAAATGCAAATACACATGCTCACCATTCTTCCTGGGCCTATCTGAATCCCGGACATGGGTTGCAGAGACTATTTCAGGCGGTATTACACTCCGCATGGGCTCCTCATACTCCAGATATCTTGCAATATAGGGCTGCCCACCACCGTTTTTATCGAGCCGACTTCGCCTCCTTGGCCATTTTGGACTTGACACGTCGCTTTATGTCATAGTACCATTTGCGGCGCGTGTCCTCCGTCCGCTTGACCACCCCCTCACTATTGACAGCAGCAACAACTTTCGCCCACAACACCGTCTTCCTCCATGTTGGCACCTTGGTGGACTCAGGGCCAAATAGCTGCCTCTGATACGTCATCAGCTCACGCACCAATGCCACATTTTCTGCAAAACTAAACTTTACATTCCACCCAGTCTTAGTAGTGGTGCGTGGCTGCAGAGCACTCTGACTGTCACTATCACTTGAGGCTGCTGCAGCAACCTCACCCACCTTCTCCACCTCACTAACCTCACTAACACTCACCTCCTCCACCTGACCAACCTCCTCCCCCTCACTCACACCCTCCACCCCACCCACCTCTGAGTCACACATAATTGTGTGTCTAAACAGTTAACATAGAAAAAAAGACAAACAACACACTCCTCCACTACCACTACACAACTCACACACACACACACACACAGACACACACACACACACACACACACACACACACACACACACACACACACACTGACAAGGGACTATAAAGAAAAATAACTTGGACTAAAAATGAAACAAAACCACAAAATACAAGACTACAAGAATGACAAGACGACTTTCAAACACAATACCACACTCAGCAATCGCTACCAACACTCCTCACCAAACCACAAATTCACCTACCTCCAGAGCACAACCTCCCTCCTCCTCACCACTAACTAAACCCACGAGGTGATGACGGTTTGGGGCGTATTTATATGGTTGCACACAGACACTCCTACCATCTGAAACACGACCAATCACGAATGGGGATGAAAAACGAAACTGAAATGAAAAATGCAGCCTCGGGGAAAAAAATCACTGCCGCGTTTAACTTAGGAAAAAAAACAGCAAATACAACAAAAACACGTACGCAAACGACAATGACGGCCGTAAATGTGCCAAAAAAAACCCGACTGTCATCGACATCGGAAAACACGAAAACCATAAAGTTGACTGCTTCGTAACTTTGCGTATATGGGCCCTCATTCCGAGTTGTTCGCTCGTTATTTTTCATCGCATCGCAGTGAAATTTCGCTTAGTGCGCATGCGCAATATTCGCACTGCGACTGCGCCAAGTAACTTTGCTATGAAGATAGTATTTTTACTCACGGCTTTTTCTTTGCTCCGGCGATCGTAGTGTGATTGACAGGAAATGGGTGTTACTGGGCGGAAACACAGCGTTTTATGGGCGTGTGGATGAAAACGCTACCGTTTCCGGAAAAAACGCAGGAGTGGCCGGAGAAACGGGGGAGTGTCTGAGCGAACGCTGGGTGTGTTTGTGACGTCAAACCAGGAACGACAAGCACTGAACTGATCGCACAGGCAGAGTAAGTGTGGAGCTACTCTAAAACTGCTAAGTAGTTTGTGATCGCAATAATGCGAATACATCGGTCGCAATTTTAGGATGCTAAGATACACTCCCAGTAGGCGTAGGCTTAACGTGTGTAACTCTGCTAAATTCGCTTTGCGACCGATCAACTCGGAATGAGGGCCATGGATTCAAAAAGTTGCATGAAAATGCACCCGATACAAGACGAGTTTAAACACTACACAAACCGAATCACACACGAATATTAGTAAATATTGCCCGTTGTGTTTAAATTGAGATTTAATCTAATATATATGGCTCTGGTAATAATATCTATAAACCATCACAGTGCTATTTTTATGGCATTAGTAGGTTTGGAGACCGTAATGATATTTTATTATTTTTTTGAACCACTTCTAGATGGGGATATTTGTCACTATGATGACTTAATAAAAGAAAACTATATTGATGTTCCTATATAATGATCTCCATCATCTTGGATGGCTATATGAATTTGGTTACATCACTGCAGATACTGCTAATTATACACAGTGATTCTGTGAGAAACTAAATATTTATTTATTTTTATTTTTGTAAAGTTTTTTATAAGTTTCAGTATAAATTTGCAGTGGCGGTTTATCAGTCTCTGCAGCGCAGATGTTTATTCACATAGGGATTTTTCAGACTATAAAAATTAATTTGCATAATATAGAGTTGAAATACTGGTAAAACATATGCATGCATGGTAGCACATTTCTTACCTGTATATACATAATATAAGGGGGTTGTGCTATTTTCTAAACCCTGTGTATTATGGCAGCTTATTCATAATATAAGTTTCATATATAAATTGCATATAGGGTTCATTATGGCTTTTGAAAGCTGCGGGAACTGCTGATCAGGCCCTTGCAGGGTGAGCTGTGAAAATACATCCCCCCCTTGTTTATTGGATAATACCGACTTCAATCAGCCAACTAATTTGTGTTAGGAGGAACTAGTCAATATAATGACTGATAGTGGATCTCACTACACATGCCAGAGATTGCAGCGATGTGAGCAAGCCTTCGGGTGAAACGCGTTATCAGCACAGCCACAATCAGCATGGCAATGTCGCCCTGATATTATGGATTCACTGGTTCTCAATCGGTACCTACTGCTCTGCCCGGGACCGCTCGTTTACCACACATATGGTAATCTCCTTTTGGTCAGCTCTCATCCACGGATAGCGGTGCAGCGTCCTTGGTATGTCTCCTGACACCAAGGCGCTGCAGCCTCTCTAACGTGGACAGCAGTATGGCCACTTATCTTCTTTCCAACAGGCAATACCCACACCGCTGCTGTCTTCTCATACACCATCCGTTGTATCGGTCCCAGTGACCAGAATTCATGACGGTGAGACGGTTGAAGCATTGGGGTCAGGATTGCCATAATCTCTTTTGACTCTACCCATGTTAGCCAAACAATACACTGTTATGGTATCACTAGCAAGCAGTTAACTGTGTTGTCTGTAACTTTAAAGTGAATATCTATCACATTGATACATTTCATATTATATCACACACAGACCTTGGAAACATAAGTGGTAGGAAAAGTTTTGCTATTTTTTAGCTATAATTGTAACTATCTGATTGCTCCCAGTGGAGGCTCAATATATTTAACAGGCTGACAATGTAGCAACTCGATTGCCTCAATTATAGGTTAAACCACACAGCCACTATACACTGTAAGAAGTGTTTGCATTTGGATTTGATATATGTAGCTAAATCCATATAGAGCAAGAGAGTGTGCAGTGTATTGAATTGGTGAGAATTTTTTCAAAAATAAAGGATTTCAATTACTGCCTACATAACAATTTCCATATGCTGCTTTCAAATAATTTAATAATGGTAGCGGCTAACTAACTTCGGCCAGCTCTCATCCAAGAATTGCGGTGCAGTGACCTGCAATGTCCTAGGATATCACGGAACAGGGAAAGTAGTATGGCTTCTATCTTCCTTCTGGCCAGCTATTTCCAGGCCGCTGCCCTCTCATCTGCCGGCTGCTGTGTTGGCAATGTTGTTCCGACTCATGGCAGTGAGACAGCAGAAGTAGCGTACCAAGGTTTGCTGACTTACTTTAAAACTTTATAACAAATGAATTGCCTTTTTATGCATAGGCTGTTAGCGGGATAATATTATCCTAGTACACTGCAACCATTGTTATACAGTGTTTGTTATATTGTTACTTACCCTCACAGTAATATTTATTGTTTTCTAGGTTTGCATAATTGTCAGCCTTTAATCTAATTACCATGTTCTGGCTAATAATGAGGTTCATAATTGTCAAATTTTGATAAACAAGAGGTACAATTTAAGAGTGGCGGGCAATTTTAATACTTGTCTATACAGTATATACCTTGGTGAATTTACACATGTGGAAATACTTTAACAAGTGTGTAAAAAATGTAGTAATCAATGACAGGTGAATCTACTGTCTATATATGGTATTGATTATTTATCAGTGAGGCACCAATTTTGGTTAACCATTTGAGCTCACTAGTGAGCTTCTTTCAGCATTGCTGTGAAATACTCATGTGATTTATAATTTGATTTATGTTTATAACTCTAATTTCTATATTTTAATGATCTAATTAAGGTTATATTTTAAGGGCAATTGTGGACAAAATTGGCCTTGTCTGTATATGAAGAGTGCCCCCAAAATAGAGTCTTCTTTCTCCTTTCAATTCTATAGGATATCAGTTTTGTAAACTATGCCAAAAATAATGCTCCAAAGAGCACATAATGCAAAGAAAAGAGGTACAAGATGGAATTGTCCATGGGCACTCCCATCCACCCTTAGGTTGTATATTAAACAGGACATGCAAAGTTTAACAAACCAATCATTTCAGCTACAGGGACCGTCACTTGTGTCTGAAATTATTGGTTTCTTTGATCCCCCACAAAACAAGCTGGCAATGGTCAGTGCACAAACTGGCATTAGTACTTTAAATAGGAATTATGTTGTTATCAGCATCTGATTCTTCACCCCCATCAGTCTGTACATCCCCTTCTTCACAGACTATCAATTAGTTCCCGCTGGAATCCACCATCACAGGTCCCTCTGTACGTTTTGGAGGTATTAGCTGTTAAACGTCCCTAGTGGAATGTGTAATTCATTTTGATGAACGTCATCTTTTCCACATTTTGGGGAAGTAACCTCCTACGCCGAACGCTGACAAGGTTGCAAGCTATGCAAAAACTTTTTCTGAGTACACACGGGAGGGGTGGGCAATTTAAGTAAAACAAAGCCAGTTTGTGCAAGTGACTCCAAATTGCCCCTTTTTCATGCCAGTATTGAAACGGACTGTCTGACATGCCTATTTCGATACTATCACTGAAATAATCATCAACCATTCTTTCCATGGTGACAGCATCATATGCAGTAACAGTAGACATGTTAGCAATTGTAGGCAGCTCCTTAAGTCTGGACCAGATGTAAAAACTTGTTCCTGACTGATCTGCATCACTGCCAGCGGGTCTCTTTGGAAAATTTATTTTTTTCTTCTCAGCGGCAGTTGCCGTGAAAACTTTCTCACTAACAGCTCTTTGCATCTCTACAGATTTGTGCCCATTTGAAAGAAAGACACAACGTATGACTTAAACCTAGGACGGTCGCCAAATTATAGTGATCTGACTTCAAGAGATTGACACCCTTGAATCCTGGCAAAGCAAATGAAGGGCTTCATCTACAAGTCCAACATACTTAGCAGAATCACTCCATTTCAGCTGCTCCTTCACTTTCTCCAACCGCTTTTGCAAAAGCCTGATGAAGGGAATCACCTGACTCATGCTGACCGTGCCCGAACTAACTTCACATGTTGCAACTTCAAAGGGTTTGAGAACCATGCACAACACGGAAATTATTCTCCACTGCACTTGACTCAAGTGCATTCCCGCTCCTTTCCCTATGTCATAGGTTGATGTGTTGGCTTCAATGGTCTTTTGCTGCTCCTCAATCTGCTGAAGCATATATATAGGGTATAATTCCACCTCGTTACTATTGCTTCAGATGATGCCAGAGCAAATTCAAGAGTTTTTGCTGGTGCTCCAATCTTTGACATGCAGTTCCTGAATGTCGAAAATGTCCACAATTTTTAGGGGCCACCGACAGCATCTCCTGCAAGCCCCTATATTTCTTTGTCTGCCTGATATGCCTATTTGAATGCTATAACTGAAATAGTCATCAACCATTATTTCAATGGTGACAACATCATTTGCAGTGACAGTAGACATGTCAGAAATTGTAGGTAGCTCCTTCAGTCCAGACCAGATGTCAAAAGTCTTTCCTGAGTGATGTTCAGAAATTTGTATTATTATTTTTTATATCACAAACCAGCAGTTACAGTGTCGCACAAATGAGTGAGAAATATATATTATTACACACTGCGGGTTAACCTCACCAACAGCATTGCACAATATGTGTGAGTAGGAAATAATATACTGCGGTCTGACCGGCAGTGTCACAGTACTTATGAAAGTAAAATAAAAATTGTATAGTAGACTGGGGTACAGCACAAAAAATATATAATTAAAAATATTTAGGCTCTTTTTTTTAGCTTTTATTATTTTCATTTTACACAGGGGTGGATCTAGAACACCAATGACTCTTCTCAAGTACACCACAAGCAGTACCGACAGCTCAAATAGTTCTAAATTTCTTTTAGTAGGACCTGGATCAAGCCTCCTTGCTTCCTCCATCCTTCCTTGTACCAGATCCACCCACACATGCCTACGGAAGCCAAACCCAACCCTCAGATGTGGCATAAAATATAATGGTTTTAACAAGTTTGGCTTTTGGAAGTGGTACATTGAGGTGCGATCTTTGAGCTATTGATATGGGGCTATTTATAAAATTTAGGGGAAAAATGGTTCTCTCATGTGAACACACTCAAAAAAAATATCAGTGCATTGATTTAGTGCATTGTTACAATTTTGGTGTGAAGAGTGATCTGACAAAAATTAATCTTAAGACAGGGAGGGGGTAATGTTCCTGCACAACCTTTTAGAAAGTAATAATACGTGTTATAAACCAACAATCTGGAAAATAATTAAGGAAAGAATTTCCAAAGGTAAATAATCCTGCTGGTGGTGCACCCCGAGGAATATGGTGGAATATACAGACAGAGAAACCCTGATTTTCCGAAGTAAACCGAGACAGAAGGATGATACAGAATTGAGGTTCGTCGGTAATTTCTGCACTGAATGGCGTGAGATACAACGGATTATTCAAGAGCACTGGCCTGTATTACATCTAGATAATGACCTGAACAAGGCATTAAAAGAACGAGTATCCATGAGTTGGAGAAGATCACCAAATCTTAAAGACAGACTAGTGAAAAGCCACTTTGAGGACAAACCCCCAAGACAGCCATCAGCAAGAGGTAGTTTCCCATGTGGGTCTTGTAAAGCCTGCAAACATATTCATTCTCAACTAACTATACAGGATAAATACGGTACGGAACATAATATAACGGATTTTTTCAACTGTAAAACAAAGAATGTGATATACTGCATTACCTGTACATGTAATATCCGTTATGTTGGAATGACCTCCAGGATGCTTAAACATCGCATCTTGGAACATATCGGGACAATAAGAAATGCAGAAGCTGACCTGAAAAAATTCAAACCACTAACAACAGTGGCTAGACATTTTTATAATGTTCATGGTAACTCCTCAGAATGCTTACAAGTTTTCGGACTTGAGAGAATTAAATTAGGAATAAGAGGGGGAGACCTCCAGAAAGAGCTTCTCAGACGGGAAAGCCAGTGGATTTTCAGACTGGGCTCAATCTCCCCTATGGGTCTCAATGAGAACATCAATTATAGCGCCTTCTTAACTACCTAACCAATAGGTCCTCTATAGTAGGCTGTAGTTCTCTATTTCCTAACTTCTGATACCTCATCCATAGCACAAAGTGCACAGGCACATCTCTGTATATATATGCTTAGCCTGTACTATCATTTTCACTACCTTAATCCCGATTTATTTTATTTATTTATTTTTAATTTTTCCCCCTTTTTTTCATACAATTTTTCATACAATTATTCATCAATATTTTCCACTATTATTTTTCCAATTATTTTGCCAGGGTCAACGACTCTACCATTTCACCCCTCATTTTGCCTTCCCTTTTTCACTCCCCCTCCCTCCCCCGTCCATCTCCCTTTCCCTAACCATAAACAAATCCCCCTCCTCAATTTTTTACAGGGAAGATACATACATTAGTATATTAACTATTACCTGTTACCCCTTTGCATTTTTTCAAAAACTTTTTCAACCATAAACCATATATATCATATAACAAATTACTGTTAAAAATCTTCCCTGAGGGGATTATTCATTTGTTTGTAATTAATTTTGGTTTTGGCATACAAGAATAAATATCACATAATTAAGAATAGTTCTGTAAAATTTATTTTTATTTTATTTTTATTATTATTTTTATTATTATCATTATTATTATTTTCATTTTTAATAATCCATTTTTCATGTTCTTTGACATACATTACTCTGCCGAATATTATTCTGTCGAATAAATGTACCATCTTTTATTATTTCGCTCTATACCTACAAATTTCCTTTTTATCGTCTAGCATTCCTTAATTATCACTAAACTAACATACTGAAGTAATTTCTGAGGGGATCATTTATTTGTTGGTAATTAATTTTTGTTTTGGCACACATGTATATGTATATAATAAATATCACATAATTAAGAATAATTCAGTAGAACTTATTTTCAATAATTCATTTTCATGCCCTTTTACATATACTCTGCCGAATATTACTTTGCCGAATTAATGTACTTTTTCTCTATTTTTCTCTATTTTTCTCTACACACTCTCATATATATTTCTTTATATATAATTAATCTATTCCTAATTATTAATTCTATTCATTAAACTAACTTATTGAATCAATCAATTCAACACAGGTTCCTCAACAGCCTGCATACAGCCAGTGATTTCTTTTATCAACTCATTAGGCTCAGCCGATTTCTGTCAGTAATCACTCCCCCATTGGCTGATACATGTGTCACTCATTTTCTATAGCTATCATGATTGGCTCTTCACTATTTAAATATCCAGGAAGGAGTATACCTTCATAACAGATGGTGAACAAGCCCGTTACACAGGGTGAAACGTACGTTCAGCAGTACTAGGATAGCGTCACATGACGCCACTACCGGAATCCCGACACCTGACTGGGGCCCGGATCACGGCACTAACAGAGACGACTGCCGCAATCGCTACACTCGGGGACACTCTCTCTCCCCGCTAGGTATTTTCAGTGCGCTCTCATCATCCGCTTGGCGGTACCTCTCAGCCCTGCACTGATTTAATATCAACAGGGCGGAGGGCGCTATAGCGGATGACAGCAAGAAACACTCTTTTCCTTCCTTCAGTCCGTCACCGTCTGACCGACTCTCTCACCTCCCATTCACTGTGTCTTCATACACACATGGGAAGGCAGCAGAAGTTGGCTGGGCATATGGGACGGACTTCTATTATGCCTGTAGATGGAGATTTTTAATATCCCCTTTCTGTGGTAACTAACATAAAAATTATAAAAAAATTTTCCACAGACGTCTATTATAGCTACTGCTTTAAAACAGATCTAATAATTCATTGTAATTTTTTCCTTATTGATGAAGTTACATCTTGCTTCCTCAGGCTACAATTGGATTTATAGGAAGATTAACAATCCACTGTAATTTTACCCTATTGCTGATGTTACATTTTCTGGTTTAAGAAATAACAATATTGTTGCACTATTGATGTTACATTCTTGCTTAAAGAAATAACAATATTGTTGCAAATAATCTGGAGATTTGAGTCCATATAAGGAGCTGCTGCTTCTTTCTTTTGAGATTTTCTTTATGTCTTTTTCCTTAATAATTGTTGCAAGCATAGCAGCAGGAGATATATACAATTATATCTCTCCTTGATGTAGATCATGCTCATATAAAGACAGAAAATTCTCTCTACTATTTTGTATCTGTCAGTGTGGGCTATAGAGCGAATTGCTCCTCACTACTAAGGAATATATGACCTATTTGCCTTATTCAGGAGTAAATCATGCTCATATAAAGACAGAAAATTCTCTCTACTATTTTGTATCTGTCAGTGTGGGCTATAGAGCGAATTGCTCCTCACTACTAAGGAATATATGACCGATTTGCCTCATTCAGGAAAATACTCATTTCCAAAATGTTTATGACCAACCGTTTATATATCAGGATTTTAACACAATAAAGCTCTGGTCTACAAAGCCTGCTCAGGTATATTCTGTTCTGAGCAGATACAGTGATCAGCTACAAACCAATTTGATTAAATTGCTTTTGGTCTCTCTCAAAAGAAGTGATACAGTAGCTACTAAACCACAGGTAGATCGTCCAGTTAGGAAGACATATTATGCCGTCACGGTCGGATCATTATTCTCTGACCTTACTTATCTTGATTTAAAAGCAGTTTTGAAACAAAATATTACACTATATTTTCACCTGAGGGTGACCTATACTTAGAGGTCAAATAATTTTTTTTTTGTTTGAGAAAGGCTATGAATGATATATATTTCTTATTTTTTGATTCAATAAATGTTATGTTTTAAATAAATTAAACAATTTTGATAAAGAGTGCCCCCACAAAGAGGTTTTCTTTTTGTTCTCTTGATCTCTTTCAAGGAACAAAACATTTTTCTAAATTTAGTCTTTTTTTCCTCGGGGTGCACCACCAGCAGGATTATTTACCTTTGGAAATTCTTTCCTTAATTATTTTCCAGATTGTTGGTTTATAACACGTATTATTACTTTCTAAAAGGTTGTGCAGGAACATTACCCCCTCCCTGTCTTGAATTCAATGCACTGAGGTTACCTCAGTTTCTGTTCTAGCACACCACATTCTTTGCCATAAGGATAATAGGCCAATTATCTCTTTTCCTTTTCTCAAACCTCTTATTAACTGTCTGTCTCTGAGCCGGCTTTTGACAAATATGTCAAGTTTTAGTTTGAAGAATGAGCTAATAAATAAACGCAGGACTGAGGACCTTGGAGGTATCTTCTCAGATCCCATTACACCTACCACTGCGTCCAGTAGCTGGAATGATGATATGCACAAATTGAAATTGTTAAGACAAAGGCAAACAAGAGTCAATTGGGACCTAATTAGTTTAGAAAATTATCAGAAGCACAAAATAATTCCACGTGGCTTACGTCCAAAGGTGTTCCCAACCTACCCACTTGCAAGTGAAACTCTGAAACGTGATTGGGAAAATTGTCTACTGAAATGCTCTAATGATTTATTGTTGATATTGATCAAGCACAATAACTTAATCTTAGAGGAAGTAGGCAAAGAAATAGACAATATAGGCAAAAAATTGGAAGTATTTGAGAACGACCTCTCCTTCCAAACCAGATTTGAACAAGAGAAAAAAGCATTACAAGAATACGAGGAGATAATCACAGAACGGAAGAAATCTAAATTTCAACGTGATAAACAAGATTTCTCCTCGGGCAAAATCTTTAGGTGGAATAGACCACCGAGAAGGGAAAGATCACAACAACATCCACAGGGGTACCCCTCATCATCGGAGATAGAATCATCAGGGACTGATGAGGATTTAGGGGAGACTTATCCCCACTATAGAGACGAAACCAACAATTATCCAGCACAACATTCTTCCTCCTCCTCTTCTTTTTTAGAGAATCAGAGACCCAAAAGAGGACGTCCAAGAGGAAGTTGAGGAGGGGCGGTAGGAAGAGGAAGAGGGGAGCGAAGATGGGATTCTCCACCCCCATCCCACTATCCAATACGGAATCGGAGGAAATACTAGGACAAGAAATGAGTCTCACTATTATCAACCTATCAGAACATACTATCACTGATGATCATAAAAAGGTTCTATCCAAAGGCCTTACCTTCTCACCCACAAAGAAATTTGATCGCTTCCAATGGGAGAAGGATCTTAATCTATTCGGGAGGAAATTACTTTTAAAAAAGTTTTTTGCAAATAAAACCAACTCTGAGGTCCTAGGGATAGGAGTGCATCAGGGAATACCAACAAGCCAACCAGTCAGTTCAACATTGGACAGTACTGGACAGTGGGACGCAACATCGGAAGATGATAGGAGGGCGATTAGGATGTTGGAGGAACTCCAGGATGATTTGGAAACCCATGAAGAAACACCTGGGAATAGACCTATATGTAAGAAAAGGAGCACCTTCTTCCCACAGGACAATATATGTCCAGAAGTAAAGGTCTTTATGCGTCTAGTCTCTCGAGACTTGGATACTTTACATCAGAAACGGGGAGGACTTAGTCGACGCAATCTGAATTACAGAGAAAGAACAGCCATTTCGGAAATAGAATCTTGGGAAGATGTGGTGGTTAAACCATCTGATAAGGGTGGCAACATAGTAATCTGGGATAAGCAGCTCTACATTGGAGAAGCCATGAGGCAATTAAGCGACACAGACTGCTATAAGAGATCCATTTTCAATCCCACCGATAATCTTCTAACCCTGTATACAAGATTGACGGACAAGGCATTTAGAGATGGCACTATTACTAAAACTGAATATGAGTACCTAAAAGTAACAAACCCGAAGGTACCCACATTCTACCTCCTCCCAAAGACACATAAGAACCTTACCCATCCCCCTGGTAGGCCAATTGTCTCTGGGATTGGAGGCCTTTTGGAACAAGCCAGTACATTTATTGACATCCACCTCAGACATCATGTGATTACGTTACCATCTTATGTTCAAGACACGACGGATGTCTTGAAAAAGATACATGATGTTCGATTAGAGGACACCCAACTTTTGATAAGTATGGACGTGGAATCCCTCTATACTTCGATTGATCATGCCAAAGGAATCAATGCAGTCAAATACTTTTTAGATATAGAGGGGACCAATGACTTCCATCTTTTTCTCCTTGACCTTTTATATTTTGTTTTACACAACAATTATTTCACATTTAACAATAGATACTATGTGCAGACAAGGGGTACAGCGATGGGGGCAGCTTGTGCCCCCACGTATGCTAATCTTTTTCTCGGATGGTGGGAACGTGAGGTGGTTTTCTCTGATCTGAACGATCATCACACATCGAGAGTTCTAATGTGGCTGCGTTATATCGATGACATTTTGGTCATCTGGGACGGGGACAAGAAAACCTTTGAAGACTTCGTCCAGGATCTACACAAAAATGACCTCAATTTGAGGTTCACATATGAGACTAACAAAGACAGGGTCTCTTTCCTAGATTTGTCCATATATCGTACAGAAAGCGGTCATATTGCCACAGAACTCTTTAGAAAACCGACAGCCACGAACTCTTTGCTCCATCAGTCTAGCTCCCACTTTCCATCAACAATAAAGACCATCCCCAAGGGTGAATTCTTGAGGCTCAAGAGAAACTGTTCGGATCAACGAGTTTTTCAGGAACAAAGTATTGAACTCACGAACAGACTAAAAAATAGGGGATACAGCCATAGACTGATAAAGCAAGCTAGAAGAGAGGTGGAATATACAGACAGAGAAACCCTGATTTTCCGAAGTAAACCGAGACAGAAGGATGATACAGAATTGAGGTTCGTCGGTAATTTCTGCACTGAATGGCGTGAGATACAACGGATTATTCAAGAGCACTGGCCTGTATTACATCTAGATAATGACCTGAACAAGGCATTAAAAGAACGAGTATCCATGAGTTGGAGAAGATCACCAAATCTTAAAGACAGACTAGTGAAAAGCCACTTTGAGGACAAACCCCCAAGACAGCCATCAGCAAGAGGTAGTTTCCCATGTGGGTCTTGTAAAGCCTGCAAACATATTCATTCTCAACTAACTATACAGGATAAATACGGTACGGAACATAATATAACAGATTTTTTCAACTGTAAAACAAAGAATGTGATATACTGCATTACCTGTACATGTAATATCCGTTATGTTGGAATGACCTCCAGGATGCTTAAACATCGCATCTTGGAACATATCGGGACAATAAGAAATGCAGAAGCTGACCTGAAAAAATTCAAACCACTAACAACAGTGGCTAGACATTTTTATAATGTTCATGGTAACTCCTCAGAATGCTTACAAGTTTTCGGACTTGAGAGAATTAAATTAGGAATAAGAGGGGGAGACCTCCAGAAAGAGCTTCTCAGACGGGAAAGCCAGTGGATTTTCAGACTGGGCTCAATCTCCCCTATGGGTCTCAATGAGAACATCAATTATAGCGCCTTCTTAACTACCTAATCAATAGGTCCTCTATAGTAGGCTGTAGTTCTCTATTTCCTAACTTCTGATACCTCATCCATAGCACAAAGTGCACAGGCACATCTCTGTATATATATGCTTAGCCTGTACTATCATTTTCACTACCTTAATCCCGATTTATTTTATTTATTTATTTTTAATTTTTCCCCCTTTTTTTCATACAATTTTTCATACAATTATTCATCAATATTTTCCACTATTATTTTTCCAATTATTTTGCCAGGGTCAACGACTCTACCATTTCACCCCTCATTTTGCCTTCCCTTTTTCACTCCCCCTCCCTCCCCCGTCCATCTCCCTTTCCCTAACCATAAACAAATCCCCCTCCTCAATTTTTTACAGGGAAGATACATACATTAGTATATTAACTATTACCTGTTACCCCTTTGCATTTTTTCAAAAACTTTTTCAACCATAAACCATATATATCATATAACAAATTACTGTTAAAAATCTTCCCTGAGGGGATTATTCATTTGTTTGTAATTAATTTTGGTTTTGGCATACAAGAATAAATATCACATAATTAAGAATAGTTCTGTAAAATTTATTTTTATTTTATTTTTATTATTATTTTTATTATTATCATTATTATTATTTTCATTTTTAATAATCCATTTTTCATGTTCTTTGACATACATTACTCTGCCGAATATTATTCTGTCGAATAAATGTACCATCTTTTATTATTTCGCTCTATACCTACAAATTTCCTTTTTATCGTCTAGCATTCCTTAATTATCACTAAACTAACATACTGAAGTAATTTCTGAGGGGATCATTTATTTGTTGGTAATTAATTTTTGTTTTGGCACACATGTATATGTATATAATAAATATCACATAATTAAGAATAATTCAGTAGAACTTATTTTCAATAATTCATTTTCATGCCCTTTTACATATACTCTGCCGAATATTACTTTGCCGAATTAATGTACTTTTTCTCTATTTTTCTCTATTTTTCTCTACACACTCTCATATATATTTCTTTATATATAATTAATCTATTCCTAATTATTAATTCTATTCATTAAACTAACTTATTGAATCAATCAATTCAACACAGGTTCCTCAACAGCCTGCATACAGCCAGTGATTTCTTTTATCAACTCATTAGGCTCAGCCGATTTCTGTCAGTAATCACTCCCCCATTGGCTGATACATGTGTCACTCATTTTCTATAGCTATCATGATTGGCTCTTCACTATTTAAATATCCAGGAAGGAGTATACCTTCATAACAGATGGTGAACAAGCCCGTTACACAGGGTGAAACGTACGTTCAGCAGTACTAGGATAGC
The DNA here is from genome assembly GCF_028390025.1 of Pseudophryne corroboree. NCBI lineage: Eukaryota > Metazoa > Chordata > Amphibia > Anura > Myobatrachidae > Pseudophryne > Pseudophryne corroboree. Next base: position 459,599,876 of record NC_086450.1, read on the forward strand.
GTCACATGACGCCACTACCGGAATCCCGACACCTGACTGGGGCCCGGATCACGGCACTAACAGAGACGACTGCCGCAATCGCTACACTCGGGGACACTCTCTCTCCCCGCTAGGTATTTTCAGTGCGCTCTCATCATCCGCTTGGCGGTACCTCTCAGCCCTGCACTGATTTAATATCAACAGGGCGGAGGGCGCTATAGCGGATGACAGCAAGAAACACTCTTTTCCTTCCTTCAGTCCGTCACCGTCTGACCGACTCTCTCACCTCCCATTCACTGTGTCTTCATACACACATGGGAAGGCAGCAGAAGTTGGCTGGGCATATGGGACGGACTTCTATTATGCCTGTAGATGGAGATTTTTAATATCCCCTTTCTGTGGTAACTAACATAAAAATTATAAAAAAATTTTCCACAGACGTCTATTATAGCTACTGCTTTAAAACAGATCTAATAATTCATTGTAATTTTTTCCTTATTGATGAAGTTACATCTTGCTTCCTCAGGCTACAATTGGATTTATAGGAAGATTAACAATCCACTGTAATTTTACCCTATTGCTGATGTTACATTTTCTGGTTTAAGAAATAACAATATTGTTGCACTATTGATGTTACATTCTTGCTTAAAGAAATAACAATATTGTTGCAAATAATCTGGAGATTTGAGTCCATATAAGGAGCTGCTGCTTCTTTCTTTTGAGATTTTCTTTATGTCTTTTTCCTTAATAATTGTTGCAAGCATAGCAGCAGGAGATATATACAATTATATCTCTCCTTGATGTAGATCATGCTCATATAAAGACAGAAAATTCTCTCTACTATTTTGTATCTGTCAGTGTGGGCTATAGAGCGAATTGCTCCTCACTACTAAGGAATATATGACCTATTTGCCTTATTCAGGAGTAAATCATGCTCATATAAAGACAGAAAATTCTCTCTACTATTTTGTATCTGTCAGTGTGGGCTATAGAGCGAATTGCTCCTCACTACTAAGGAATATATGACCGATTTGCCTCATTCAGGAAAATACTCATTTCCAAAATGTTTATGACCAACCGTTTATATATCAGGATTTTAACACAATAAAGCTCTGGTCTACAAAGCCTGCTCAGGTATATTCTGTTCTGAGCAGATACAGTGATCAGCTACAAACCAATTTGATTAAATTGCTTTTGGTCTCTCTCAAAAGAAGTGATACAGTAGCTACTAAACCACAGGTAGATCGTCCAGTTAGGAAGACATATTATGCCGTCACGGTCGGATCATTATTCTCTGACCTTACTTATCTTGATTTAAAAGCAGTTTTGAAACAAAATATTACACTATATTTTCACCTGAGGGTGACCTATACTTAGAGGTCAAATAATTTTTTTTTTTTGTTTGAGAAAGGCTATGAATGATATATATTTCTTATTTTTTGATTCAATAAATGTTATGTTTTAAATAAATTAAACAATTTTGATAAAGAGTGCCCCCACAAAGAGGTTTTCTTTTTGTTCTCTTGATCTCTTTCAAGGAACAAAACATTTTTCAAAAATTAATCTTAGTAAATTTGCCAATTCCAATGATACCAATGTTATTTGGATGAGGTTTGCACTGACGGTGTTTTGACATGCGACATCCATGCAGTGGTGCAAGTAGAAAAAAATTATTTGTGTTACTGCGTGTGCACTCCCCAAAAAATGGTCATTGTCACATGCCACCAGGGGCATGGCCAATGAAATGGGGCATGTCAACAGGACACTCCCCCATTTCTTGTTACTCTGAGAAAATTTGTTTTCATTCCATATGCACCTCACCTATATGGTGGTTTCTCACAATGTGGAACCTCTGAAGAAATGCATCCTCCTTGGTCAGACAGAATCTTCAGTCAGTATTTATTTTATTTATTAACAGTTTCTTATATAGTGCAGCATATTCTGTTGTGATTTACAATTAGAACAACAGTAATGGAACAAAACAGGGTAAAAACAGAAAGACATAAAGGTAGGAAATCACTATTCTCATAGGAAATCTCATGGTCTGGAATATGCCTGTTTGTGTAGGAATATAACCAATGTCATAATCATACATAGATTCAACCAGATTCCTGCCACCTACAGATGGGTCCTCCGTTATCTTGGCTATTTCTGCGCCTAGACGGAGATTTTGTCATGCCTAGGCGATAGCTTAGGCTGCTGAGTTTAATCACGGATAGGCGCGTTGAGGCATGAGCTTGCAATACACATCTCCACCACTGGGTGGCTAAAGCTCCTCTAATCCAGTACTTTAGTTTGAATAGCGGCTTATTGATCTACAGTAGAAGCTCTGGCAAATGGTCAGTGATGACTGTAATGTTAATATACTGTACAGTCCTGTACTGCATAGTGTACACACAGATGGTGACCAATGGTCAGACTGAGAGTAAAAAAAATAATTGTTTATACAGATGCAAACAAACGTGTTAACACTTGTGTATGCAGACGCAACTAATGTGTGTAAGGAATAATGTAGCTCATTGACTTTAAAGTATGTACAATGCATTAAATATCGTGTTTTGTTATGAGCGTCCAAGTCCCCTAACAGCATAAACAAACACCAATGGGAAGGAATCACCGCTTGCATTAATTTTACACATGAACTTGTGTAACTTCCATGCAGCAACGTGGGTGAGCAAGCGGTGAAGGCTCCCACCTCCAACGCTGAGTGTTCCGGCTTCGATTCCCAAAGTGTCAATATATTTTTTATTTATATAAAACCACCAAAGGTTATCTGTTCCTGGCAGTAGAAAGAAAGGTACACCACAGCAGCTAAACAAAGGGGGTTGGTCAGACGAGCCAAAGAAATGGACTGGGGTTGGGGTCCCTTGAGCTTTTTCTGAGGCATGTTGAGCAGTTTTGATGCAGATTTTCAAGTTATGCAAATAGAAGCATGATTACTAATTCAGAAAACCATGTCTGCAGGAGGCGACAGGGGTGCAAAGATAATTAATCACATTGTCAGAAGCTTTGGTAGTGAAACACAAAACTGAATAGGCTGCATCTGTCAATTATATACACTATACTATAATAATTATATATACTATACAGTACGGATGGTGTAATGACTAGCATTACTGCCTCACAGCAATGAGGTCATGGGTTAATTTCCCATCACGTCCTTAACTGTGTGGAGTTTGTATATTCTCCCTGTACTTGTGCGGGTTTCCTACGAGTACTCCGGTATCCTCCCACAATCCAAAAATATACTGGTAGGTTAATTGGCTCCAATCAAAAATTAACCCTAGAGTGAATGTGTGTGCATGTACATGTGGTAGGGTAAATAGATTGTAAGCTCCACTGGGGCAAGGATTGATGTGAATGGCTGAATATTCTCTGTAAAGCACTGCAGAATATGTGTGCGCTATATAAATAAATGGTAATAATAAATAATAATAATAAAAATAATAATAATAAATTCTAGGTTGCAGAGTGTTATTGATGATGAAGAGTGACATACAGAGGACTCCTTTTCTAGAGAGTATAGGTGATAATGTTCTGGTGACTATAAGAGCAAGATATGTATGTGGTGAAATTACATGAGCAACATCAAATAAACTTCAGGTATATGAACGGCCACCACGTTGGTAGCATAGTAGGAAGAGAATTCACTCTACTTGCAATTAATATGAATCAGGTGGAGCCTAAGAAGCTGCTGTGAGTGAGTGGATTCAGGGCTGACAACTGAGGGAAGATGCAGCTGAGTTCCAGCACTGCACTACAAGGTCTGCCTCCCAATGTAAGCCCCTCTGTGTTTGTGAGTACAGGAGACGCAGGCAGGGACCAGATCTCTAGATGGCAGTCTGGGAGCATCAAATGAGCAGCACAACAACTGGGGCTTCTGACAGGCAAGTGATCCTCCAGAGACCAGGCAGTGCTGACACAATAAAGCACTGGGAGCTGCTGAGCAGGACAGACAGCCAGGACCCATCACAGCCTGTGGCACAGTCCCAATGCCAGAGAACAGGAGAGCCAGGAGGCTCACAGCCCTATGAAGACAGCCGGATGCCTGGGCTTGTGGGAGTGAGCGGAAGGAGCCGGGAGCTCAGGCAGCAGAGGTAGGGGTATCAGGAGTCTGGCACCGCTTAGTTAGGAGGAAGGGTGGATTCCAGGCTGATCGTAGGGCCATTGGTGGTGATCCAGGTAGCATGGCAGGCCAGAGGACGGAGATCGGCAGATGAGGCACCCAGAATGCAAATTACGGTACACCTCTAATCACAGAGACAGGCAGGCAGCACAGATTACCCCAGCAGGTTGCTGAAATCCAGGTAAAGGGCCTTTTTTGGAGAAAAATAACCCGGTGCTCTAAAAATGCACATCATCTCAAGATAGCAGACAAATCACGCCCCCTAAACAATGTTCTTTGATAGGATGAGAAATATAAGGACACACAAAATGGTTTCAGCCACTGTATGTAGGCTGTCGGTTTACTTTAAATGTGACTCAAGTTTTAAGTCTGCTTTTTAAAGACCTAGGGCCTGAATTGTACGGAATGCTGATATTTATGCAACTGAGTGATTATCGGTAGACTGCACACACACCAAGGCACTGTTGCGATGCCACTCACAATCAGGAAGGAAAATGTAGTGCAAAGGATTGTTTGAGAGATGGGGCCCCAAAACTATATCTTACCTAGGGCCCCATGAGGTCTAGATCTGACTCTGGTGTAAATGCATCCATTATTACAGGAAGTACATGTATCTGCATAAAGATGTTCTCACTTATCTTATAATAGGAAGAACCAAATAGTCCCATCTAAATGGGGTGACTTCTGTACAAATTATCTGCATTTATTTCATGTATGGCAATTTTAGAAATGCCAAGATACAGTAACTGTGTAATGCAGAAACAAAATATGTACATCCCTATTTTGCATTGGTAAAGTAGGTCAAGGTAATTATCATCAAACAAAAGGTGACAATACAATACTGTATACCTCTCAAATTAGTTTACATCAACACATTTTTACATCATAACTTAATAATTAGCTTCATTATTGAAACATACTAGACTTTCTATCAGCTGATACCAGCCTACACTTCTAAAGCAGGTGAACAGAGGAAAGCCATATCTACAATAAAGGTATGGAGATATATTTGTGGGAAATAGGGTCAGCTTTATTTGTTTATTAAAAGTACTAAACTGTATGGTGGTGAGGAGGGAATGGCTCTACACACAGTATCACCATCTTGCCCAAATAATCCAATATCAGGTGTAGGTGGGGGCTGTCGGAAGCTTTAGATGGGGGCCCACTGCCACACCATTGCCAACAAACCAGGATTTAAATGGGGACCCACTGCCATACCATCACCAACAAATCAGGATTTAGACACAGGCCCACTGCCATACCATCATCAAGAAATCAGGATTTAGATGAGACCAACTGCCAGACCATTTCCAACTACTCAGGATTTAGATGAGGGCCCACTGCCAGACCATTGCCAACAAATTAATATTTAGATGTGGGCCAACTGCCATCTCATCGTAAACAATTCAAGGCTTACATTGGGTAAACTGCCAACCCATCACCATCATTTTAAGGTTTAGATGAAGGCCAGCTGCCTAACTGTTGCCAACAGCTATACTTCCCTGCCAATGGTACACAAAAATTTTGTCATGGACCCCAATAGGGTAGAATTAGTTTAGATCCTTGTATTGGAAGGGAAAGCACCTCAAGACCTATGACGAAAAAAAGCTATTGTTACCATTTTGTTCTGCAAAACAATAAAGTCTACAATCATACCAAGTGGGAGGGAAATTTCAAAGAGTCAAGAGATCTCCCAATCAGGAAATCACTATTATAAACCAGCAACTGGACCCGTCTTACATTTTTTATATTTACTCCTAAATGCTTTCTGATACAGATGAGTAGTTTATATTCCAACATGTATATGAATCTATTTCTCAAACTTGATGTTGTCATAAATATTGTAAAAATAAACAGAATTATGTAAACATACATATATGGGAATATACAGCAGTATTTTGACATTTAGAATTATTGTCACAGTGTTACTGTATAACAAAACTAAACTGTAAATAATGTTGCAAAGTAGAGTTTAAAAAGCTTTGCCAATTAGTTTCTAAAAACTTTTTAATTAAACCTCAAAGGCATAATTTCTGGGTGATGTAATTCAATAATTTCTTATCCACATACTGTAGTAACATCTTAATTGATAGCACATTGATTATAGATTCTCACTGTATAAATAAGAGTCTTTCCTTTCTTGTGTCCTTTTCTTATGGCAATCTGCAGGTGAGTTGTGATCTTCTACATTATACTATACAATGCAAAGTACCTGATCTATAGCTGTGATGGTTCTGGTATTGAGGAACATTTTGTGTCATATTTCTCTTACATTATCATTTCTCTCATTGATGCTTCTTTTAAGGTAAAGCAAATCATTGTAACTACAGCTATTTTATGACCATGTACATTGCATACAGATTCCCTTATATAAAAGGCTTTCTGCTTTCATATTACAAAATGTGGTTGTAAGAGTATCAGAAGTTTATAAAAACATTTAGTAAAAGACAAGATTATGACTGACAGTGGAATATTTCATACAGTATATAGGGTCTATGAGGATCTCTGTAGGACTCACCCTGATGTATGAAAAGGACGATTACACACAATAATGTCTGCACAGAGGGACAGGTCACTGTATTACATAAGGTTAGAATGTTTCTCCTTTAAAATACTCTGTGAACGTTCTGATGATTTTTTTCCATTACTACAGGTTGCTCTGTCCCCACATCCTGGGACCACAGATGTGCAGGAGATTAATAGTCATTGCAAAAAGAGATTTTGGCCTTGTCTAGCACACCATTCAGGCTCAAATGAATACAAATCTAAATTTAAAGGTTGAAAAGAACAAACTTCTATCTTATCAAAATGTGTCTAATTTTTTATTTATTTAGACACCGCATGAAAGTATACAATCATTTCTCATCTATGTAAGTATATTGAACCGTTAAAAGCTTACTCCTTTAAGTTTGACAAAGACAAGGTAAGGAATCATGGGTAATTGTATTTTATTTAAATTTTTTCCTCAATAAGGCAAAAGTGACAAGCTCTAAACTTTCTGCTTAAAGCATTTCCTTTACTATTCATATCGACCTGCTTATACCGATTCTCCAGAATTGATGTAATTTCAGATGCCTCGATGATACTAAATTCTATTAAATTACAGAATTCAAGCTTCTGTTATATTGTACCTTTTATCTGAAGTTTCGTAAACAAATTGATTTTTCCATTGATACATTTTAGATTATTTATTAAATTATTTTATACCTAGTGAGACAAATTATGCTATTTATAAGTTTTTAAAAGCTAATCTGTGATTTATTTAAATTTTGTCCTGTTGTTGATATATTTTTATTATAAATGATAAGTTTGAATTTTGTAATATAATATTTTTTTGACACAGACTGTCGTTCATATAAGCACCTAAGAATCTGACGTGAGACTTTAATTTTAATTGACATTTTATACCCATAGTGGGTGAAGGCATGTTTTAACCAATCACATCATGAGATAGTATATTGCTCAACATCACACAACAACAACACCAAAAATATTTATATACTTATGCTATGCTGTTGTCAATGAATAATTTCCTGTGGCTGACAATCATAACAATATAAAGCTGGGTACACACTATACAATATTTTGGGCGTATCATAGAATGTGTACCCCCAAACCATTGATTGAAAAAATGTTGGTTGCATCTTCCCTACTGATGTGCTTCATGCTAGATGGGATGACATATGATGTGGTGCAGGAATATTCCTCCTTTAATGATATATTGTGTCATTACATGGTGGTTTGTGAAGTGTGTATCATTGCATCACATTGTGATAAATCATTGCATCACATTGGACCATGGATACGTTATTTGGGTGTGCACCCAGCCTTAGAGCTCTCAGTAAATTGCTCCCATGGATTGACTAAAGCACAAGGAACAATGGAAGCCTTTTGTATCCCTTCACATTTAGGAGAGGAGATAACTTTTCAAAAATATTCATTATATCCACAATTTTATATCCAATATTTTTTACTTTCAAATATCATTTAAAATAATTACTACTTATGTTATTTTCCCCTCTCTGTTGTTTTATGTGAGCAATACATGGAAGATATGAACATCTCTCAAATCTATCTAATGGGAAACAAACAGCAAAGAGAAGAAAAACATGAATACTGTAGGAATGCCTAAACTTTGGAAGCAGCTAGAGAGCAGACTAGATGGTACGACATGTGGGATATATTTTTCGCAAATTTATTCCTGTATAACCATATTTATTTATTTTTTTCAAAAATTACAGTTAGTTTAGCCTGAGTGTTTATATTCCTGTGCATCTCTTTGTTATTGAAACTATTGTTATCTTTCTATTTTCTTTCTAGAAGGCTAAAGTTTAAATGGAAATTAATGCAGGATTCCTGACGTATTTTTTCTATAATAATGATAATTAATAATAATAATAATAATAATAATAATAATAAAAAAAAACATGACTTTTCAAAAAAACATTCTCAAAAACTCTGGCATCATCCTCACTGGGAGGTAGTTTAGGATTATTGGGGGTCATTTCGAGTTGATCGCTTGCTAGCTAGTTTTTGCAGCCGTGCAAACGCATAGTCGCCACCCACAGGGAAGTGTATTGTCACTTTACAAGTGTGCAAACGGCTTTGCAGCCGAGCTCTGCAATAACATTTTGTGCCGTTCCTGAGTAGGTCTGGACTTACTCAGCCCTTGTGATCACTTCAGTCTTTTTGGTCCCGGAATTGATGTCAGACACCCACACTGCAAACGCTTGGACATGCCTGCGTTTTTCAAAACATTCCCAGAAAACGGTCAGTTGACACCCAAGAACGTCTTCTTCCTCTCAATCTCCTTGTGATCGGCTGTGCGAATGGATTCTTCATTAAATCCATTGCTCAGCAACGATCCGTTTTGTACCCGTACAATGAGCATGCGCATTGCGGTGCATACGCATGCGCAGTAGTGACCTGATTGCTGCTCTGTGAAAAACTACAGCATACGATCGGGTCAGAATGACCTCCATTGTGCCTTGCAAAACCCACTGGTTTGCACTTCTGATGTTCCCAAGATAAGTCTTTCAACATATCTTGTTCATTGCTTTTGGAGTTGGGATCCATGTCTTCATTTTGGTTTCAACTTTACTTTCACAATGGCAGGTACAGTATAGTCAGCAAAACTTCATAAGGTTCTTCCCAATAATCAGTCAGAGATCTCAGCCAAAAGAATCTGTAGCTAAGCACCTCATCTTCTGACTAGGGGGGGAAATCAGATCTGATCGCTGCCGTGCATTTTCACAAAGTGGGCGTTCTGATCCTTACTGCACATGAGTATGCATCGCAATGTCCATGCGCATTGTACATTAACAACGGACATCACGGTCAGTGACGGGATGGTGCTAAACAAACGGGCGTTCGCAAGGTGATTGACAGGAAGAGGCTGTTTGTGGGCGGCAAATGAGGGAGTGTCAGTAAAATGTCAGTGAAGCATCTTGTGCCTCTCATGTCGATGAAAGACCTTTTCACTCAGAAATTATAAGAGGTGTAAAATAAATTAAAAACACTAACGAAGTAGACCAAACTGCATTCAGAAACAGAAATGTCACAAGTCCCTGAGGAAAGTCTGTGTATCCATGAGTGTTATGTGTGAGACTGACTTCTCTGATACTGCACTCACAGAGTAGCTGCCGTACACCATTTCTGTACCCTTTGCAAATGTTGGGAGCAGTAGAAGAAGTATAGCTGATAACATGGAAATTGAGGATATTTGTGCAGCTGAATCTGGCAATAATGATGATGTTGTGGATGAGAATGTTGTCCCTGCTTGGACTCTCTTTAGGATTTTTCATTTCTGTTAATGCCAAAACTATTGTGAAAGCATTACAGTTGGGTGAAATCCAACATGGCCCCTGTTTTGCTCACACAAACACCTTGGTGATACAGGTTTTTTTTTAACTAAAAGGGTGTATAGAACATGCTTTCTGTGGCCAGAAAAATGTTGGGGCATTTTCAGTTCCAAGCAACGGCATACATGGGATTGCAGCTGCTTCAATAATATTTCAATATGCACTGCCAACAACTGTAGCAAGAGGTGGTAACAAAGTGTAATTCCACGCTTTATATTCTTGAGCAGATTGAGGAACAGCAAAAAGCCATCCAAAGCTACATAACAAGCCATGACATTGGGAGAGGAGGGGGAATGTTCCTTTCTGCATCACAGTGGAGAATGCTTTCTGTGTTGTGCAATATGCCACCTATAAAGTGAGTTCAGACACTGCCAGCTTGAGTCAGGTGATTACCCTAATTAGTCTATTGGAAAAGCAGCTTGATAAATTGACGGAGGAAATAAAATAAAGTGATTCCACTAAGTATGTCATACGTACTTTGATGTGGCATGTTGTACTATGGCGTGCTGCATGGAATGCCAGGCTAAGACTATTCACAGCTGGTGAATGCTTAATTAATTTCTTTAGGAATTAATGGAGTGATCGCTGGCTGCGAATAGTCTCAGCCTGGCACACCGTGCAGCAAGACATGTTGCAGTATGCTGCATTGCAGCAAAGATGATCATGGCTACATCTATAGATCATGTCCTTATTTCACTTTTCCAGGATACAAGGGTTGCCAATATCTTGAAATCAGATCACTACATTCTGGTGACTGTGCTTGATCCTAGGTTTAAGTCGTACATTGTGTCTTTTTTTCCAACTGACCCATATTTCCTGGAGATACTAAAGAACTCCTGGTGAGCAAGTTAGCAGCTCAAGTGGTACATAACACAATGGCATCTCCTCCTTCAGTTTCTCTGGCAACTGCCAGGAAAAAACTCAGCTTTCCCAAATGACCAATTGTTGATGCAGAGGAGTCAAAACTACATTTTGACTTCTGGTAGAGTCTAAAAGAATTGTCTAAAATTAGTGCCACTTCTACCATAACTCCATCTGATACAGGCACCATCCAAAGACTGGTGGAGGATTATGTTCATGACACCTTACAAATAGGCATATCATAGAGTCCCTTTGTCTACTTGGAGGCCCTTGTGAGCGAACGGCATAGGAGGCTTCCTTCATAAAATGTGGAAAAGAGACTTCGGTAATGGTGGATTCCAGCAGGGATTAATTCATATTGTGTGAGAATAATGTACACATGGATGACAGAGAGGATCAGGAGGTAGTGAGGGTGACATCTTGCAACTACAGAGCTGTTAGCATAGCTCTCTTAAGCCCATTAGTAGTTTGTTTTGAGTGGAGCAAAACAAGCACTTGAGCTACAAAAATGTCTCTGTTGCTGACATGCTTAGTATGTTAAGCTGTGCATGTCATTTTTAATATGAAACATAAGGGTGAGTAGTAGGGCACTAGGGCAATTCCATCTTGCACCACTTTTCTTTTCAAAATGGGCTGTAATTTGGGGGGTGCATTAGAGATAGTCTTTTTTTTAAAGAGCAGTTTATATTGCAAAGCATAAACAGAACCATACAGAAAATAAGTCAGTATCCAACAAAAGTATGAAGCAGGATACATGGTCATCAAGGTATGGTACAACAGAATAAACCAACATTGTAAATAAGATGCAAATTTGACATATGTAAAAAAAATTAAGAACCAGAAAAAGAGAAAAGGGAAAAGAAGGATAGGAGAGAGTGGAAAATAAAGAAAAAGAAGTAGAAGAAGAAGTAGAGGGAAAAAGAAGCAGAAGAGGAACAGGAAGATGGAGGACCACCGAGCACAGAGAGTCAGACACAGAAGAAAAAACAGATCTACTGATTACCAAGAACACCAAAATCAGTGTCAGAGAAAAGGAGTGAATCCAACAGTTCATAAACATGGAAATAACCTGTGAAAGTTAGTGGAAAAGTACCCTATCCCCAGTGACCAAGGAAAGGCAGCAAGTGGCAGGATAAATAAGAGCACAAAGGGAGTGTTGGGAGAGAACCTAAGCAATAATTAATCCAAAGCAGAATAAACAAACCAAGGACACCATATATTCTCAAATTTATCTCGGGTGTCATGTAGAGCGTGGGTGATTCTTTCCATGGAAACAATAAACCATATTTGTACAACACCAGGTGCATAGGGGGGGGCAGATTGCTTCCAACACAAGCCAGGGAACCCCGTAGCAGCATGACAAACATAGAGGACCAGTTTATTCGAAGAGGCACTAATGCCAACTATCAGGTGCCCCAGTAGACCTTTCCATGGGCTTAGAGCAATTTGGAATTGGAAAATCTCTCTCAGAAGAGATTTATTTTTAACCCAATAAGAAAGTATCATGTGGCACTTCCACCAAATGTGGGTGAAGTCTCCTGGTAATCAACAACCATGCCAACACAAGGGTGATAATGTCGGGAATTGTATATGGAGCCTAGGCGGTACCAGATGCCATCTTGTGTAGATTTTATATGAGTTTTCTTAAATTAAAGAGGATATAGATGATTGAGCAGCAATTAGTGTTATAGTCTATCACGCTTTGTCCCCTGGTGGAGGGCTCAAATCCCTCTCCCAGCTACTTTCATATGGCAATACAGGGTCTGGACCTGAGGAGCGGAGCATGGAATATAAAATAGAAATAATGCCCCTACGATGGGGAGTATAATAAAAAATCATCTAAAAAGGTGTCAGACACCTAAACACAGATGATTTAGGCAAGGAATTTAGTAAAGAGCGCAATTGGAAATATTCCAAAAGTCCGGGATGGGAAATCTAAAATTTCTTGGATATGATATCGAATGTACACCAAGAGGAACCCTCAATAAGGTCCATAACAAATCTAGGACGAGTAGGGATCTGGTACCACGAGTGTGAGTGTGACGTAGAGGAACCTGGGAGGAAAGCAGGGTTATCCCATAAAGGGGTGAGTGGGGAAGGGTACGTGGTGAGACCAAAATGGCAGGAGCAGAGAAGCCAGATAGACCAGGTAAAAGAGGGTTAGAAACCTGGTACCCCCGGCCTGAACCGGAAGGTAGCAGGAGTGAAACTACGGAGGAGAGGTTAGCTTCTGCCATTTCTATTTGCACCAAAGGGAAACTAACGGGAAGAGCAAACCAAGTGAGGGCTTGGCTCAGGTGAATAGAAATGTAATACTTCTGTAGGTCAGGGAGACCTCTGCCACCATTAAGTGGGATTCTAGTTAAAATAGAAGTTTTTAATCTAGGAGGCTTATCCAACCAGATAAAGTGACATGTTTCCTTCTGTACATTGTGTAACACATCAGCTTGAATGCAAACAGAGTTGGTTTGGATAAGTTATAGAATTCTATGCAATATATTCATCTTAACAGCCACCATTCTTCCAAACCATGGGATTATTTGTTTCTGCAAGGCCCAAAGGTCAGACCTTATGGAGGCAAATAAACTGGTGATGTTCCCCTTATACAGGGTCTTATACAAGTCTGTGATGAATATGTCTAAATATAAAAGTTTTTTAGAGTGCCAGGTAAAATTGAAAATACAGGCCAATAACGATCTAGCTGCAGGGGACAGGTATAATGACAGAGCCTCCAACTTTGAATAATTGATTTTATAACCAGAGATGGATGAGTATGCTGATAAGACCACAAAAAGGTTGGGAACAGAGGTAAGTGGGGCAGAGAGGGTAAGAAGGACATCGTCCACTAACAAAAATAACTTATTTTCCACCTCCCATAAGGGAATCCCCTTAATATTTGGGCAGTAAATTTGTGCTAAGGGCTCAATAGTGAGAGCAAAAATGAAACTTGACTTGGGGTACCCCTGTATAGTACCAGTGCTTATCTCAAAACAGTCATAGTCTCTACCATTCACTTGCATCCTTGCCAGGGGGTTAGAGTACAGCGCATAAATCAGAAGGCTTCTTCCCAGACCAAAACTACGCAGATTAGCAAACATGAAAGGCCATAAGATTCTATTGAACGCCTTTTCAGCATCTAAGGAGAGAAGAATAGAAGGTGTTTTATGCTTGTTGATGATGTGAACCAAATTAATCATACGCCTTGTATTGTCTCTCAGCTGTCAGCCTGGGATGAAGCCAACCTGTTCAACATTAATTAACTGGGGAAGGACCCTATTTATCCTCTCAGCTAAAATTTTTGAATTTTTGAATTTTTGAAACAGTTTGAAATCATTATTCAAGAGAGAGATTGGTCTATAACTTGAACAAATATTAGGGTACTTACCCGGTTTAGGAATCAAGATGACACGGGCTTCTAATGTTTGAGAGGAAAGGGATTCACCTTTAAAACATTTTTTAATAATCTACAGAGATGATGGAGCAAAATGGAGTGAACATTTTTGTAATAGACCACTGGAAGACCTTCATTGCCGGTTTTCTGCAGTTTCAGAATACCCTCCATTTCCTCAATGGAGATCTCGGAGCCCAGTAGAAAGACTGTTGATTGGCTACATTTGTGGAGACAACAACTGGAAGGAAGGATCTAAAATCTTGGTGCATGATCAGCATTATACAGTATAAGTCATGGTAAAATTCCTCAAACTACTGAAATAATTTTATCAGGATCATGGAGCAAAGCACCATGTTTGGATTTAATAGGATATTTTTAGAGGAGAGATTAGCCCTCCCGTCCATGCCAGGAGTTTGTCAGCCTTGTCACCTTTCTCGTGAGAAAGCAAGAAATTAAGTTCACCTCGGGCTTTAATAAGCCGATCAAGGTCAGCAGAGGACAGCGAGGATTTACGGCCACCTCAAGGCGGTGTACCCGGCTAGTTAGGGTAATAATAGCCTGGGTACCGCTCTTCCATATTCTGAAAGTAATTTGATTCAGATGACCATGAATCATAGCCCTGTAATCCTCCCACAACGTCATGTCTCCCACATCCGGTGTCTGATTAATAGCAAAGTATTTTTCCAGTAGTTGGGAGACTCGAGCACATGTTTCTTTGGACTGTAAAAGAGACGAAGTCATTCAGAGTTGATTGCTAGGCTGCGTGTTCTCACAGCCTGCGATCAGGTCTGAACTGCGCATGCGTATGCACTGCAATGCGCAGGCACGTTGTACGACTACACACGGCATTGGTGCATAGTGACGGTATGGTGCGAAAAAAGCGATTGCATGGGAGATTGCAAGGAGATTGGCAGGATGTGGGCGTTTGTGGGTGGAAACTGACCATTTTCAGGGAATGTCTGGAAAAATGCAGGCGTGTCCATGCATTTGCAGGGCGGGAGACTGACATGAAATCCGGTCCCGGACAGGCAGAAGTGATTGCAGCAGCTGAGTAAGTTCTGGGTTATTCAGAGACTGCACAAAATCAGTTTGTGCAGCTCTGCTACACATGCGATAGCACACTTGCACAGCGAAAATACACTCCCCAGTGGGCGTCGACTATCTGAATGCAGTACTGCAAAAAACATTTGTGAGCGGTCAAATCTGAATGACCCTCAGAGTCGTTTAGACACCAGGATGGGGGAGAGGAGAGAGGGCCAATACCTGACATAAGAAGGGAAACGGGCATCATCAGACCAAGTAATTGCATAAATAGTAACATCTTCGAGTTTGGAGGAAAGGTTTTGGTCTGTAAAAATCATATCTTATCTAGCTTACACTTTATGCACCTGTGATAAAAACATATAGTCCCTTGCTAATGTGTCAAAGATACACCAAGAATTAAATAGTAATTGGCTTTTCAATAAGGAGTTGCGGTCACTAGTAGAGGCCAGAGATACAGAAAAACGGTGGGATTGATCGTATTTGGGATGTAGAATGGTGTTAAAATCACCAGCTAGAATGACTGCCCCTTTATGATGGTGGGAAATTTTGGTATCTAACATTTTGAAGAAGGAGGCCTGGTTGAGTTTAGGAGCATATACATTGACCAGGGTCACAGGGATCTGGTTCAGGGAGCATACGACAATGAGAAAATTACTGCATTTGTCTTATAAAAGTGGATTCCACTTCCAAGTGCAAGTGCGAGGCCACCAGGAGTGCAACTCCTCATTTCATATGAGAAGGGTCACATGCGTGAAGGGCCATGGGAAATTTTCTGGATATAAGACTAGGATGGGATGTTCCATGGAAGAGCATTTCCTGGAAACAAACCACATCCCCTTTGGCCTGTTGAAGAAACAAGTATAGTTTGGTGCACTTTTGTTGGCTATTTAAACCTTTAACATTGCATATGATTACCCGCACTGGCATTCAAGGGGTAGAAAAATACTAGATTGGAAAAACATAGACCCTAGATCGGTGGGCCCCCCAAAAAACATGGGTGAAATGGAAGAGAAAAAGAGAAATGCAAGAGAATGAAAGAAAAAAGGGGAGAAAATAAAAAAGAGAGAAAAAGTGACAGAAAAAGCAAAACAAACAAAGTCTCAGAGCCCTAGTGGCAAGAGTCTGCAGTCTGTCTGTTCTATTTGAGCAAACACTGCCGTGTTTCATATTTACTAAAACTAGTTTTTGGCTAGTAAATAGGAGTTTTTAGTTCGTGCTGTATGATTTAGTTTATAGGCTTGATAGGTCAAGGATAAGTTTTGTTGGCTTTCTAAATATAGGGTATTGCGTTGTCTTTTAATTTGAGTCATAAGAAATTACCTCGCCTCTTAAAACAGACTTCGCAGTGAGCCAGAAAAGAGAAGGGTTTTCTGATTCATGTGCCGCATTAGTCTTTTTATATGTTTCCCAAACTGACAAAATCTTATTTTTAAAGCCCTCTGATTTCCCCAAGTGCGAGGGGAATTTCCACAAAGGTCGACCCATTTGTTCTTTAGTGTAAACCAATTCTATCCAGACCAAGCCATGGTCTGATATAGAAGCCGGCTCTATAATTGCTTGGCGCACATACGGAAAAAGCACAGAAGCAATTAATACATAGTCGATCCGCGACCAGGTATTATGGGTCATCGACAAACACGTAAATTCCTTCTCGATTGGGTTTAGTGCCCTCCATGTATCAATGAGGTTAAGTCTATTAGTTATCCATGGGACACCTATCTTGTGTAAGGGTCTAGAAGATTTAATAAAACGGGACTTATCTAAATATAAAGAAGAAACCAGATTCAGGTCTCCACATATAATTAGGGAAGACAGATCACATTTGTATAACATAATCAAGAGGGAAGTAAAAATAGATTTCTTATATGCATTAGGTGCATAAACATTACAGATAAAATATTTCTTATCTCCCAATTGACATTCTATGAGGACATACCTTTCATCAGGGTCCACCATAGTAGATAGCACGTCCATCGATAAAGATTTTTTCGCTAAAATGACTACACCACAAGACTTTGAATTAAGGGATGCTGCTCCCAGGACTACCCAGTTCAGCAGTTCAACATCTGCAATTTTTTCGTAAAACCAGGTGCGTCTCCTGTAAGCAAGCTATATCAATAGAGAGTTTGTTAAGATACAACAAAATTTTACGTCTTTTTGCCGGAGTGTTAATTCCTCCTACATTCAAAGTGCCTATGTTAATGGAAGACATACTTTACTATATACAAATAAATTACAAAGGCTGGTATCGGGGCAACATAATGGCTGCTAACATCACTACGAACAGGGGGCAGCGAAGGAGGAAGAGAGGAAAGAACATGAAGGAAGAAAACAAAGACGTAGGGGGACCCAGACAGTACACAAGAAAAAAAGAGCAGTGTCAATTTAAACAGCATATCAATATTGACTGATGCAAGCATCAGAATAACCAATAAGAAATACCAGACTTCAGGAGAACACAAATGATTCTTAACAACCAACGTTAATTATTAAAACCAACGGCAGGGCTGCTCATCCGTCGCCAGCAAGACTGAAAACAAAGTAAAATGAAGCATCACAGGCCTGAGCACAGTGTCATAACCATGGAGTGAGAAAATTTGCAGTACAGCAGGAGGGTCATTCTTCGACAATATCGGCAATGTCATCCATACAAGAGGCATAGTCCTCCTTAAAGTAAGCTTCAGCATCTTGTGGGTTGGTGAAATCCAGGAAAGAGGATCCTTGAAACACTCTCAAACGGGCAGGATATAATAAAGCGAATTTGCATTTCTTCTGTACTAATAGGGCACAGATAGGGGAAAAAGACTTGCAGAGGCGTGACAGTTCCACAGAATAATCTTGGAAAATGTGAAGTGTGGCTCCTTCCCACTGAAGACAATCTATTTTGTGAGAGGGTCTCTATAGAGCAATTTGTGTAGAAAGAACAAAGTCTTAAAGATGACTACACGTGGTTTATTATTATGACCATGCGACAGGTCTCCCACTCTGTGAACTCTTTTATAACTAAATCAGCACACAGCCTCAATATGAAGAAGTTTTGGAAGAGTAATGCGAACAAAGATTTCTAGTCCCAGGCCTGTTAGTGATTCCAGCAAACCAATTAAACGGAGGTTACACCTCCATGTACAGTTTTCAATATTATCAATTTTCTCTAGAAGGCGCGTATTATCTCTTTCCAGATATGTAACAGTCTTCTGCAAAGCAGAAACATCATCTATTGTGGTTCCCAAACCTGCCTCAGTGTCAGTAAATTAATCTGCTGAATCTGTGCTGTGCTGTCGTTAACTGCTTTCAGTAGCAGTGGTGCCATCGTGTCATGGATTGCAGTTACAATGTCTGCATAACTGTGAGAAGAAGCCACTGTGCAAGTGTCAGAACGCACTTTAGTATCCCCCGTAGCGACAAGAATTGCCTTCTTTGCTGCCGGTTTCTCAGGGCTAGAATCCGTGCTGGGTGGCACATTTTGCTCAACACAGCATTTCTCCTGTCTTGGAGGAAGCGCCGGTGGTGGCAGCTTGGACGGCGCCAGTGGGCCCAGATATTTCTCCATACCAGCGGGGGATGACGGGGAGAGGGGTCCGGAGCTTACTGCAGGCAGCAAGGGTTATAGTTTGGCCCTGTGAGCGGGTAAAGCGAGTGGGAAAGCTGGCGGCACGGAGGAGCGCGCGGGAGCTGCTGCTCACTCCTTCATGCCGGAGTATATTGTCTTAACATCTTAATGACAATGGGCCTAATTCTGAGTTGATCGCAGCATCACATTTGTAAGCAGTTGGGCAAAACCATGTGCACTGCAGGGGGGGGGGCAGATATAACATGTGCAGAGAGAGTTAGATTAGGTTGGGGTGTGTTCAAACTGAAATCTAAATTGCAGTGTAAAAATAAAGCAGGCAGTATTTACCCTGCACAGAAACAAAATAACCCACCCAAATCTAACTCTCTCTGCAAATGTTATATCTGCCCCCCCTGCAGTGCACATGGTTTTGCCCAATTGCTAACAAACTTGCTGCTGCGATCAACTCAGAATTACCCCCAATATTCTTTGTACAGTATTATTCAGGTTGCTGTAAATCCCCTAAATCCTATTTACAGCATAGCACTGATATGTCACAGGCAGACCTGTCCTCTCATACACAATCAGCCAGATGGACAGGTCATTGTATTACATAAGGTCAGAGTGTTTCTCCTTTGAAGTACTCTGAACATTCTGATGATTTGTTTCCATGACTACAGGTTGCTCTGTCCCCACATCCTGGGACTACAGATGTGCAGGAGATGAATAGTGATTACAAGAAGTGATTTTGGCACATCATAAAGGTTCAAATTAATTGAAATGTAATTCCTGTAGTTGAAAAAAAACTATCTTCTGTCTAATCAAAATGTGTCTTATTTATTTTTATATAGACACCACATGAAAGTATAAAATAATTTCCCATCTGTGTCAGTACATTGAACCACTAATAGATTATTCCACTAAGTCTTACAAAGACAAGGTGAATAATAATGGGTGTCATTTATCGTTATATATTTCCTCAAATAATGCAAAAATGTCATGCACTAAATTTTCAACTTTTTGATTTTCCTATACTATTCTTATAAACCTGCTTATATCTACATATCTCCACATTTTATGCTATTTCAGAAACCTCAGTGATACTAAAATTTATTATATTACAGGGTTCAAACCTCTGTTACATTTTATTTTTTGTATACAAATTTGTAAGCTAATGGATTTTGTTTGTTGACTTATTCTATATTATTTATTAGATATGCAGATCATGTTATATATACATAATGAGACAACTCGTGCTATTTATAAACATTTTTAATTAAATCTGTGCTTTCTTTTAATTTATACATGTTGAAGATTTATATTTCTTAACACAAACTGGCAATCAGATAAGCATATACTGTAAATTCTGAAGTGAGACTCACAAATTTCCTTGCAGTTTACATTGTTTCACCTACAGCGTGTGAAGGCATGTTTTAACCAATCATATCAGAAGACAATATATTGCTCAATATTCCACAATAACAACAATATATTCCTATACTTATTCTATACAGTTGTCACTGAATAGTTTCCTGTGACAGCCAATCATAACAAGCTAAAGCTGGGTACAGACGATACAAAAATTTCTGCCAATCATGTGATCTGCATCAAAGAGTGTGTACCCTCAATCATAGAGTGTGTACCCTCAATCATAGAGTGTGTACCCTCAATCATAGAGTGTGTACCCTCAATCATAGAGTGTGTACCCTCAATCATAGAGTATGTACCCTCAATCATAGAGTGTGCACCCTCAATCATAGAGTGTGCACCCTCAATCATAGAGTGTGCACCCTCAATCATAGAGTGGGTACCCTCAATCATAGAGTGTGTACCCTCGATCATAGAGTGTGTACCCTCAATCATAGAGTGTGTACCCTCTATTCATCATTTGTTAAATTGTTTAGTGGCATCTTCCCATGTGATTTTTTGCAGGTCAAATGGGATAATGCGACTTACAATGCGGTGTGGTAACATTACCCCGGTAATGTATATTTTATGTAATACGATAAATCATTACATTACATGAATGCATCATTCAGGCATTTACCCAGGCTGAGTGTTTAAGTTCTTGTGCAGCTCTCTTTGTTTTTGCAACTATAATAATGTTTCCAATTTCTTTCTGTAAGGCTAAAATTTTATTGGAAATAAATGCACCATTCCTGCAATATTTTGGCCCAAATAATAATAATAATAATAATAATAATAATAATAATAATAATAATAAAAAACACACATGATTTTCATAAAACCGTTCTCAAAAATTCTCATTTTATACTCACTTGCACGTCATATGCAAAAGCATGGGGTTTCCAGTTGCCCAGAATCCCCTCTTCCCCACAGCCTGGCCAGTGGTCACTGCATGCAGTACAAAGGGTGGGTTGGAGCATGTCTTTATGCTAGTTTCACCTTTACTTTCTCAATGGTACATATGCTACGCAAAACTTAAGGTCAATTCCAATAATCAGTCAGAGATCCCAGCCAAAGGAGGCTGTAGCTAAGCACCTCATCTCCTAAATGGGTACCATAAAATGTTCCTTCTTTTGGAGTTTTCTTGGTGCTCATAACAAAGGTCTTATCTGTTGTAAGTTCGTTACTGATTGAAATAAGATAATTCACAGTTAAGTCATTTGTCTGGCCATGTTAGGCTGTTTCTTTGAAAAAGTACAATTTATTTTTAATAATACCATTATATCTCATGAACAGTGGCCCTCATTCCGAGTTGTTCGCTCGTTATTTTTCTTCGCATCGCAGCGATTTTCCGCAAACTGCGCATGTGCAATGTTCGCACCGCGCCTGTGCCAAGTAATTTTGCTAAGAAGTTTGGTATTTTACTCACGGCTTAACGAAGAAATGTCTTCGTTCTGATGATCGGAGTGTGATTGACAGGAAGTGGGTGTTTCTGGGCGGAAACTGGACGTTTTATGGGAGTGTGTGAAAAAACGCTGCCGTTTCTGGGAAAAATGCGGGAGTAGCTGGAGAAACGGGGGAGTGTCTGGTCGAACGCTGGGTGTGTTTGTGACGTCAAACCAGGAACGAACTGACTGAACTGATCGCAGTGGCAGAGTAAGTGTCGAGCTACTCGGAAACTGCAAAGAAATTTCTGATCGCTATTCTATTCACTATTTTGTGAATCTTTCGATCGCTAATCTGCAAAGCTAAGATTCACTCCCAGTAGGCGGCGGCTTAGCATGTGCACTGCTGCGAAAAGCGTCTAGCGAGCGAACAACTCGGAATGAGGGCCAGTATTCTCACATGTGATAAAGTATCTGAAAGAGCACCACTAGCTTCACCTATAGGTGCTTTACCAATAAATCAGCATTCTTATTGATACTCAGATACCCCCAGCACATCAGAGAGAGCAGGAAAAGTTTATCAGGACCAAAATAATTCTTATAAGAGCAGGGAACAATCACGGGGTCTAACACATTAGTACTACAATTTTTGTAATCTGATTTTAATATAACGCTCAAAGAAATATCATATAATGTACAGAACTCAAAACATACAATAACATTCTAATATTTGAGAGTTAAGGGGGGTACTCACGGAGCGATATTCTAAGCAATCTGACTAGATTGCTTAGAATATCGTGATAATCGCTCCGTGTGTAGCCCCCTCGGCGATAGCGATGCGCGGCCCCGCACATCGCTATCGCCGCTGCATGCAGGCCAATCTAGCGGGTCGCTCACTTCAGCCGCTGGGTGAAGTGAGCGCCCCCCCCCCGTCTCCCCCCGCAAGCTCAGCACAGAGCGCGCTGTGCTTAGCGGCAGGAGAGATGTGTGCTGAGCGCTTCGCTCAGCACACATCTCTCCTATATCGGCCCGTGGGTACTGGGCTTTAGATACAGTGTAATGTATTTGAGGCTTTGTGATAGTTTCAAATCAATACTTCTTACTGACCTTCCTGCATCCTATTGTAAACACATAATAAACAGATGTACATTATCTGATTGCCTGTGCCAGACTTATTGTTACACTCTTATCTACAGTACATGATTAGTCAACAGGACACTTGTGCCAATGCGGGCAAAAGGGGCCTTGAGGAAATACTGTCTGTTACCTTCATTACTGACAATCCTTTGTCATCTTGTCCATAGATTGAATTCTTCCCACCTAATATTTTCATGTGAATCACAATCTATTTACTTTTTATTTCTATTTATCTATTTATCAGTCCAACACAAACATTCATTGAAGGCTGAGTTTGGTTTTATAGAACAAACTTGCATAATACTATGTGTGTGTGTGGCTGTAAGAACACAACTGAGTAACATCATTTTAAATCTTCAGTATCATTGAAGGTGGGCATACACTATATAAGGGGTTCTCAAACTGTGTGCCGTGCACCCTGCGGTGCCGAGAGGCTCTTGCAGGAGTGTCTTTGGTTGGTGGTCATGGACCAAATCAAATTATTTATGGTCAAAGTGATAGGCAAAAGCAGTACTAGTGGCTGCCAATCATAACACATGTGGACAAACAGAAGCAGAGCTGTGCACCACCACAGAACTGATCCAAAGGATGACATGTAGGGATTTTTTTTTAAATTCCAATTGTATCAATAATAAACTTTTATCCTAGAGGTGGCGTGAAACAAATACTGATACTCTAAGGTGCGGCGATTCTAGACAGTTTGGGAACCACTGCACTATACAATTATCTGGCAGATTATCTGCCACATCTGGCTTTTTTAAATGAAAATCTGGTAATGGATGAGAGCAAATAATAATTGACCATTTGCTCCCAAACACTGGAAATCGGACAAAAACTAGAGGATTTTCCGCTAAGACCTGCTACTTCATCAACATAAGCAAAATAAGTCCCCAAATAATCTAACTAATCCTCTCGTGAATATATCTGTTTCAAGTAATAATAGAACAATTAATTGATTTATCAACCTATAATGAGTATCGGAAATTTGTATTTTCTTTTTATATATATTATTATTATTATTATTATTATCTTCATTATTATTATTATTATTATTATTATTATTATTTGAATAAAAATAGCATTCAGCTTGAAAAATAACTTTTCTTAAAATGTTATCTAAATCTTTTCATTAAAAAGGACCAATAATTAAAACATTCCCATTACCCAGAATTGAATATTTAACATAAAAACAAAATAATGTTCATAGTTTCAAAACATCTTACTGGTGGAATTGACACCATCCTGTGATATAAATAAGAACCTAAAACCAGAAGTAAATATCACGATGCCATGGCAGCAAGAGTTGTAGCCTTGAACAAATGACACACATAACAACTAACATTAAAGTAACACTCTTCAACATTTAACTATTTAATCTAAATGTATTCAATTTAGGACTATCAAATACTATTGTGAGGTAACTGAATGCTAATAAGCTAACACAGTAGAAATAGTGAACAGTGAGATACATTCCCAGTCAAATTAATGTGTACACCCAAGGGACCATGGTGATAAGTAATGCAAAATTGCAAAAAGTGGGATGCAGTCACTGTCACTTTCTTTTCTACTATAAGTGATTAGTGTTATATAATGATGGAGTATGGGAATATTATCTTGTTACAAGTATAGGTTGCTACTAGTGATGAGCGGGTTTGGTTCCTCGGGATCCAAACCAACCCGAACTTCACCCTTTTTTGCACGGTTCCGAGCAGACTCGGATCCTCCCGCCTTGCTTGGTTAACCCGAGCGCGCCCGAACGTCATCATCCTGCGGAAGGATTCTCGCGAGATTTGTATTCTATATAAGAAGCCGCGCATCGCCGCCATTTTTCACTCGTGCATTGGAGATGATCGTGAGAGGACGTGGCTGGCGTCGTCTCAGTTTCTATGTTCAGTGTGCTGCAAATATCTGTGCTCAGTGTGCTGCAAATATCTGTGCTCAGTGTGTTGCAAATATCTGTGCTCAGTGTGCTGCAAATATCTACATTCTCTGCCTGAAAAACGCTCCATATCGGTGCTCAGTGTGCTGCAAATATCTGTGCTCACACTGCTTTATTGTGGGGACTGGGGACCACCAGTATTATATAGGAGGAGTACAGAGCAGAGTTTTGCTGACAAGTGACCAGTGACCACCAGTATTATAAGTTTTCTGCCTGAAAAACGCTCCATATCTGTGCTGCATTGTAGTATATATAGTAGGAGTACAGTGCATAATTTTGCTGACCACCAGTATATAATATACAGCAGTACGGTACAGTAGGCCACTGCTCTACCTACCTCTCTGTCGTCAAGTATACTATCCATCCATACCTATAGTGCATTTAAGTTGTGCGAAGTATATATATAGTAGTAGAACAGTGCATCATTTTTCTGACCACCAGTATATAATATATTGCAGTATGGTACAGTAGGCCACTGCTCTACCTACCTCTATGTCGTCAAGTATACTATCCATCCATACCTGTGGTGCATTTAAGTTGTGCACAGTATATATAGTTGTAGGTCATTGCTATTGATATATTACTGGCATATAATTCCACACATTAAAAATGGAGAACAAAAATGTGGAGGGTAAAATAGGTAAAGATCAAGATTCACTTCCACCTCATGCTGAAGCTGCTGCCACTAGTCATGGCCGAGTCGATGAAATGCCATCAACATCGTCTGCCAAGGCCGATGCTCAATGTCATAGTAGAGAGCATGTAAAACCCAAAAAACTAAAGTTCAGTAAAATGACCCAAAAATCAAAATTAAAAGCGTCTGATGAGAAGTGTAAACTTGCCAATATGCCATTTACAACACGGAGTGGCAAGGAATGGCTGAGGCCCTGTCCTATGTACATGGCTATTGGTTCAGCTTCACATGAGGATGGAAGCACTCATCCTCTCGCTAGAAAAATGAAAAGACTTAAGCTGGCAAAAGCACAGCAAAGAACTGTGGGTTCTTATAAATCACAAATCCCCAAGGAGAGTCCAATTGTGTCGGTTGCGATGACTGACCTTCCCAACACTGGACGGTAAGAGGTGGCGCCTTCCACCATTTGCACGCCCCCTGCAAGTGCTGGAAGGAGCACCCGCAGTCCAGTTCCTGATAGTCAAATTGAAGATGTCACTGTTGAAGTACACCAGGATGAGGATATGGGTGTTGCTGGCGCTGAGGAGGAAATTAACAAGGAGGAGTCTGATGGTGAGGTGCTTTGTTTAAGTCAGGCACCCGGGGAGACACCTGTTGTCCATGGGATGAATATGGCCATTGACATGCCTGGTCAAATTACAAAAAAAATTCACCTCTTCGGTGTGGAATTATTTTAACACAAATGCGGACAACAGGTGTCAAGCCGTGTGTCGCCTTTGTCAAGCTGTAATAAGTAGGGGTAAAGACGTTAATCACCTAGGAACATCCTCCCTTATATATCACCTGGAGCGCATTTATCAGAAGTCATTGACAAGTTCAAATACTTTAGGTGACAGCGGATGCAGTCCTCTGACAACTAAATCCCTTCCTCTTGTAACCAAGCTACTGCAAAGCACACCACCAACTCTCTCAGTGTCAATTTCCTCCTTACACAGGAAAGCCAATAGTCCTGCAAGCCATGTCACTGGCAAGTCTGACGAGTCCTCTCCTGCCTGGGATTCCTAAGATGCATCCTTGAGTGTAACGCCTACTGCTGTTGGCGCTGCTGTTGTTGCTGCTGGGAGTCGATCGTCATCCCAGAGGGGAAGTCGGAAGACCACTTGTAATACCTCCAGTAAGCAATTGACAGTCCAACAGTCCTTTGCGAGGAAGATGAAATATTGCAGCAGTCATCCTGCTGCAAAGCGGATAACTCAGGCCTTGGCAGCCTGGGTGGTGAGAAATGTATTTCTGGTATCCACCGTTAATTCACAGGGAACTAGAGAATTGATTGAGGTACTGTGTTCCCGGTACCAAATACCATCTAGGTTCTATTTCTCTAGGCATGCAATACCGAAAATGTACACAGACGTCAGAAAAAGAGTCACCAGTGTCCTAAAAAATGCAGTTGTACCTAATGTCCACTTAACCAGTAACATGTGGACAAGTGGAGCAGGGCAGACTCAGGACTATATGACTGTGACAGCCCACTGGATAGATATATTGCCTCCCGCAGCAAGAACAGCAGCGGCGGCACAAGTAGCAGCATATTGCAAACGCCAACTCGTCCCTAGGCAGGCTACGCTTTGTATCACCGCTTTCCAGGAGAGGCACACAGCTGACAACCTCTTACGGAAATTGAGGAACATCATCGCAGAATGGCTTACCCCAATTGGACTCTTCTGGGGATTTGTGACATCGGACAACGCAACCAATATTGTGCGGCAATTACATGTGGACAAATTCCAGCACGTCCCATGTTTTGCACATACATTGAATTTGGTGGTGCAGAATTACGTAAAAAACGACAGGGGCGTGCAAGAGATGCTGTCGGTGGCCTGAAGAATTTGCAGGCCACTTTCGGCATTCAGCCACCGCGTGCCGAAGACTGCAGCACCAGCAAACACTCCTGAACCTGCCCTGCCATCATCTGTAGCAAGAGGTGGTAACGAGGTGGAATTCAACCCTCTATATGCTTCAGAGGATGGAGGAGCAGCAAAAGGTCATTCAAGCCTATACAGCTACCTACGATATAGTCAAAGGAGGGGGAATGCACCTGACTCAAGCGCAGTGGAGAATGATTTTAACGTTGTGCAAGGTTCTGCAACCCTTTGAACTTGCCACACGTGAAGTCAGTTCCGACACTGCCAGCCTGAGTCAGGTCATTCCCCTCATCAGGCTTTTGCAGAAAAAGATGGAGAGATAGAAGGAGGAGCTAAAACAGAGCGATTCCTCTAGGCATGTGGGACTTGTGGATGGAGCCCTTATTTCAGTTAACCAGGATTCACGGGTGGTCAATCTGTTGAAATCAGAGCACTACAATTTGGCCACCGTGCTCGATCCTGGATTTAAAACGTACGTTGTATCTCTCTTTCCGGCAGACACAAGTCTGCAGAGGTTCAAAGACCTGCTGGTGAGAAAATTGTCAAGTCAAGCAGAACGTGACCCGTCAACAGCTCCTCCTTCACA
This sequence comes from Pseudophryne corroboree, assembly GCF_028390025.1. NCBI lineage: Eukaryota > Metazoa > Chordata > Amphibia > Anura > Myobatrachidae > Pseudophryne > Pseudophryne corroboree. The sequence continues at coordinate 459,627,698 of NC_086450.1, forward strand.
TTCTCCCGCAACTGGGGCTGCGAGGAAAAGGCTAAGAATTCCGAGCCCACCCGCTGGCTTTGATGTAGGGCAGTCTGGAGTGAGTGCTGACATCTGGTCTGGACAGAAGGACCTGCCAACGATTACTGCCATGGCGTCTACTGTCACTGCATATGATTCAGTCACCATTGAAAGAATGGTGGAGGATTATATGAGTGACCGCATCCAAGTAGGCACGTCAGATAGTCTGTATGTATACTGGCAGGAAAAAGAGGCAATTTGGAGGCCCTTGCAGAAACTGGCTTTATTTTACCTAAGTTGCCCCCCTTCCAGTGTGCACTCCGAAAGAGTGTTTAGTGCAGCCACTCACCTTGTCAGCAATCGGCGTATGAGGTTACTTCCAGAAAATGTGGAGAAGATGATGTTCATCAAAATGAATTATAATCAATTCCTCCATGGAAACATTCACCAGCAATTGCCTTTAGAAAGTACACAGGGACATGAGATGTTGGATTTCAGTGGGGACAAATTAATAATCTGTGAGGAGGGGGATGTACACAGTGAAAAGGGTGAGGAATTGGATTATGAGGAGGAGGTGGACATCTTGCCTCTGTAGAGCCAGTTTGTGCAAGGAGAGATTGAATGCTTCTTTTTTGGTGGGGGCCCAAACCAACCAGTCATTTCAGTCACAGTCGTGTGGCAAACCCTGTGGCTGTAATGATGGGTTTGTTAAAGTGTGCATGTCCTGTTTATACAACATAAGGGTGGGTTGGAGGGCCCAAGGACAATTCCATCTTGCACCCCTTTTTTCTTTCATTTTTCTTTACATCATGTGCTGTTTGGGGACTATTTTTTGGAAGTGCCATCCTGTCTGACACTGCAGTGCCACTCCTAGATGGGCCAGGTGTTTGTGTCGGCCACTTGGGTCGCTTAGCTTAGTCACACAGCGACCTCGGTGCAAATTTTAGGACTAAAAATAATATTGTGAGGTGTGAGGTGTTCAGAATAGACTGGAAATGAGTGGAAACTATGGTTATTGAGGTTAATAATACTATGGGATCAAAATGACCCCCAAATTATATGATTTATGCTGTATTTGAGGGTTTTTTGTAAAAATACACCCGAATCCAAAACACACCCGAATCCGACAAAAAAATTTCACGGAGGTTTTTGCCAAAATGCGTCCGAATCCAAAACACGGCCGCGGAACCGAATTCAAAACCAAAACACAAAACCCGAAAAATATCTGGTGCACATCACTAATATTTATATATGTAATACATATTGAGGGGGGCAGTTGAGGGTGTAGGGGGCCCCCAGAGATATCATTGTATGAGGCCCCCAAGATTTCTGTTGCCGGCCCTGGCAGTAGCAGCACCAATAATGGCACTCAGAACTTCAGAAACAAAAAATGCATAAAGCATCAATGTTTTATGATCAATGTTTCGTAGCAATCTCTGAGTGCCGTCCTTATCTGTTAGACTATATATATATATATGTATGTGTGTGTGTGTGTGTGTGTGTGTATATATACTGTATATATATATATATATATATACAGAGAGAGAGAGAGCAGTGAAGCCCGGCACTCACACGTGGGTACTGTAGGATACTTGCTGCGGTGCCCTCTATAAACCACTGGTGTGATCTGTTATACGTAGCGAAGAGTCAGCGGCACTCCACAGTCTGATACAGTGAAAAAAATATTATTTTATTCGGTCCTACACCATTTTGGGGACTAGCCCCGTCGTCGGGGATATGCATTCCACAAAAGTGCATGTCAAACAAACATAATGTATACCCCTGTAACAGACATACATTACACAGATTGAACTCACCTGTCCCGTGCCGCTGCTCCCACCACGTCCTGGATCACTGGAACAGAGACGCCGGAAATATACTGTATGTCAGCAAGTTGTTGCTAGGTGACACTAAAACGAATAGGTGATACTTAGTACTGACAAAGTTATACATAGTATAAACGTTCACCAACTATACTGTAGTAATAATAAACAAGTCACTACCATGAGGATAACAGTCACACGATAAAAAACATTTATAAACTGTATATTTATAGCATACTTCCAATTAGCAAAAATCATACTAGTCTAGCTAGACTATATACTTGATAGCAGCCATAATAATAAATTGAGTAGCATATGAATAGAGAATTCCCAGATTGTGATTAATGACAAATCTTAATTATGGAACAAAATAGGGACTAATGGTTTTATATAAAACACTGAAGACCTAAGTTTTCATTAAGGCCCCGTGGTGATACCGTGTTTAACGTATAAATCCACCTACTTTCCCTTTGTAGGAGGATTTTATTGCGATCACCTCCCCTGTGGGATGCAGGCCCATGGTCTATTATTATGGCACGCAAGCTGGCTATATTATGTCTTGCCAAAAGACAATGTCGGGCTACCGACTGTTTGCTGGTGCCCTTCTCGAATGCCATTGTGTCTTGCCTATGGGGATAATTCCGAGTTGATCACAGCATCAAATGTGTTAGCAGTTGGGTAAAACCATGTGCACTACAAGGGGGCAGATATAACATGTGCAGAGAGAGTTAGATTTGGGTGGGTTATTTTGTTTCTGTGCAGGGTAAATAGTAATACTGGCTGCTTTATTTTTACACTGCAATTTAGATTTCAGTTTGAACACCCCCCACCCAAATCTAACTCTCTCTGCACATGTTATATCTGCTACACCTGCAGTGCACATGGTTTTGCCCAACTGCTGACAAATTTGTTGCTGCGATCAACTTGGAATTACCCCCTATATACCCTAAACCACAGGGACACTTCAGCATATAGATTACATGTGTTGTAGTGCAAGTTACTCTATGTTGTATTGTGTATTCCTGCCAGTATGCGGGTGAATGAAAGTAGAGCCTGTTAATAGTGTGTTACACGTAGAAAAGCCCAAACAAAGATAACAGCCTAATTTACCTGTAGGTCTCAAGAAATGGGTTTGCTGTTGTTTAGTTAATGGAAAAACATCCAATGTAACCACCCTATCAGCTATACTCTTGTCCCGTGTGTGACTAGGAAGTAAACGAGTATTTAACAGAGCTGGTAATTCCCTATCAGATATGACTATTGGCCATAACCTCTTAGTTTGTTGAGTAATACCATCTGTGGCCATTGTATACCGATTGACCCATGGGATATGGGGGGACTATTGTTGTGCTGTGTGCCAGGCACCGCTGGCCCATGGCTACTTACAGCCCTGAGTGATATAGTCTTGAGAGATAGTTTGGGGAGGTATAGTGCTGGGATGTAATGTGGGGAGGTAGCAAAGTGATATAGTGCAGGGATGTAGTGCAGTGATATGTGGGTCATTCCGAGATGATCGCTAGCTGCCGTTGTTCGCAGCGCAGCTATCAGTGAAAAAAACAGCTAATCTGTGCATGCGTATGCACCGCAATGCGCACGCGCGATGAACGGATACAAAGTCCTTTGTGGTTTTGCACAGGTTCTAGTGAAGCTTTCAGTCGCACGACACAACGCAAGAAGATTGACATGAAGTGGGCATTTCTGGGTGTCAACCGACCGTTTTTAGGGAGTGATTCGAAAAACGCAGGCGTGTCGGGGAATACACAGACTTGGCTGGGAAAACGCTGGGCGGTGTGTGACGTCAAATGACGTCCCACCGCTGTTAGAATCAATGCACACGAAGAGTAATTACAGGGCTGGTCTTGTTTTGCACAAAAAGATTTTGCGGGTGCTCTGCTGCACAAGTGTTCGCACTTCTGCAAAGCGAAAATGCACTCCCCAGTGGGCGGCGGCAATGCGTTTGCACGGCTCCTAAAAACTGCTAGTGAGCGATCAATTCGGAATGACCCCCATAGTGTGGGGAGGTTGCATAGTGATGTAGTGTGGTCAGGTAGTTTGGGTGTGGTATAACAGGTAGACAGTGTCTAGTTAGACAGTCAATAGATAGACACCACGGGGGAAAATCTACTAAGATGGGAGTTCTATTTAAGACGAGATGTTGCCCATATCAGATTCTACTTCTCATTTATCTAGCACCTTCTAGAAGATGATACCTGGAATCTGATTGGTTGCTATGGGCAACATCCCATCTTAAATAGAACTCCCATCTTAGTAAATTTACCCCCACATGTTAGACAGTCAATGTGTCGACGGGGTCAAAAGGTCGATGGGGTCAAAAGGTCGATATGAAAATGGTTTACATAAAAAAGGTAGACAACATTTTTTTTTGCATTTTTATGGTTTGTGTGGCTATTTTGGTAATCTGAGACCCCAAATTGTAAAAAGGCTTCCCCTCACAGGCTCACTTTGCTAGCCAGGCTTCAAGTTGGTATCTCGCTGCGCTCGCAAAATGGTTTATAACCAACTCTATGCCGACATGGATAGAGAAGGTATAAAAAAAGTCCAAAAACATGTAAACATTTTTTTAAACTGTGTCTATCTTTTTCATGTCGACCATTTTCATGTCGACCTTTTAACCCTGTCTACTTTTTGACCCTGTCAACATTTTGTACTTTCTACCTTTTTTCATGTTGACCTTTTGATCCTGTCGACCTTTTGACCCTGTCAACCTAATGTATGTCTAACATATGGTGTCTGTGTATTGACTGTCTAACTAGCCACTGTCTATCATCCGGATACAACCAGTATGAGGTGGTAGATATAGTGCAGGCATACAGTATGAGGAAGTAGCATAGTGCTGTACAGTAGTGCAGGGATATAGTGCAGTGATATAGTGCGGGGAGGTTACATAGTGATGTAGTGTGGTGAGGTACTATGAGGTGGTATAGTGCAGGCATACAGTATGGGGAAGTAGCATAGTGATGTACAGTAGTGCAGGGATGTAGTGCAGTGATATAGTGCGGGGAGGTTACATAGTGATGTAGTGTGGTGAGGTACTATGAGGTAGTAGATATAGTGCGTGCATACAGTATGAGGAAGTAGCATAGTGATGTACAGTAGTGCAGGGATGTAGTGCAGTGATATAGTGCGGGGAGGTTACATAGTGATGTAGTGTGGTGAGGTACTATGAGGTGGTATAGTGCAGGCATACAGTATGGGGAAGTAGCATAGTGATGTACAGTAGTGCAGGGATGTAGTGCAGTGATATAGTGCAGGGAGGTTACATAGTGATGTAGTGTGGTGAGGTACTATGAGGTGGTAGATATAGTGCAGGCATACAGTATGAGGAAGTAGCATAGTGATGTACAGTAGTGCAGGGATGTAGTGCAGTGATATAGGCCCTCATTCCGAGTTGATCGGTCGCAAGGCGAATTTAGCAGAGTTACACACGCTAAGCCTACGCCTACTGGGAGTGTGTCTTAGCTTCTTAAAATTGCGACCGATGTATTCGCAATATTGCGATTACAAACTACTTAGCAGTTTCTGAGTAACTTCAACCTTACTCTGCCTGTGCGATCAGTTCAGTGCTTGTCGTTCCTGGTTTGACGTCATAAACACACCCAGTGTTCGCCCAGACACTCCCCCGTTTCTCCAGCCACTCCTGCGTTTTTTCCGGAAACGGTAGCGTTTTCATTCACACGCCCATAAAACGCCGTGTTTCCGCCCAGTAACACCCATTTCCTGTCAATCACACTACGATCGCCGGAGCGAAGAAAAAGCCGTGAGTAAAAATCCTTTCTTCATAGCAAAATTACTTGGCGCAGTCGCAGTGCGAACATTGCGCATGCGTACTAAGCGGATTTTCATTGCGATGCGATGAAAAATAACGAGCGACCGACTCGGAATGAGGGCCATAGTGCGGGGAGGTTACATAGTGATGTAGTGTGGTGAGGTACTATGAGGTGGTAGATATAGTGCAGGCATACAGTATGGGGAAGTAGCATAGTGATGTACAGTAGTGCAGGGATGTAGTGCAGTGATATAGTGCGGGGAGGTTACATAGTGATGTAGTGTGGTGAGGTACTATGAGGTGGTAGATATAGTGCAGGCATACAGTATGGGAAGTAGCATAGTGATGTACAGTAGTGCAGGGATGTAGTGCAGTGATATAGTGCGGGGAGGTTACATAGTGATGTAGTGTGGTGAGGTACTATGAGGTGGTATATATAGTGCAGGTATACAGTATGAGGAAGTAGCATAGTGATGTACAGTAGTGCAGGGATGTAGTGCAGTGATATAGTGCAGGGAGGTTACATAGTGATGTAGTGTGGTGAGGTACTATGAGGTGGTAGATATAGTGCAGGCATACAGTATGGGGAAGTAGCATAGTGATGTACAGTAGTGCAGGGATGTAGTGCAGTGATATAGTGCAGGGAGGTTACATAGTGATGTAGTGTGGTGAGGTACTATGAGGTGGTAGATATAGTGCAGGCATACAGTATGGGGAAGTAGCATAGTGATGTACAGTAGTACAGGGATGTAGTGCAGTGATATAGTGCGGGGAGGTTACATAGTGATGTAGTGTGGTGAGGTACTATGAGGTGGTAGATATAGTGCAGGCATACAGTATGGGGAAGTAGCATAGTGATGTACAGTAGTGCAGGGATGTAGTGCAGTGATATAGTGCGGGGAGGTTACATAGTGATGTAGTGTGTTGAGGTACTATGAGGTGGTAGATATAGTGCGGGCATACAGTATGAGGAAGTAGCATAGTGATGTACAGTAGTGCAGGGATGTAGTGCAGTGATAATAGTGCAGGGAGGTTACATAGTGATGTAGTGTGGTGAGGTACTATGAGGTGGTAGATATAGTGCAGGCATACAGTATGGGGAAGTAGCATAGTGATGTACAGTAGTGCAGGGATGTAGTGCAGTGATAATAGTGCAGGGAGGTTACATAGTGATGTAGTGTGGTGAGGTACTATGAGGTGGTAGATATAGTGCAGGCATACAGTATGGGGAAGTAGCATAGTGATGTACAGTAGTGCAGGGATGTAGTGCAGTGATATAGTGCAGGGAGGTTACATAGTGATGTAGTGTGTTGAGGTACTATGAGGTGGTAGATATAGTGCAGGCATACAGTATGGGGAAGTAGCATAGTGATGTACAGTAGTGCAGGGATGTAGTGCAGTGATATAGTGCAGGGAAGTTACATAGTAATGTAGTGTGGTGAGGTACTATGAGGTGGTAGATATAGTGCAGGCATACAGTATGAGGAAGTAGCATAGTGATGTACAGTAGTGCAGGGATGTAGTGCAGTGATATAGTGCAGGGAGGTTACATAGTGATGTAGTGTGGTGAGGTACTATGAGGTGGTATATATAGTGCAGGCATACAGTATGGGGAAGTAGCATAGTGATGTACAGTAGTGCAGGGATGTAGTGCAGTGATATAGTGCGGGGAGGTTACATAGTGATGTAGTGTGGTGAGGAACTATGAGGTGGTAGATATAGTGCAGGCATACAGTATGGGGAAGTAGCATAGTGATGTACAGTAGTGCAGGGATGTAGTGCAGTGATATAGGCCCTCATTCCGAGTTGATCGGTCGCAAGGCGATTTTAGCAGAGTTACACACGCTAAGCCTACGCCTACTGGGAGTGTATCTTAGCATCCTAAAATTGCGACCGATGTATTCGCAATATTGCAATTACAAACTACTTAGCAGTTTCAGAGTAGCTTCAACCTTACTCGGCATCTGCGATCAGTTCAGTGCTTGTCGTTCCTGTTTGACGTCATAAACACACCCAGCGTTCGCCCAGGCACTCCCACCGTTTCTCCGGCCACTCCTGCGTTTTCCCCGGAAACGGTAGCGTTTTCATCCACACGCCCATAAAACGCAGTGTTTCCGCCCAGTAACACCCATTTCCTGTCAATCACATTACGATCGCCGGAGCGATGGAAAAGCCGTGAGTAAAAATCCTATCTTCATAGCAAAGTTACTTGGCGCAGTCGCAGTGCGAACATTGCGCATGCGTACTAAGCGGATTTTCACTGTGATGCGATGAAAAATACCGAGCGAACAACTCGGAATGAGGGCCATAGTGCGGGGAGGTTACATAGTGATGTAGTGTGTTGAGGTACTATGAGGTGGTAGATATAGTGCGGGCATACAGTATGAGTAAGTAACATAGTGTTGTACAGTAGTGCAGGGATGTAGTGCAGTGATAATAGTGCAGGGAGGTTACATAGTGATGTAGTGTGGTGAGGTACTATGAGGTGGTAGATATAGTGCAGGCATACAGTATGGGGAAGTAGCATAGTGATGTACAGTAGTGCAGGGATGTAGTGCAGTGATATAGTGCAGGGAGGTTACATAGTGATGTAGTGTGGTGAGGTACTATGATGTGGTAGATATAGTGCGTGCATACAGTATGGGGAAGTAGCATAGTGATGTACAGTAGTGCAGGGATGTAGTGCAGTGATATAGTGCGGGGAGGTTACATAGTGATGTAGTGTGGTGAGGTACTATGAGGTAGTAGATATAGTGCAGGCATACAGTATGGGGAAGTAGCATAGGGATGTACAGTAGTGCAGGGATGTAGTGCAGTGATATAGTGCAGGGAGGTTACATAGTGATGTAGTGTGGTGAGGTACTATGAGGTGGTAGATATAGTGCAGGCATACAGTATGGGGAAGTAGCATAGTGATGTACAGTAGTGCAGGGATGTAGTGCAGTGATATAGTGCAGGGAGGTTACATAGTGATGTAGTGTGGTGAGGTAGTATGAGGTGGTAGATATAGTGCGTGTATACAGTATGGGGAAGTAGCATAGTAATGTACAGTAGTGCAGGGATGTAGTGCAGTGATATAGTGTGGGGAAGTTGCAAAGTGATGTAGTGTGGTGAGGTACTATGAAATCTCAATATGTATAGTTTGGAGCAGAGAAGAGAAAGGGGGGACATGATAGAAACTTTCAAATATATGAAGGGTTTTAACAAAGTCCAGGAGGGAAACATTCTCCAAATGAAGAGAAGCAATAGGACACGAGGACATGCACTGAGACTGGAGGGGGGGAGGTTCAGGGGAAATTTGCGGAAAAATTATTTCACAGAAAGGGTAGTGGACAAGTGGAATAGCCTCCCATCAGAGGTGGTAGAGGCTAAGACAGTAGAGCAATTTAAACATGCATGGGATAGACATAAGGATATCCTTACGAAGAAATAAGGAACAAATAAGGTTAGTGATAAAAAAAAAATAATATATAAAAAAAAAAAAGGGGCAGACTAGATGGGCCAAGTGGTTCTTATCTGCCGACAAATTCTATGTTTCTATGTTTCTATGAGGTGGTAGATATAGTGCAGGCATACAGTATGGGGAAGTAGCATAGTGATGTACAGTAGTGCAGGGATGTAGTGCAGTGATATAGTGCAGGAAGGTTACATAGTGATGTTGTGTTGTGAGGTAGTATGAGGTGGTAGATATAGGGCCTTGTTCAGAACAGATTGCTCGCAGGGTTTTTTTTTTGCACTGCTGCAAACAGATAGTCGCCACCCATAGGGGAGTGTATTTTCACTTTGCAAGTGTGCGATCGCATGTGTAGCAGAGATGTACAAAAAGATCTTGTGCAGTCTCTGTATAGTTCAGGACTTACTCAGCCACTGCGATCACATCAGCCTGTTCGGGGCCGGAATTGATGTCAGGAACCCTCCCTGAAAACGCTTCTACACGCTTGTGTTTTTCCATCCACTCCAAGAAAACGGTCAGTTGCCACCCACAAATGCCCTCTTCCTGTCAATCTCCTTGCAAACGGCCGTGCAAATGGATTCTTCGCACAAACCCATCGCTGAGTAGCGATCAGCTTTGTACCCGTGCAACGCGCCTGCACATTGCGGTGCATACGCATGCGCAGTTCTGACCTGATCGCAGTGCTGCAAAAATGCTAGCGAGCGATCAGGTCTGAATTACCCCCATAGTGAGGGCATACAGTATGGGGAAGTAGCATAGTGATGTACAGTAGTGCAGGGATATAGTGCAGTGATATAGTGCAGGGAGGTTACATAGTGATGTAGTGTGGTGAGGTACTATGAGGTGGTAGATATAGTGCAGGCATACAGTATGGGGAAGTAGCATAGTGATGTACAGTAGTGCAGGGATGTAGTGCAGTGATATAGTGCGGGGAGGTTACATAGTGATGTAGTGTGGTGAGGTACTATGAGGTGGTAGATATAGTGCAGGAATACAGTATGAGGAAGTAGCATAGTGATGTACAGTAGTACAGGGATATCGGACAATATTCAGCTTGAATCACTACATTGAGAAAATGTAGTCCGGACGATTATTGAATGACTGTGCATGCGCAGCATTAACATTGCACACGCGCACCCACGTTTCACAATTATTTATGTGAACGCATTGTGCCTCCGTGCAATCGCATTCTGATTGACAGGAAACCAGTATTTAGGAGAGGAAACATGTCAGTTTGTAGTTGTGTTTGAAAAAATGCATGCGTGGCAAGGGGTTGTCTTCAGTTTGCCGGCGGCCGGGCTCCCGACGACCAGCATACCACGCCGGAATCCCAACCGCCGGCATACCGACAGCTTTTCTACCTCTTGTGGGTCCCTGGAGGGAGAATAGCTAGTGTGGTGGGCGTAGCGCACCACCGTGCCCGCAAGGGGCTCATTTGTGGTTGCCCAGCTGTCGGTATGCTGGTAGTCGGGATTCCGGCGCCGGTATGCTGGTCGCCAGGAGCCCGGCCGCCGTCATACCATACTACACCCGGGGCAAGGCATCTTTCGGGTGAGTCACTGACAACAGCTATGACCACTTCCAGCCTCTTGCATATGCAGAATTGTGGATTACCTTGCCTGGCACAGATGGAAAACTCTTCGATATTCCAATATATGCATATGGTCATGCGATCACATTGCGCACCTGTGATGCTATCACAATTTCTGCATAAGGGTTTTTTCTGTATTTCTGGGTGGCAACTATTTGATTGCAGTGAATGCTTTTTAGCAAGTTTTGTGATCCGTGCTGAATGAGGTCCACAATGCGGAGATGTAGTGTAGGAGTGATACAGTGCGAGGATGTAGTGTAGGAGAGACACATTGCTGAGATGAAGTCTAGGAGTGATGGAGTGCAGAGATGTAGTCTAGGAGTGATACAGTGCAGAGATGTAGTCTAGGAGTGATACTGTATGGAGATGTAGTCTAGGAGTGATACAGTGCGGAGATGTAGTCTAGGAGTGATACAGTGCGGAGATGTAGTCTAGGAGTGATATAGTACAGAGATGTGGTCTAGGAGTGATACAGTGTGGAGATGTAGTGTAGGATTGCATGGCCATAAATAGGGGGGAGGGCAAGGGGGTCGTGTGCCTTAGGCGCCAGCAGGAGGGGGCACTGTGAACTATGCACAGCTCCTTCGGTCTTACTTTGAACCTACACCCTGGATTTGCACCCTTCCTTCTCTCCCTCTCAGTACAGCAAGTTTACCCAACTGAGAAGAGCGCAGGTTCTGTCTGACCTCCACCACCAATGCTGCCGGAACGGCAAGGCATTCTATCTTAGCACATCGCAGACCCTGCTCATCCTCTTCCTCCAGCATGCTAGGTAATTCCATCATCCGAGGATTCTCAGATCACTCTGGCCACTCGGAGGTTTCTTTATTGCTCTCCATCATCGTAAACACACCATGATCTGCCTGGATCATATAATACTGTGCAGTATACAGTGGCTTTACCTGATTGACTCTGCACACCTGATCCCAGCATTGTAAAGCCGGAGCCACGGTAATCAGTGTAGCTGCACTGAAGCTGGATGGGGTGAGGTCCTCGCTGTGGACACTTGCCTGGGACTTTGCTTGGTCTAGTTGTAGGGGCAGACATGTTCTTTCAAGAACTCCAGAAGGTAGAGAAAGATAGGGTCTAACTTCACAGCTGACTGTAACATCTATTGGCTATTACAACGGATAACACCTCCACCAAAAACACTGTTTAATGTTATAAAAATATTTTTACTAACTACCATTATTTTTTACAGGTGCCATGAATCTTCCACATGTATAAAATATAGTGCTCAAATTTCATTTTTACATTATCCAACTAACACTGTGTAGATTATAAACAGTCTCTCCTTAAGGATGACGATCAATTTAAAAAGACAGCACTATTTTCAGTGCACATTGGGACAGCGGGATAATTTGCCACCCCTCTATCTCTCTCCCATCTCTCCCTTACCCCTCTCTCTCTCTCCCATCTCTCCCTTACCCCTCTTTCCAATCTCTTGCTCATCCCTCTCTCCCATCTATCCTCTCTCCCATCTCTGCCACACCCCTCCCTCCCATCTAATGGTACTACTGTACAGTATAATGAGAATAAAGTTGCAAAACTGCTTGGTGTAGTTTGAATCTTTTTAACCATTAATATTTATTTTCCTTATTTTTTATTTTATTTTATGTATTCATTTCTTATGTTTCTTTATTCATATTTTTTCATTTATTTTTATTATTATTATTATTATTATTATTATTATCATATCATTTTTTATAAATATATACATATTGATTATTTTATTTTATTTGGGGGAGGGGCATGCCCCAAATGAGTGTCTTGCCCCGGGTGCTGCAAAATCCTAGTTTAGGCCCTGAGGAGTCATACAGTGCAGAGCTGTAGTCAAGGAGTGATACAGTGCAGAGATGTAGTCTAGGAGTGATACAGTGCAGAGATGTAGTCTAGGAGTGATACAATGCAAAGATGTAGTCTAGGAGTGATACATGCAAAGATGTTGTCTAGGAGTGATACAGTGCAGAGATGTAGTCTAGTAGTGATACAGTGCAAAGATGTAGTCTGGGAGTGATATAGTGCAGAGATGTAGTCTAGGAGTGATATAATGCAAAGATGTAGTCTAGGAGTGATATAGTGCAGAGATGTAGTCTAGGAGTGATACAGTGCAGAGATGTAGTCTAGGAGTGATACAGTGCAGAGATGTAGTCTAGTAGTGATACAGTGCAAAGATGTAGTCTGGGAGTGATACAGTGCAGTGATGTAGTCTGGGAGTGATACAGTGCAGAGAAGTAGTCTATGAGTGATACAGTGCAGGGACGTAGTCTGGGAGTGATACAGTGCAGAGACGTAGTCTAGGAGTGATACAGTGCAGAGATGTAGTCTAGGAGTAAGACAATGCAGAGCTGTAGTCTATGGGGTATATTCAATAAGAGCCGGAAACTGCTATCTTGTCTGAAAGGTTGGCAGTTTCTGACTGATTGAGGTTGGAAGGGTTCCGACCTATTCAATGTTGGGCCGTATCTTCTGAGAAGTCGAGAAATCCGACTTGTCGAAAGACTGTCGGAATACACGCAGATCGGCGACTTCAGCCACTGATCCTCATGTGTTGTCGGAAGCGGGGCCAAATCCTACAGGTCTTAGCCCCGTCCCCAAAAATTTGTATATAAATACAGCTGGAGATAAATCTCAAACTGTATAAATCTGGTGCTATAAATAATGATTAATAATAAATTTACCAACTGGTGATCAATACAGAAATGGTGATATTACGGCTGCTGAGCAAAACAGCTGGCTAGGCTGAAAAACAATATGAAACACAAACAAAAGAAATGCTCTGCGCTCCCAAAATTACTAAAAATTAATTGATTAATTAATTAAATGCAGTCTAGCAAGGAGAATGATTGACTCAATGAGGCTTGACCCTTTGAAAAGAAAATATTTTATCAAACAATTAAGTACCACATAGACACATAAAACAAACAATACATAAAAGATTGTCAGTTTAAAAATTCAGAGGTTACTACCTCTAACGTGTAAGCAGAAACACAGTATCTATAATTGTAAACGTGCTGATAAAACAGTATACAATATATCTAAAGTGCAGAAATGGTTATCTTGAGAGAATAGCTCTCTAACAAAGAATGTCAATTGATTCTATCACTGGCGTCCCAGTGTGAAATCATATGGACTGTCCACAGAAGGCTCCGCAATAGCTAATAAAGAATTATTAGAGGCAAAAACAAACAATAATAATTACCCCCGTGCTGGTCCCTGGAGTTTATCACTGGATCCTGTGTGTAAATGCACGAGGTAGATATAAGGATTTTTGGTTGATGCCTCAGTGATAATTGGAAAGCAAACTTGCTGAAATGCTCTAACCTCCGTTAGAAAAAGCAGTCAAGTGACCATAGGATGGTGTTGTAATAGGAACTTCCCAACAAGGGACGTAATTTATTCAGCTGATGGTAGCAGTATGGAAAAGCACATCCGCTGATGGTTAGTGTTATAGTGGTCTCACTGCGGAGATCCGTTCATATCCATAGCCGCAGCAGTTTCCAAATGACAAGATGCCGTAAATAGCTGAAATAACTTTTTACCTCACAGCGGAGCTGCGGTTCCCAGAGGTGACTTGGCTGCAGTGTGTACACCGGACGGGGTGTCGGGAGCCGAGATGGTAAGGAGCCTGTCTGCCAGATAACGAGTGTCCAATGGAGAACTTGTAGAAAGGGGCGTCTTCGCGTTTCGTCTCCTAGCAACGGAGACTTCCTCAAGACAATGCAGAGCTGTAGTCTGTGGGGTATATTCAATAAGAGCCGGAAACTGCTATCTTGTCTGAAAGACGGCATTTTTTGACTGATTGAGGTTGGAAGGGTTCCGACCTATTCAATGTTGAGCCGTATCTTCTGAGAAGTCGAAAAATCCGACTTGTCGGAAGACTGTCGGAATACACGCAGATCGGCGACTTCAGCCACTGATCCACATGTGTTGTCGGAAGCAGGGCCAAATCCCACAGGTTTTAGCCCCGTCCCCAAAAATGTAAATCCAACTTTAAAATAAAGTTGGATTGACACTGTTGTGAACGGGCCAAACCTTTTGGGTTTGGCCCATCATTGAATAGAGAGCTGTCGGGTTCTTTCTGTCAGAAAGGATCTGACAGCAATTGAATACATGCCTAGGAGTGATAAAGTGCAGAGATGTAGTCTAGGAGTGATATAGTGCATAGATGTAGTCTAGGAGTGATACAGTGCAGAGATGTAGTCTAGGAGTGATACAGTGCAGAGATGTAGTCTAGGAGTGTTACAGTGTTGAGATGTAGTCTAGGAGTCATACAGTGCAGAGATGTAGTCTGGGAGTGATACAGTGCAAAGATGTAGTCTAGGAGTGATACAGTGCAGAGATGTAGTCTAGGAGTGATACATCGCAGAGATATAGTCTAGGAGTGATACAGTGCAGAGATGTAGTCTAGGAGTGATACAGTGCAGATATGTAGTCTAGGAGTGATACTGTGCAGAAATGTAGTCTAGGAGTGATACAGTGTAAAGATGTAGTCTAGGAGTGATACAGTGCAGAGATGTAGTCTAGGAGTTATACAGTGCAGAGATGTAGTCTAGGAGTGATACAGTGCTGAGATGTAGTCTAGGAGTTATACAGTGCTGAGATGTAGTCTAGAAGTTATACAGTGCAGAGATGTATTCTATGAGTGATACAGTGCAGAGATGTAGTCTAGGAGTGATACAGTGTAGAGATGTAGTCTAGGAGTGATACTGTGCAGAAATGTAGTCTAGGAGTGATACAGTGTAAATATGTAGTCTAGGAGTGATACAGTGCAGATATGTAGTCTAGGAGTGATATATGACAGAGATGTAGTCTAGGAGTGATACAGTGCAGAGATGTAGTCTAGGAGTGATACAGTGCAGAGATATAGTCTAGGAGTAATACAGTGTGGAGATGTAGTCTAGGAGTGATACAGTGCAGAGATGTAGTCTGGGAGTGATACAGTGCAGAGATGTAGTCTAGGAGTGATACAGTGCAGAGATGTAGTCTGGGAGTGATACAGTGCAGAGATGTAGTCTGGGAGTGATACAGTGCAGATATGTAGTCTAGGAGTAATACAGTGCAGAGATGTAGTCTAGGAGTGATACAGTGCAGAGATCTAGTCTGGGAGTGATACAGTGCAGAGATGTAGTCTGGGAGTGATACAGTGCAGATATGTAGTCTAGGAGTGATACAGTGCAGAGATGTAGTCTAGGAGTGATACAGTGCAGAGATGTAGTCTAGGAGTGATACAGCGCAGAGATGTAGTGTCATATAGTGAAGAGATTTTATGGGGGTAGGTAGTGTAGTAATGTACTACACACCCCTGTCCACACAAGGAGAACTTCTCTGTTGTGCTGATCAGTTTTCAGCTCCAGGCCTATGTGGACCTTATTCTGGCACTGCCAGCGACTCTTCCCCAAAACTCCAGCCATTATCTGTAATAAATCTATGAAGAAAAACCACAGTGGACACCACTTAAATATGTAACCCTTAATCTAAAATATATTCTGACACAGATGAGTAGTATTTCAACATACATACAATAGGAATCTATGGGCCAGATGTAATGGCGCACGAATGCGGGATGCCGGCCGAACTCGGACGTTTTTTTAAATGGGCAATCATGTACAAAGCTAAACCATTTCTTGTGCATGATTTCCCCTTTAGAAAAATGTCCGAGCATCCCGCACGGCTGCAGATCTTGGACACCATTACTTCCGTCCTTATATCTTATACTTGATGCTATCAGAAATATTTAAAAACAAACAAAATAATATAAGCACAGAAAATGTATGACTAAATAAAGTATGGTTTGATTTACAGTATGTAAATATTTTGCAGTATTTTGACTACAATTAGTATCACAAAGTTACTGTATAACAAAACTAACCTGTAAATTAATGTTGAGAAGTTGAGATAAAAAAGTTTTGCTTATTTATCTTTAAAACTTTGTTATCAAACCCCAAAGGCAACATGTATGGGTGATGCAATCCAGTAACTGTCTTACCCACATACACAGTAGTGTCAGCTGAATTAATTACACATTGATAATGGATCCACACTGTATAAATATGAGTCTTTCCTTTCCTGTGTCCTTTTCTTATGGCAATCTACAGGTGAGTGCTGATCCATCTACTACATTATAATATACAATGCAGAGTCTCTGATATATAGCTGTGATGGTTCTGGTATTGAAGAACATTTTGTGTCATATTGTTCTTACATTATCATTTCTCTCATTGGTTATTCTGTTAATGTTAAGCAAAACATTTTATTTACAACTATTCTGTCACCATATAAATTTTTATCTGAGACAGTAATTTTCCTGTTCCTTTTCCTAAATTTCATATCATTATATATATATATATATATATATATATATATATATAATAGCATATACTACTGTACATATTTATTATACTCAACAATATATACATATTCTCCTATGATATTCAATGAAAGTAATTTTCAGATTATGGGACTGAGATTCTTCATACAGTTTTACTTCTTAAAAAAAATGCCAATATCCCACAGAGACAGTTATTATGTAATATCTGATAGTTCTACATATGAAAAGTAGATGTTACTAGTACCAAAGTTTATTTTCATTAAGACCTGTATTAGTCACACTTACAATAACAGACAGATGTGATATATTGTATAACCTTTATTTCATGTCTGGTGTTTGAAACCACAATCTCCCTGCAGCAGCTTTACAGGAGCCTCCTATCACTAGTCAGTGCTGAAGGGGGACCCTGCTCTTCCCTCCATCTACCTGTCCTGCTTGTGTGTCTGATCCTATTTACAGCACAACACTGACATGTCACAGGCAGACCTGTCCTCATACACAGACAGACAGATGGACAGGTCACTGTATTACATAAGGTTAGATGCTTCTCATTTGAAATACTCTGATCATTCTGATGATTTGTTTCCATGACTACAGGTTGCTCTGTCCCCACATCCTGGGACCACAGATATGCAGGAGATGAACAGTAATTACAGGAACTGACTTTGGACTTGTCTAGCACACCACAACGTTTTAAATGAATAACAATGAAATTCCTGAGGTTGAAAAAAACAAACTTCTGTCAATCAACATGTGTCTTTTTTATTTTCATTTAGACACCACATTTCTCATCTGTGTAAGTACAGTGAACCACTAATAGATTACTCCTGTCAGTCTGACAAAGACAAAGTGGGGAATCATGGTTACATTTAGTTTATTATTATTTTTCCTCCTATAAAGCAAAAATGACATGCACTAACTTTGCTACATATAGAAGCATTTCCAGTACTATTCATATAAACCTGCTTATATCTACATATCTCCAGAATTTATGCTTTTTCAGACACCTCAATGATACTACGTTCTATTATATTACAGGATTTACGTTTTTGCTATATTGTACTTTTTAGCAATAATTGTGTAAGCTACAGTAATGTGTTATGTCTGTTGATTACTTATTAGATCTGCAGATCATGCTAGTGAGACAATTCATGCTATTTCTCACCTTTTTAGAGTAAATCTGTACTTTATAGTACTTTTTATTTCTTGTAGATATATATTTATTTAAAATCTGTAAGTATTAATGATGTAATATAGTATAGTTATTTTACATATACTGTAGTATCATTCAATATAGGCATATGAGAATCTGAAGTGAAAATAACAAATTTCATATTAGTTTACACCACAGTGGGTTAATGCAGTTTTTAATTAGGGATGAGCGGTTCGGTTCCCTGAGAACTGAACCCCCCCAAAACTTCACGTTCTGAGCCCTGATCCGAGCCCGGCTCGGGACTTCCCGTCAGACTCGTAAACCAGAACGAGGCAAAACGTCATCATCCCATTGTCAAATTCTCGCGGGTTTTGGATTCCATATAAGGAGCCTTGCGTCACCGCCATTTTCACTCCAGAATTGGAGAGTGTAGCGAGAGGACGTGTCTCCGTCCTCAGTGTCTGTGTGGCAGGGAAAGTGGGGTAGCGATTCCAGAGCTGTCTTGTGCTGCTCAGTCCAGTCACAGTGGTGATGTCCTCTGCTGCATATGTCCACAGAATAGCTGTATAAATCCAGTGCCGTGGTGCTGTTGTCCTGCATCAGTACAGTGGTAGTGCCTTGTGCTGCATCAGTCCAGTCACAGTGGTGATGTCCTCTGCTGCCATATGTCCAGTGCTGCTGTATAAGTCCAGTCCATTGCAGTGGTGGTGTGTTGTGCTGCATCAGTCCAGTGGTGGTGTCCCTGTGCTGCTGTATAAGTCTTGGGGTACTGCTGTATATGTCTTGGGGTACTGCCGTATAAGTCCATCACAGTGGTGCAGCTGTATATGTTCAGGGGTACTGCCGTATAAGTCTAGGGGTACTGCTGTATAATTTCAGTGATACTGCGTTATATGTCCAGTGGTACTGCCATATAAGTCCAGTGTTTTTGTCCTGTGCTGTGTATTATTTACTCCAAATAAAGTGGTTATTAATATTCAATCCCTGTGTTGTGTAGGGGTACGCTCTCCTGTGCTGCATATTGTTATATAACTCTGTCCAAATTAAAGGGTTATTTATTATTATCCAAATTATATTTACAGGCTTTGCCATGTGTGTGTAGTTTAGGGTTACTCTCTCCTCTGCCACCAATATTGTGCGTGTATTACATCTGGCAAATTCCAGCACGTCCTATGTTTTGCACATACAATTAAGTTGGTGGTGCAGAATTTTTTGAGAAATGACAGGAGCTTGCAGGAGATGCTGTCGGTGGATTGAAAAATTGCGGGCCACTTTCAACATTCAGCCACTGCATGCCTCTCCTAGATGGGCCAGGTGTTTGTGCCGCACACTTGTGTCGCTTAGCTTGGTTATACAGCTACCTCATTGTACCTCTTTTTTTCTTCTTTGCATGATGTGCTGTTTGGGGCCTAGTTTTTTTTAAGTGCCATCCTTTCTGACACTGCAGTTTCCTCCAGCTACCTTGGTGCAACAAAAGGTGCAGGCCTAAAAACAATATTGTGAAGTGTGAGGTGTACAGAATAGACTGGAAATGAGTGGAAATGAATGTTATTGAGGTTAATAATACTGTAGGATCAAAATTACCCCAAAATTCTGTGATTTTAGCTATATTTGTTTTTTTCAAAAATCATCCAGATCCAAAACCAAAACCCGAAATGGTGGTTTTGGCAAAACCATTCCAGATACTAAACACGAGCATGGAACCAGATCCAAAACCAAAACACAAAACACGAAAAGTGCTCACCGCAAATCTCTAATTTTAACCAATCACATCATTAGAATATATATTGCTCCGTTTCCCACAAGAACAACAAAAATATTCCTATACTTATGCAATACAGTTGTCACAGAACAATTTCCTGTGGCTGACAATCATAACAATCTAAAGCCGGGTACACACTATACAATATTGTGACCAATCATGTGATCTGCGTTGTAGAGTGTGTATCCCCAGGCCATCGCTTGATGAATTGTTGGTTACATCTTCCCATATGATGTGCTGTGCCTGAGATAGGATGATTCCACAAGAAATGTGGTGTGGGAACATTACCCTGTAACAATATATTATGTAGTGTGTACGCGACATGATAAATCATCACATCATGTTGGACCATCCCTAGATGGACACGTCGTTCAGGTGTGTATCCAGCTTTAGACCTTTTAGAAAAATTTTCCCAGGGTTTTGCTAAAGCACAAGGAATAATGGATGCTCTTCTTCTATCCCTTCACATTTAGGGGGAGAGGAAATTTATTTTTAAAATATTAATGATATCCACAACAAATTATCCAATATATTTGGTTATCAAAATGCATTTAGAATAATTATGATGTTTTCCCATCTCTGTTGATATACAGTAAGTCATCACTACATGGCACATAGGAACATTTATCGGAATGTCCTAATGGAAGAAAAACATAAAAAGAAATTCTTAAACTTTAGAATCAGTTATACCCCTTTCAGACCGCCAGCTTTGAACACGGGTTATTACACATAATCGCGCATAACCCGTGTTCATGTGCGGTCTGAAAGGTGCCAGGGTATTTCATACCTGCTAGCGAGCAGAGTTGAACACTTGTTGAACACTTGTTCAACCCAGCTCGCTGTCCGGTGTGAATGGGAGCCGGAACGATGTGACCCATTTCCCGTAAACTCTGTGTGGATGGGCGGCACTTGGAGATCATGTGATCTCTAAGCGCCTCCCCCGCCACATCACCGCTGACGTCACCCACCCGGCAATATGCCTGGTTGCAGACAGCGGCGGTCTGAGGCGGGTTGCACCCTGGAAGTTCTCGTGTCAGGCTCCCGGTTGCGACCCGCCTCAGGGGGTCTGAAAGCGGTATTAGAGAGCTGACTACATAGTATGACATATGGGATACATTTTTCACAAACTTATTCCTGTATAACCATCATTTCATTTTGTGTAAATCAAAAAAAATGCCGGAGTACTTTAGTTCTTTTGCAGCTATTTGTGTTTTTGCATTTATCATTATGTATCCATTTTCTTTATGGAAAGCTCAAGTTTAATTGGAAATAAATGTTTTGCTGTCTTCCAATTGTAACAATTCCTGTTTTTTTTTTAAATAACTCCACTGTATCTGATGAACAGTATTCCACATGTGATAACGTTTCTGAACAAGGGTCACTAGCTTCACCTACAGGTCAGTCACTTTTCCTATATAGCCTACAGTACATGAGCATGCTTACTGCAACACAGGTATACACTGGACATCAGCGAGGGTAGTAAAAGTTTATCAGGACCGAAGTACTTTTATGAGAGCAAGAAAGAATCACAGTTTCTAAAACATCAGTCCTGTAATGTGTGTACCCTGATGTAATTCTATCACATAAATACATATCATTTAAAGTACAGAACTCAAAACATATTATAACATTCTAGGGGATGCAGTTAAAATGCCGCTGGACGGGATCCCGGCAATCAAAATACCAACACCGGAATCCGGGCCAAAGACAAAATCTCGGCGACAAAATACAGACAGGGATCGGGATCCTGGTGTCAACATACCAACAGCCGGAATCCCGATCATTATACAAGCGGGACATGGAACATGCTGGCGACCTGCCACATTTGGGGGTGTGTGAAGTTAGATTTAGGCATTAGAAGGGGGATTAGGGTTAGGGTGCAGGGACGGGAAGGTAAGGGTTAGGTAGCAGGGAGGGAGGGTTAGGTTTTGGCATGTAGAAGGGGAGGTTAGGGTTAGGCACCAGGCACGGAGGGTTAGGTTTAGGTAGCGGGAAAGAGAGGGTTTTGGTTAGGCATCACTGGGGAGGGTTAGGGTTAGGGTAGGGGGTAGGGTAGGGTTAGGGTTAGGAACCACTGGGGAGGGTTAGGGTTAGGCACACAAAAGGTGGGTTAGGGTTAGTGTAGGGGGTAGGGGAGGGTTAGTGTTAGGCACCACCGGGGAGGGTTATGGTTTGGCACCCACAAGGTGGGTTATGGTTAGGGTAGGGGGTAGGGGAGGGTTAGGGTGCTTTTGGAGGGGATGTCTGTATTCTGATAATCGCGATGCTGCTATTGGTATTCTGACCACCGGAATCCCTTCCAATGGGATTACACAATGGTCCCCATACTAGACTTAGATATAATGTACACTATTTGAGTCACTGGAAAAGGATCAGGGCTTTACGATGGATGTAGATCAATGACAGGTTTTGTCCATTCTCCAGTGCTTGGGAGCAAATAGTCAATTGTCATTGGCTGTCATCTATTACCACATTTTCATTCCAACCAACCAACCAGATCTGGCAAATAATTGTATAGTGTATGAGTAGCTGTAGTCTAGCATGCAGGATCGCAGCAATATGAGCATGGCTACATCTGTACATAGGTGGTCATTCCGAGTTTATCACACGTGGCAATTTTTTGCTGCCCGTGCGATCAACTAGACGCCGCCTATGGGGGAGTGTATTTCTGCATAGCAGTGCTGTGATCGCTTGTGCAGCCCTGCTATGCTAAAAAGGTTTCCTGTAAAAGAAGACCAGGGTAAGAGTTACTTATCCTGTGCGATGGATCCAGCGATGTAGGTCCCGGAATTGATGTCAGACATCCGCTCTCCTGGACACTCCTGCGTTGGACTCACCACTCCCCGAAAAAGGTGAGTAGACGCCCGGTTCCGCCTTCCTCCAGTCAATCTTCTTGCGGTCGCCCCTGTGACCGCTTTCTTCGCAAGCGGCGTCACTCCCTGGCGACGTCCGTCGCCAGGCAACAACGCGCCTGGGCAATGTGGCCGCCGCGCATGCGCAGTTCCAACCCGATTGCGCGGCTTTGAAGAAGCACAGTGTGCGATTGGGTCGGAATGACCACTATAGTGGACAACATCAGGCTTAATGAGGGGATTTTTCAGAAAGATTCTGCTTTATCATCAACATAAGCAAAAGAAAGAGAATGGAGGACATTTCATATGGCTGTAGTGACATAAAATTCTGAATAGTAGGCTGAATGAAGCAGCTGTGACAGGTGGAGGTGTCCATGGTAACAGTGGGCCTATGAGTTGACTGAGGAATCTGGTGATGGGAGGGGCTTATCCCTTATAAGGAGAGAACAGTGAAGTGCTCTGCGTTTGTGTTGTTCTGAACTGTGTATTATTTGTGAATTTGTGGTATTCTTCTTCTTATTTCTTTTCAATCTTTACTAATCTTTAATCTTTTCACCCCCTTTTTCTTTCACTCTTTCGTTATCTATCTTTTCTACCTTCTAACATGCCGAGGCCCAGTCGTGCTGTGCTTCCCCCTATCCGTTTGATTGATAGCAGTGACAGGGACGCTGCTGTGTTAGTGTCAGGTAGGGGACAGCATTTGTCAGTACAAGGAAGGCGTCAAGCCAGGAGTAATATGGGTAATGCCGCTGCCAGGGGTCGGGCTCGACCGCCTGTGAGGCTTTTGGCGGGCGAAGCTGCATCGCGCAGAGGCCAGGTCAGCAGCTTGTCTGTGTCATGCGCTGTTGGTTCAGCTTGTGCTGTGGGAATTGATTCTACGGAACTAATTACCGATAGTGCAGTGTCTCGAAGCATGGGTGCTATGATGGAGTTTCAGAGCAGGGTGTTGAGGAGAGCGGTAACATCTCGGGGAGTTACCTCAGGAGTGCATGTGCCGGAGGTATGCCGCGGTCGCCCCGTGGGCCCGCGGGGGACCGTGGCTGCCAGAGGTGGTTGTCGTAGCACTGTTCTTTCTAGAGGTGAGAAAAATGAAATAGGAACAAGGGAACAATTGTTGGTGCAAGGAGTGGGAGCACCTAACAGAGGAATTAACAGGGGTCTGGTCAGATCAAGGGATACCGGGGCAGACACGGACATAGTGGGCCAGCACGCGGGTACCTCGGGCATGAGAAATGATGAAAGGCAGCAGGGAGGGCTCACCAGTGTGAATATTAGGGGTGAAAAAGGGGTGGCTGAGGTACACAGCATGAGGGGCACAGTGACGGGGAGGTCATATGCTGATGCTGTGCATTTTGGGCGTAATGGCGCTGGCTGGAACTCGTCTGAGG
Source organism: Pseudophryne corroboree (assembly GCF_028390025.1). NCBI lineage: Eukaryota > Metazoa > Chordata > Amphibia > Anura > Myobatrachidae > Pseudophryne > Pseudophryne corroboree. The sequence goes on from NC_086450.1 coordinate 459,651,839, forward strand.
TAGCGTCTATATGCACTTCAGTGATATCAGCACTGGTTCCGGTGCTGACTGCTAATCATACTGAATGGATTTTTTTGGGTGAGCAGAATTCCTCCAGTTTAAATGAAGATGGGGTAAGTGATTTAGCGCCCGTTGTTTCACGGGCCAGAACGGGCAGAAGGAATAGGGGCAATATGAATCCTAATGAGTGTCTGGTGGATGTTTCTCCTTGTATTTCTCCAGCAGAGTCCTTGGTATCCCCTGAATTACAGGAGGATTCTGGGGATTCGGCGGCTGTGGTGGAGTCCGCCCTGGATGAGGGAGGTCTTTACGGTGAGTCGGATGTGCACCCTATAGCGCATCAAAGGATGCAGTGGTCAGCTCAGGCATTATGGGCGCAGTTAGGAAAAAATCATGCAAGGAAAAGCTTCGCAAAAACGTAAGCATAGGTGCAGAAGTTACAGGGGTTCATCCACTTCTTCCTCTGAGTCCTCATCATCAATTGACAGCAGCTGCAGTGGTTGCAAGAAAATACATAAAAGAAGGCGCAGACACAGCAGTTCTAGTATGTCATCAGAGGAGGGTCCCGAGGATTCTTTGCAATGTGCTAATACTGCTGTTTTGAGAGGGGTACGGCCAAGAATTAGGGAACGTATTCGATGGGGCAAATTTGTGAATATGTTAAATAGTAAAGCGAAAAAAGCATTAGTTGTGGCTAATAAGTCTTACACTAATTGGCAGAAGGGCATGCTTATCTTTGCGGCTTGTTATTTGGAATGTAGACCTCAGGAGCACATGAATGTAATTAAATATATGCATTTGTTAAACAAATTGTCGAGATCTGGGCGCGGAACAACCTGGAGGTCCTATGATGAGGAGTTTCGTAGAAAACAGAATGGCAAGGAAATCATAGATTGTGGTAAAAAAGATGTAGAGATTTTTGTAGATGTTACTCAACCTCTAAAAACTGGTTCAGAGGGTTTGGATGAGAAACGAGGCAATACCAGTAACAGATGGATGGCGGGTAAGAATAGATCAGGCAGATGCTATGCCTTTAATAATAGTCAGTGTACCCTAGTGTTCGGGTGTCGTTTTCGGCATGTTTGTATCCGCTGTGAGGGATCCCACCCCATTAAAAACTGTCAGCAGACTGCCAATGGTAGAGGGGGTTTTCACAAGCAGCTGCAACGTGTTCCGGCAGCTGATGGGGCAAAGTAGGGCCCCTACTCCAGTGAAATTGGACAAATTATTGTATTGGTTGGACTATTATTATAGAGAGGATGCTGAGTTGATAAGGTAAGGTTTTTCAAAGGGTTGCTCTATATCTCGTTCATATTTTGAACAATGTAGCAGTTTTTTTGAATTGGTGTATTCTCTGAAAATCCAGGTCAGTCTGGAATTGTTCATTATTTAGATTCATTTTTATTCATGGGTCATGCAGGGTCTGACATGTGTGGCAATATTTTATCAAATGCATTGTCATTGTTTAAGGAATTTGGGGTCCCAGTAGTTGAGGAGAAGACGGTAGGTCCTATATCGGTGTTGACTTTTTTGGGAATTGAAATTTATACTATTGAAGGTTGCTGTCGTTTACCCATTGAGATAATAGATAAATTAAAAGGAGAGATAATCGTGGCATTGACAAATGGCAAGTTGATGTTGAGACAAGCTCAATCATTATCGGGGTCTCTCAATTTTGCTTGCCGAGTTATACTGTGGGTAAGGTCTTCAGCAGGAAGTTGGAGAGAGCTACAACGGGTGTTAAAAAACCTAGTCATTTTACAAGATTATTCTAAGAAATTCATAGGGATCTGCATATTTGGGATGAGTTTTTGGCTACTTTTAATGGTGTTCGCATTTTGCAATCTATACCCAGATCCAATGTAGAGTTGCAATTATTAACTGATGCGGCAGGTTCTACGGGTTTCGGAGCACACCTTCAGGGAAGGTGGTGTGCTTCCCCATGGCCTAAAACATGGTTTGATGAGGGACTTACTAGTAATATGTTATTATTACAATTATTGCCTATAATGGTAGCACTGGAATTATGGCATGAAGTCTTGGCCAATCTGTCAGTAGTTTTCTATTGTGACAATTTGGGAAAGGTTCTTGCGATTATAGTCAGAAAGCTGCTGGCATTCCTGTGCTGCGATTGTTTGGTCAGATTGTTTTGTGTTGCCTTCAATCGAATATAAGTTTTCACGCGAGGCATGTTCCAGGCATTGAAAACGGTTTGGCAGATGCGCTTTCGCGTTTTGAGTGGCGCAGGTTCAGGGTGCTAGCTTCAGATGCGAATGTATCTTGTGACCCTTGCCTGTCTTATGCCTGGCAGGTGATACGCCCGGATTGGAGGGCTTAGCTCTACGATCCTTGGCACCTTGTACCCTTCGAGGGTACAGAACCACTATGGGAGAGTGGGAGAGATATGTCAGTTTTCATAAAGACCAAGGTAAGACCGATTATACAATGTTATTGAATTATGTTTGGGAATGTTTTAGCGCAGGCAGGTCAAGAGGGTTTGTAACACGTTTACTGTCTGCTCTTTCTTATTTCTTGAGACTTGAAGGCCGGCATGATTTTACTAAATCTTTCCTTTTAGCAAGGATTCTTAAAGGGTGGGCTCGACTGATGCCCCCTGTACAAGATGCACGAAGGCCAATAACCATTTCAACATTGCAGCACATGGCGGTCGTGTTGCATGAGGTCTGTGCATCTGATTATGAAGCACTCTTATTTAAATTATGTTTCGCCATAGCCTTTTTTGGGGCCTTTAGAGTCAGTGAACTGGTGTCAGCTTCGAAAAGCGATGTCACCTATGCTTCGTGAACATGTGTCACTGGAAGATGGAGGCTTATGGTGCAAAGTACAACGTTCCAAAATGGACCAATTAGGTAAAGGTTGTTGGGTTGTTTTGAGATGTGTGGACGACAAGGAGATTTGTCCAGTGTCCTTGGCGAAGGTTTATTTGAGAACAAGGGCTGATATGCCAGGTCCATGGTTGCAGCACATGGATGGTATGCCGGTTACTGAATTTCAATTTAGATGGGTGCTGGAACATTGTATTTGCACAAGATAAGCTGAAGGCTGCATAAGCCTGAGGCCATATAAGAGCTCAACTTTTTGTGATTGGTTGCTTAATGACTAAGCAGTTGCTAGGCAGATCAGTTTTCCCTGGTGTTTTTCCTATTGGTTTAGAAAGTTGTACGTCAGGATGAATAGATGGGTCTTAGGATAGTATATAGGGTAGGGCCATTTTCCTCAGACTTCCTCTTGCCATTCATTGTATGGCCCAGGAAGGATAAGTACCTGTTACAGCACTTGCTTTAATTCCTGTTATATTCTCCTTGTTAACCTCTCCCCCCTCCATTGTTTCCCACTGCTGCATAATTTGTTTCCCACTGCTGCATACTTTTTATATTTATCTGCGGTTCACCCCACCCCTATAATGCCGCATCCACGCCGCTCTGCCCCTCCACCCCGCCGCCTCTTGGAGGCTGTGGGCACCCCCCGCGCCCGCTCCCGCAGTGCTTCCCCCCGGAGGTTACCTACAACGGCGGCTGGCATGCGGCGGGGTCGGGCCACGACGGCCCGATACCCTGCCAGCGGGAGACCAGCATCCGGCAGCCTCCCGCCACGTGGCATCGGGACGCGTGGCTCGGCCGGGCCCCGGTCGCCGGCGCCCCCTGCGCCCTCGGTTGCTCCTGCGGCTCCCTTGCCCGGCGCTTTAGGCAGCGACGGCTCTTCCCCACCTTCCCCGCCAGCAGCTCTCGGCGGCGGCTCGAGTGTCCACGTGGTGCCGGGCTGCCGCGGCGAGGGTGCGGAGGGGGATGGGGGGGCTGGCTCACCAGGGGGTGATATGGTTCTGGGGCTGCAGGGTGAGGTGCCCGCTGTCCCCAGTACGGCTTTTATTGGGCATGTACCCCTCCCTGCGGAGGGGCCGGTGGCGCCCAGGTATAGAATAGTGCACGGGGTGACAGGGGCGATGTCGGGGGTTCCCGCGGCAGGGGGCGGGGCTGGGGCTGTTGCAGCGTCCGCTCCTCCTACAGTTCCATGGTAGGTTTGCCCGGAAGGGAATCCCGCAGCGGGGGCATTTTGGCTGGTCCCACGGTCGCCCGCTGTTCGGCTGCCCGAGGCGGCGTCCCCGAACGTCGGGTTTCAGCCCCCCCCCCCCCTCCTGGCCCGGCGGGGGCATTGCAGATGGTGGCAACTCAGTCGTCCATTGCAGCGACTTACCACCTACCCGGCCCTGCTCCCTCGTTTGCCACACCGCAAGGCTTCGCCGGGGGCCAGTTTGTCTCCGGTGGCCTTCCTTGGCCCCTGGCAACGGCGTTCCCGGCAGCTGCCGCGGCGTCCTTCATGGGCCTAACCGTGGCGCCCGCTCCGCAATTTTCTCCGTACTTTGCCGGCTCGGGCGCAGGGATCCAGACCACGTGGTCGGTCGGCGGCCCCCCGGGTTACGGTTCCCCTCCCTGCTTTTGCGGGCTCGCAGCACTGGCCGTCCCTGTCTGGTGCGAATCAGTTGGCGCACATTTTGCCGCCCCTCCCTGCCCCTCCGGGGTCCCTCCCGGTATCGTCCGGACTTTCGGGGGCGGGCGATTACACGCCGCATACGTCATGGCGGCCTGCTTACTCCTTGGGGGTCGATTCGGGTGTCGGGGCTGTTTTTCCCCACGCCGTTACATACCCCTCAGGCGAGGGTCCTCCCCTTCAGCTTCCCGCCGGCCCTCCGCCGCAGGGCGTATGGGCTTGGCCTCCTCCCCCGCAAGTTCTCCCCATTGCGAATGATGCGCTGTTTTTCCCCGCACCTGTTGTTCCCTCTGAGTCTCCCTCACAGGTGCTGGCTGCTTCCGGGACTACGTCATGTCGGGGAGGAAGGCCGCAAGGGGCCGCGGCTGCGGCATCGATGGGAGAAGTTAGGCTGCCAACGGAGTCGGGTGCACCGGACGACGCTGTTCCTGGGCCTTCTAACGCTGGTGAGCATGCCCTTCCTTTACACAGTTCATCCTGTAGTTGTTCCTCATCTAGCAGTGTTTCATCAGGTTCGCCGCGGCGCCCGCGTAAATTAGCTAGACTTATTGTGCAGCGCATGGCGAAGGAAGCACAGAAAGTGACAGCGCCAGCGTCAGCAGTTCCCCTGGACCCCCCCGTTATGCGGAGATGGTGCATTGCGCCAACACAGCGGTTGCGCGGGGGGTTCGTAAGCGTATGCGGGAAAAAATCCGCAAGGGAAAGTACGTTGACATATTCACCCCTACGGATGAGATGCGACAGGGTTTTGAGGCAGCCAAGAAGCCGGGTGGCATTGGTGAAAATGCTTTCCGCAATTTTCACCAGTGGTTGCGAGGTTTTTTGGTTTTTACTGCTTGCTACACGGAATCGCGTCCCGCGGAGTATCCCAATTTAGTTAAGTATTTGTTTTTGGTACATGACATGTACTTAAAATCCAAGGGTTCCGCTTGGTGGGATTACGATGAGAAATTCCGTCGCAATCAGGATGGCAACCCCGTCCTGCCCGCGGGTTTTAAGGATGTCGAGGTGTGGTTGGAGGTCACGCAGCAGGTTAAGCCCACCCCGGACTTCACGGTCAAGAAGCCCGGGGCGGCCGGGGCTCCGGGCTCCCTTTGATAGGAAAAGGGAAGTGTTTTGCCTACAACGACGGCAAATGCGGCAAAGGGGCGAGTTGTCGTTTTCGCCACTCGTGTAAGTTGTGCGGGGCAAGTCACCCTGCCAAGGATTGCACTTCGACGGCAAACGGTAAGCCCTCCACTCCTGCCGAGGCCGGGGGAGTTGGCAAGTAAAGCCTTCTCCCCGATTCGAGTTCCCGAGTTGCGGCGCTGGCTTAGCTTATACCCCGACGAGTCGGCTGCGACGTTCCTCTTGGAGGGTTTTCAGCACAGTTTTCGTTTGCCCATTTCGGATTCGGTGCACGTGGTGGCACGCCGGAATTTGAAATCGGCTCGCGATTTCCAGCAGGAGGTCCGTCGGAAAGTGGACGGGGAGATCGGCCTGGGGCGCATGGCGGGGCCCTACGCCTTTCCCCCGCTGCCTTCCTTGTGCATTTCCCCAGTCGGGGTGGTGCCCAAGAAGGCCGCGGGCAAGTTTCGCTTGATACAGCACTTGTCGTACCCTCCGGGTTTGTCTGTCAACAACGCTATTCCGGAGGCAGAGTGCAGGGTACGGTATCAGTCTTTTGATGACGCTCTGCGCTTGGTGCAAGATTGTGGTCCGGGGGGTCTGTTGGCAAAATTGGACGTGGAGTCGGCCTTTCGGCTACTCCCGCTGCACCCGGATTCCCTACGATTTCTGGGCTTCAAACTAGGGGGCGAATTTTACGTAGATCGGTGTCTCCCCTTGGGTTGTTCGGTCTCCTGCGTCTACTTTGAGAGTTTTAGCACATTTTGCACTGGTGCGTCCAGACCGCCTCCGGTCAACGGGGGGTGGCTCACTGCCTGGACGACTTTCTCTTTGTGGGGCCGGGGGACAGTTCGATCTTTGGTGGATATTCTGTCGGTGGCCAGATCATTATTCGACAATTTAGGGGTGCCTGTCGCGCAGGACAAGTGCGAGGGCCCTTGCACTTGTCTTAGCTATCTAGGTATCGAAATTGACACGGTGGGGGGTTGCTGTCGCCTGCCCGAGGATAAAGTGCGTAAGCTTTTGGGTTTAATTACTGACTGTTTAGGCAAACGCAGGGTTCGGCTTTAGCAGGTGCAGTCTTTGCTGGGTTCTTTCAATTTTGCGTGCCGGATTATCCCCATGGGTAGGATTTTCTGTTGCAAACTTGAGCGGGCCACGGTGGGGACGGTCTGGCAGAATCACACCTTGTACCTCTCCCGCGAGATCAGAGATGATTTGCGGATTTGGGTCTCTTTCCTGGTGTCCTTCAACAGGGAGGTTTTGTGGCCGGTGCCTTGTTGTTCCAGTAAGCAGCTGCAATTGTTCACGGATGCCTCAGGCAGTCGAGGTTTTGGCGCGTTTTTTGCTGGTGCATGGTGCGCTGCGGCTTGGCCGGCCTCTTGGGTAACGCGGGGGTTTACCAAGAACCTCCTTTTGCTGGAATAGTTCCCGATCATAGTGGCGCTGGAATTATGGTCCTGCCAGTTCGCGAATACGGACATATCGGTTCGTTGCGACAACTTGGGGGTGGTACATGCGATTAATAATCAGCGTTCCTCCTCGCCGCAGGCTCTGAGGCTGCTATGACATCTAGTGTTAGTTTGCTTGCGGCGCAATATCAATTTCAGGGCCCGCCACGTTCCCGGAGTTGACAATGGAATTGCGGATGCATTGTCTCGGTTCCAGTTTGACAAATTCAGGGCGTTGGTTCCGGGAGCGGCGGCAGAGGGGTTACAGTGCCCGCCTTCTGTCTGGCAGATGGTCGAGTCGGGTTAACTGCTTTAGCCAGGTGTGCTCTGGCTCCCTCCACTCTCCGAGCGTATGATGCAGCCTGGCGGGATTGGTCGGTCTTTCAGCGTAGGTACGGGGTAGCAGGTGAGTCTTCGGCCAACGCCCTGATGACCTTTGTTTGGGAGCATTACCAAAACGGTAGGTCAAAAGCGGTCTTGCGGGCATTTCTTTTCACTCACGGCTCCACGGAATGACGGACCCCACGGGGTCTTTTATCCTTTCCAGAGCGATGAAAGGTTGGGCTAGGTTGCGCCCGGCGCCTGCGGACTCACGTAGGCCCATAACATTGCAGCTTCTAGCAGAGTTACTGCGGGTGCTGCCTCAAATTGCGTCCTCAGAATTTGAGGTGGCGTTGTTTAGTTGTGCGCCCTGGCCTTTTTTCGGGGCTTTCCGAGTGAGCGAGTTGGTGGCATGCAGTAAGGCGTCTTGGGAGTCAGGTTTGCTTTACGAAAATTTGCGCTTGCAGGAGGGCCTGTTACTCTGTAGGATAGGGCGATCCAAGACAGATCAAGCAGGTCGGGGTCGCTGGTTGTCCTTGGAGGCTCAGGTGGAACCGGGTGTTTGCCCGCTGCGGTTGATGCAGGAATATGTACGGTTGAGACCTCCAGGGGGCGACCAGCTGCTGGTGCACGCGCAGGTTGACCCTCTGACAAAGTTTCAATTTGCTGCTGTGTTCAAAAAATGTTTGGCGGTGTTGGGCTTGCAGGAGGCGGACTTCGGTACCCATTCCTTTCGGATTGGGGCGGCTACCCATGCAGCGGCTACAGGTTCATCACCTGCGGCTATTCGGGAGCTGGGCCGTTGGAAGTAGGCCTCCTATAGGTCCTATGTCCGTTTAGATAAGTTATAGGTGCGCCTGTTGCGCTAACCCAAAAACGTGATTACTCGTCGGTTTTTGAACGCTTACCGTTCAGGAATCGACGGTGTGAAGTTAATTTTTACAATTTTTCCTCCGAGGGGGCCTAATTTTAATTGGCTGTTCTATCAAGGTCCACGGGAGGTTTTTTGAGTTTTCTCCTTCACTTGGGTTCTCTTGTTACATTGTGCTGTATGTATGTATTATGTTCACAATTCTGATGTTAGGAATTTTCTTTTGCAGCTATCGACAATTTTGGAGAGCATGTATGGCTGGTTGGCCATTCCTATATTTTTTGGGCGGCAAGGCACCCCATGGCGCTTAGGGCAGCTGATGTTTTTGGGCCCAGGCAATTGCAATGGTTAGGTGTTCGAGGTATGTTGTGGGGCGATTTGTTGCGGCTCCTTTTTTCGCGGGAGCACCGCTGGGGTCGCCCTAGTTGTATCATCCTTCATTTAGGTGGTAATGATCTAGCTCGAGTTAAGGGCATAGATTTGATTTTGGCAGTTAAGGCGGATTTGGTGGCGATCCGTTGTCACTGGCCAGGAGTCTGCATTGTTTGGTCGGAAATGGTGCCACGTTTCCACTGGCGTGGTGCGGTGCGTTTCTCGGCGCTGGAGAAGGCACGCAAGAAGGTAAATTTGGCGGTGTCTCTTTTTGTCAGGACCATAGGCGGAGTGGCGATCAGGCATCCTCTACTTGTACTAAGGAATAGGCAGTTCTACAAGGAGGATGGGTTCATCTTTCTCCGGAAGGAGTGCAGATTTTCCTGGAGGATATTTTTGGGCTTTTTCGGTAGGGCTATTTAGTTGTGCTTAGTTGGTTATTGTTGCTGGTTGCGGATGGCGGTGGCGGTTTTGTAAACCTTGGTGGCGGGAAGTCGCTACCAACCAGCTGTCACACAGGCATAAGTGGTCATTGTGGGGCTCCCTCTTTAGCAGGACGGCAGGTGTGTCCTTTTCTTGCGGTTGGACATTTAGACGTTCCCCTGCGGGAACCGAACGTTTGCCAGAGAAAAGAGGGGTGAGGCCAGCACATTGCGGTTTATGCGGGAAGGAGGCGGGGGCTGGGTACTCCCCTCCTTGGTCTGGTGGTTTTCATCTAGGTGACTGGTGCTGGTGTTTGGTAGCGACTTTCTGTTGCCATCCTCCAAGCTAAATTTAAATTAATATTCTAAATCAATTCTAATTCGATTACAATTATAGTTTAAAGAGTTGGTCAGCGATCAATAAACATCGTCTGACCTTTAACTCCAGCTACCGTGTCCGTGTCTTTATTTCAGTGTGTGGTGTTGTTAATTTAGTGATAAGCTAGCTTTAAGAAAAGGTTTATGTAATCACAATAAAGTTATGAGCGCCTTATGGGTTTTCCGGTATCGAGATACGGTACCCATTCATTTCGTATAGATGTGGCGACAACAGCAGCCACTGAAGGCTGTTTGAGCGGGCAAATTAGAGCTCTGGGGAGGTGGAAGTCTGATGTATTTCGGAAATATATCAGGTTTTGACCTGGTGGATTAAAAATCAGACTTTTGGTTTCAGCCACTCGCCATATTTGGGGGTCTTGAGGAATTTTTTATCCTGTCTAGTGCCTTAAGCCTTGGGGTTCATAGTCTTTATACCAGCTTGGCAGGTGTGTTTTTCGCCTCTCGTCAAGTCTGATCCCTCATACCCATCCCCCTTATCACCCCTGCTTCAAAAAATGTTCACCTTATTTGCCAAATTAAAATAGTTTAAAAAAAAACTATTTTAGTAAGGTTATAATGGGATGTTTTTTGGGTAATGTTGTTTCAAGAATTTTGTGTTAGGGGTTTTCTGTATGTTAAGGTTCTGTGAATATGTTTTTTTGTACTTTCAGATTTGCGCTTGGACGAGTGTCCGATATTGATTATTGGGCACTCATATGTTTACCATGGAGAGAGGTCTGGTGTGGAGTGCCTTCAGTCCCCTGAAGCTAATCTTATCTGATGGATCGGTGTGAGGAGACTTCGCTGGGAGCAAGTCATGCCCCTATTTTGGCAACAGTCGGAGTGGTCGGGATACCCGCTGAGGGTTTTGTTCCATGCTGGTGGAAATTATTTGACCAGAAGGACGAGTCTGGATCTTTGCAAAACTACAGTCAGGGACTTAGTTAGCTTGCAGAACAGGTTGTCTTTTCTGAGCGTGGGATGGTCTGACATTATCCCACATTTGGATTGGAGAGATGCGGACAGACCGGCTGCCATAGAGTTGATCCGGCGCCAGATCAATTCTGTGGTGGGCAGGGCTGTTGGTGTAAATTGGGGGTTTGTGGTCCCACATCCCTCAATTTTAGTTACTGCCCCTCATCTTTACGTGGCCAATGGTGTCCATCTGAATTTGATGGGTATGAAAATTTTTATGGAGGATCTGTTGTTCGCTGTATGTAGTCAGGAATTTTATTGGAGGAGTTGAGTTTTAAGGTTGAGGTATGGTGGCAAGGTTTCGTTGAAACTGTGGCGGGTTGGGAGGGCCTGAAATTGTGGCTGTAATTCAAAGAGTTTTATACATTACGGGGCCGGAGTTCCATCGGACCAGGTGGGCTTCGGTCTCCGGTGGAGTTGGTACACACATGAGCACCTTTTGGTTTGGAGTTGGGGAATACCTTGAGTGGAGAGTTGGCCACGGTATTCCCGGTATGGCCCCTTGTGATGGTAGGGGGGTTGGGCTGAAATTGGACCCTTAAAGCCTCCCCTTGTGATGTGATGGGGGCTGGGCTGAAATTGGGCCCTTAAAGCCCCCTTGTTATGCGCTGGAGGCCGGGCTGAACTTGGGCCCTTGCCTCCTCTTGTGTTTTGGTCAGCCACAGTTAAAAGGTTTTTAAAGGTTAGAATAAATAGGGACTTTATTTAAATAGGCCGTCCCTCCTTGCCACCATACCATTTGTTTAAAAAAAGCTGACAATTTTATTGGCAAACATTATTCTGGTGTCAGTGTCAGTTATTTCTTTTATGGATGTTGGTGTATGCGTATAAATGAAGAACAGTCTATGATAGACATTTTAGTAACAAATAATCTAATTCACTTATTTTCTTTCACAATCTAACTTTTTTTTTTTAGTTTTAGTAAACCATCAGGATTCCCAAGATAAATAAAAAAAAATGTTATAACTGAAATTAAAATGACTGTATACCAGGGCCGTAACTAGGTGTGTGCGGAGAGGGCACCGCACATAGCGCTGCAAAGTGGGGGGCGCTGTTGGTGGCACTTGTCAATTATCTGTTTTCACCTATACAACATTCATGAACTCAACTTGAGATTTCTTTGGTATTCAGTTACACTGTTCTTTATTACGTTTCAAGATGCTGACATACCCTGAATTCAAACCCATTTCCTGTGGCATTGCAGTCAGACAATGTATTCAGTGAGCTATCTACCCTTGTATATAAAGGTGGATAATTCTAAGGTAGAAGATTCTAACTATTTGAAGCTTACCTTGTACTTTGTGAAAAAGTGATCGGCATTGTGGCTGATCTATGTAGTTTGCAAGAGATTGGCTGCACATTACATAGATCTGCTCAAATGCAATGGCCTTTCTCTGTGATCAATCTTGTCATGCTCCTTCCCCATGAGGCATGCGCCTTATGTCCCTATTGGAAAAATGGGGGGAGGGGCGCAAATTCTCTCTCTGGCACAGGGAACCAAAAAGTCTAGTTACGGCTCTGCTGTATACATTTTAAAGAGCTGAAAACTAATGGCACTGTGCATGTGAACTAACTATTCAGTAGAGAGAGCACCACTTTCCGTCAAACTCAAGTGACAGGTCGACACGCCTGCAATTATGCAAATCAAGCCTTAGCCACGTCCCTAATTATGCAAATCGCGCCCTAACCACGCCCCTAATCACTCCTCTGACACTCCCACTTTTCCTCCCCTTCTGATGTTGTTTTATAGGAAATAAGCTTACAAAAGGAGTTATAAGCGTAGTTTAATCATTGAAAAGCCTCCTGTTTATTAACTGTTAGATGATGCAGCAATGTATATTATTTCCAGTTGATTTGTGTGTTGTTAACTCTTAGTTGCACCAGTAAATGTTATATCCAATTGATTTATAAAATAAGCCTGCAAGCTATGAGCCTTGTTACAGATAGCTGACCTATTAATGGCAGGGCAAACAGACGTATGTGTGCATTAAGAGTTCACTATATGTGTATTTTAAGCTATGGTGTTTGTGACAGATTAGTAAATTAATGACCGGTACAAATAGACGTGTCATTTGTTTTAATTAGTAGTTGACATAGATGTCTAGGATGTCCTTACGTTGTTTACGTTGTTACAGACAGATTAGTTAATACAATATTGTACAATACACATAGACGTGTAATTTGTTTTAATTAAGCGTAGATACAGCGGTCTAGGTGGCCCTTATGTTTGTTTATATTTCCAGCTATTTGACTGATGCAAACAAGAAAGTTGCAGGGGTAATTAAGTTCTGTTACTAGGGATATGATAATTTGTTAGACTGGGGAATTTGCTAGTGACTGAAGTTTGAACTAATAGGGCAAACAGACATGACCAGAATTGTCCGGTCATTAATTAAGGTCTATCAAGAGTGCTATGAGAACACGAGTTTGTAATTGACTGGTTGTCGGATGTAAAATGACATACACGTTATGGATAATGATATATTATCAATTAGCAGCGGTTGGTGGGTAAGAGATATAGAGAGAGAACCATTTTAACTGCGCTGCAGTAACACGACTGGTGATAAGCATAATACTTAATTGCCAGTTTATAGATGCTAACCAGTATTGATAGAGCCTAATGGTTAGCAACAAGTAGTACAAATCGGTAAAAGCATTCTGCGTCATATAGGAACTAAACTGTTTTTATAATTTGACGAGAGAGATATTTTAAACATATTAATGCCGTTTCACATTTGAAATGCTGTGGCCACAATAACAATACTTGACAGACATGTTATTTAACCTACATGTTGCTAAAATAGAGCAGCGAGATAGCGCTAATTGTGTATATATATGTATATATATATATATATATATATATATATAACCTAATATATCACTTGTAAAAACATTGCGTGTTTATATTCAAAATGTTGCCATTGCTTTATGTAAGATAAAGCCTTATAAATTAATTGTATAACATAATCAGGTGTAAAATTATGTGTTTATTAATAAATAAGCTGTTTTTTGAAACCCTATTTGTACATGACCCCTATAGATCCACCCCGTAGGGTCTGAGTTTTGCATGTGTCAACAACATTTCAGCTTTATAAGGAGAGTCCTGTAACCATTCCATAACAGTGTTGAAATCTATCACACAGAAGATACTGAGTCATTGCAACTCAAAAAAGTGCACTTGTTCTGCATGCTGATGCTAATAATAATAATAATAATAATAATTATAATCAGTTTTATACATTGGTAAATGCACCACACTGCATTTGTCAGGAGGTTTTAACAGTTCCATGCCTCAGTTGTGGGTTTTGGTGTCCCCGTCCTCCTCTAGGCTGGAGAATAGGCAGTTGGTAGAACGCGCACATTATTGATTGTCTTGATGCATAGGAATGGCACGGTATTGGTAGCTTTGGATAACCAGTTTCATCATACAGTGGGCTTAGTTATTATTCATGCATATTAGCATTTCCCTATTTACTTTCAAACACTTACTAAAAATAATAAACAATTAGGTGTAAAACATATTTGATTCCCCTTACTCATTCTGCCGGAGACTACCTGAAATAGTAGCAATCTACATGATCCCCTGAATAGTAACTCAATCTCCCTGACAAAAAAATAAATAAAAAATCAGCGATACATACATTCATTCTGCGTCATATAGGAACTAAACTGTTTTAATCATTTGACGAGCGAAATATTTTAAACATTAATGCCGTTTCACATTTGAAATGCTGTGGCTACATTAACAATACTTGACAGACATACGTATTAAACCTAAATGTTGCTAAAATATAGCAGCAAGATGGCGCTAAGCATGTATATATATATATATATATATATATATATATACATACATACTAATATCGTTTGTAAAAACACAGCGTGTTTATATTCAAAATGTTGGCATTGCTTTATGGAAGATAAAGCCGTATAAATTAATTGTATAACATAATCAGGTGTAAAATTATGTGTTTATTAATAAATAAGCTGTTTTTTGAAAATCGATTTGTATATACCCCCTATAGCTCCACCCGAAGGGTCTGAGTTTTGCATGTGTCAACAACATTTCAGCTTTATAAGGAGAGTCCTGTAACCATTCCATAACAGCGTTGAAATCTATCACACAGAAGATACTGAGTCATTGCAACACAAAAAAGTGCACTTTTTCTTGCAAACTTGGTGTTTTTTTAATGCAAACAGCAGCAGCCATTTTCTCAGTCTGGATAAGAAGGGGTGGTACTGGCTTAGTTCTGCATGCTGATGCTAATAATAATAATAATAATAATCAGTTTTATACATTGATAAATGCACCACACTGCATTTGTCAGGAAGTATTAACAATACCATGTCCCAGTTGGGGGTTTGGTGTCCCCGTCCTCCTCTAGGCTGGAGAATAGGCAGCTGGTAGAACGCGCACTTTATTGATTGTCTCGATGCGTAGGAATGGCACGGTATTGGTAGCTTTGGATAACCAGTTTCATCATACAGCGGGCTTAGTTATTATTCATGCATATTAGCATTTCACTATTTACTTTCAAAACACTTACTAAAAATAATAAACAATTAGGTGTAAAACATATTTGATTCCCCCTTCCTCATTCTGCCAGAGACTACCTGAAATAGTAGCAATCTACATGATCCCCTGAATAGTTACTCAATCTCCCTGACAAAAAATAAATAAAAAATCAGCGATAAATACATTCAAAAGAGATCAGCTGCGACATTTCCCTGTATTGGTTATAAGGCACAATGATCCCTATGGTCGGGATTCCGGCGTCGGTATTTCGACCGCTGGGATTCCATCCGGCGGCATTTAGTAATGATCCCCCAATGGCTACATGCATTTTAAATAAGGTTTTATCGTGCCCACTTACAGTATATGGAACATCATGTAATAAACAATACACAAAGAAATACTGCAAAATAGCGCACTGTTACCAGCCTACCTCCTGTTCCCTGCGCTGTTTGCGCTTTCTCAAACTGGTTAATATTGTTATAGACTGTTACACCTTTACACGCCGGAATAAATGTGAGATTTTGTATGTTACACAGGTTTAATTCGTGTTTTTTTACAGACAATTCAATTTAAAACATGTTTCAAACGTAGCCGATTATGCCTAGTCATGGATCGGTTTTAATTATTTCTGCAAAATGATGTATGTTGGCTTTAATAAAAGCAGTTGTCTTAACTGACCGATCTATGTATTTTGGTAGGCCTTTCATATACGGCTCAACAACTTCTTTAATAATGTCATGTTTACATTTAGCACTGTGGCTCACACCTTTAATGGGTTTTAACAAATATCCGGTATTTACACCCCAATGTTCTCAACATCTTACCGTATCTTACCCCAATCAACGCATAAAATTGTATTTCAGCGTATCGGTCTACTTGTTCTGTATTTTGAATTCCAACAGCTATGTCGGTCGTCCGTGGTAAAAATATTGGGTGTTGCTGCTACACAATCAACCGCTGTAGTATTACCAGGAATTCCTGCAACAAATATTAACATTTCAACAGAACTATTCTGCTGTTCTTGTGTCATTGTCTCTATTTTGCTGTTACAGCGGACACGTTACTGACGCTTGATACAGTTTGTAACGCAATCCTAATCCGTTGAGTCGCATCATCTTCGGAATACGACAATTTCTTTTAAGATCGGTAAAATATTGAATTATAATCTTTGTCGTTCATTCTTGGTCGATGCGGTCTGTGTTTGTTCGGGTTGATACAGTCGTGATGTATCCCCATAACCAACGGCCTAGCATTTTTCTTTAGGCTGTTATGTCCGATCGAGGGCGTTGCAAATTGTTCATTCACCGTTTCAGCGACTATTGTGCGAATTGTTGTTTTGCCCAATTATGCTTGGACAGTGCATTAGCGCATCTGTAGCATTGCAACTTGGTAAGCTAATGTGATTGATATATATGAATGGTATTGAATGTGAATTAAAAAAACAAAACAAATCAACTCTAGGGAACAGGTTATATAATAGGTAGCATGTATCACCATACCAAGGTTGTTAGAATCTCCAGGGCAATACCACTGGATATTTGTCCTATAATTTGGGTATCATTTTTAAACACATAAAACTATGTGATCATGTGCAATCTGCCTATCTACACCAGTATTATGTGTTCCGGAATCATAATATATATGATAAATATATAGCGTTTAAATAAGATACAGTATTCTCACACTGACATACATATGAAAACCGATAATAAGCAGTTCCGGCTGCTGTAATCCTTTACATGATGATTTTGGTATGTACACATGTACTGCAGGTCACTACAAAGATATGAATCATGATATATAAGATTGCTAAACAAAACAAAAGAGATCTGTAATGATTTTTGACTAACTAGTTAACTCAGTGTACAGTAATCATATAGGTCCCCGTGTCATATAGATATGTGCTTGGCATAAATATTCCCAAACGTTCCTAAATCTAAGATGTTTCATGCATGTTGTACCACTAAATATTGTAAATAGAATAACAACATGACAGATGATATAACTGAATTTATCATGATGAATCTTATATATTCCTATATTTTACTAATGTAATACCATTATGGGGTATAATTTTTAAACAAATATTACTATGTGATCATGAGCAATCTACCTATCTACACCAGTATTATGTGTTCCAGAGTCATAATATATTTGATAAATATATATCGTTTAAATAAGACACAGATGAGTTAAATTTAATAGTAACAATACTCATATGTTATGTTGGTAATAATGTAACGGGCTATTTTAACATAACAGATCGTATTTAGGAAAATGATGACATGATATGCCTAGTGACCCAATAGTTATTAAAACTTTTTACTGTAAATATAATGTTTGTGCATGCATACCCCATGAGATATGTACTACTATTAAGCACAAAAAAGCATATTGGTACTCTACTCTAACATTTAGGGTAAAAGATTAGAATGGATCAAGGTAGCATAGCTTAAGGACTGATATAGGTTCAGCAGCCTCTTTGATAATCCCTGTTATGGATATGAAGTAAACCCACCATTAATAAGCATTAAAACAGATGCCAAGAATATGATTTTGACATATGGTCCCAGATTTTCAAATAAAGGTTGTGTAGTGTATCTCCTTATTTAATCCTAATGGAGTTATAGTATTCAACAGGCAAATGTATCTAGATTTTTTTTCTTCAGCGACTACTTAGTAATGTTACAAACACTTATCCATAGCTCAAACTGTTCTAGATCATAAATTTTCACCTTTTTGTGATTACTAGCGTGGAATCGTAGAAAGTGTCTCGCCAAACTTGTAATTTTCTTCATGTTGCTTATATCTCTTTGTGTATTTTTAATGATATATACATGATCCAATATTCATTTTTAAAAAGCATCTTAGTCATGCCATTATATTTATAAACGCATGAGCCTATTAAACAGTAAATTACACCAAATGTGTGGAGCAGTTAATGAAGCTTTTTATTTCTGTTTTATTGTTATTTCTGTCAGAGAACTTCTGAGTGATATGAATATATTGGCATGCTTGACATTGTCCATAGGGATAACAGACAGATAATGATGGATTTTTCCTCTGATGCTTGGAAAAGTGACTTCTAAACAAATTATCCCGTAAATTTGTTGATATCTTACAGATGATCTGTATGTTCTTATCAAATTCTTTCTTCAGATCATCATCCATGTTGAGTATATAACGGTATTTGTGTAATGACGCATTGATGTGTATCTACTCTTTACAGTATGTAACGCTGTCTCTTATTTGGCACAAGGTGGGTTCTCTTGTCTTGGGTATAAGTAAGGATATGTAGAAAAGGTTTGTCAGTTCCGCACTAGCTGTTAAATATAGTAGAATCTGAAAATAACCAATATAGATAGTGCTAATACCCAATTCTTTGGATAGCACCTTGTCTATTGGTGGTGCTCCCAAAAAAACTTTTGTAGTTGAACTACATGTAAAAAGGAAAGGATAAGACAAAAGAAATCCTTTTTGGGAGCACTCTTATTGAAATTAGTAATGATAATCAGTCAATATACAGTAAAGTAGTGTAATGATGGATGATCTAAAACTTAACTTTTATTCTGTTCCATTAAAATATCGACCTAAATGGTCCAAACATATTTATAATGTCTAAATAATTATTCAAGATAGAAATAGAAAGAAAGGTGAAATATAGGATAGAGTGAGAGTGAGCAGAATAGAACTGCTCCACCAGTGTTATCACATGAAAATATAGGTGATCATCTTGATGATATCCACAGTGCCTGGTATTCCTAAGCGGTCCCCCTTCAAAGTACTAGCCAGGTCTATCCTATCAGCTTCCGAGGTATAGGATCGGGCTACTCTCAGGATAGTACGACCTTGAATGGTAAAGATGATGTATGAAGGAAGAGAGAACCCACTTCTGCTGTCTGTGCTCTGCCTATTATACGTCACTGGATAAATTGGCCCAGGCTTTTCCAGATGAGAGAGTGTTGGAAAGGAGAACTGTAACCAATTTCTAAGTGGAGTAGATCAGAAATTATTTATTCCACTTCCACTTAAAATAGGGCAGAAAAAAGAAAGAAAACACTTCTGCTTTCTGTTGTGACAGCCAAATGTGCGCTGATATGGGCAGAACCCTTGCCAGCACAGCAGAGTAGAGTAATAGGCAGAGTACAGACAGCAGAAGTGGGTTCTCTCTTCCTTCATACATCATCTTTACCATTCAAGGTCGTACTATCCTGAGAGTAGCCTGATCCTATACCTCGGAAGCTGATAGGATAGACCTGGCTAGTACTTTGAAGGGGGACCGTTAGGAATACCAGGCACTGTGGATATCATCAAGATGATCACCTATATTTTCATGTGATAACACTGGTGGAGCAGTTCTATTCTGCTCACTCTCACTCTATCCTATATTTCACCTTTCTTTCTATTTCTATCTTGAATAATTATTAAGACATTTTAAATATGTTTGGACCATTTAGGTCGATATTTTAATGGAACAGAATAAAAGTTAAGTTTTAGATCATCCATCATTACACTACTTTACAGTATATTGACTGATTATCATTACTAATTTCAATAAGAGTGCTCCCAAAAAGGATTTCTTTTG
Organism: Pseudophryne corroboree; assembly: GCF_028390025.1. NCBI lineage: Eukaryota > Metazoa > Chordata > Amphibia > Anura > Myobatrachidae > Pseudophryne > Pseudophryne corroboree. The sequence goes on from NC_086450.1 coordinate 459,671,343, forward strand.
TCTTATCCTTTCCTTTTTACATAAGTAAGGATATACTTGAGGTTTTATTGGTGGCATTATAAGCTTTCTGTAGGTTCTGTTCTTCATAGACCATCTTAGTGTATATCTTTAACTCCTCTTGCTCTTTTTCTGTAAATTTCAACATAAGATCAATTTCTTCTGGTTTGGATATATTCTCCTTTTGGAATTGATCTCAGAGTGGTGGGTTAATGGGATTAATCCAGATGTCTCTTTTGCACTCTGTGTAGATTAAATATCATATTAATTAATGCGCTGGTTGGAGAATAGTTCAGTGAATAGTTGTACTTGTTTCATATTTGAGGGCTAGGGAAAAAGTTAGATTTTTTGTAGGATTGATCAGGATTAATCTATAACATCTGAGGTGGATTCCTCACCTTCCTCTGCCCGCTCCCGTAGAGTGTTAATAGCATCCTTTCTAGAAAAATGATTCAACTTCTAAATAATAGCAACTTAGTACTTAAACTTACATCGGATATAAGTCACAATAGTAATACTTTTCAAGACTTGAAGATTTCCAAAACAGCTGTTGGATAAATCAGCACCGATGTTTTCCGTAAGGCCACGTCCGCCAACAGCATTTTAAATCACATCAGTTCCCATTAACCCGCCACTCTGAGATCAATTCCAAAAGGAGAATATATCCAAACCAGAAGAAATTGATCTTATGTTGAAATTTACAGAAAAAGAGCAAGAGGAGTTAAAGATATACACTAAGATGGTCTATGAAGAACAGAACCTACAGAAAGCTTATAATGCCACCAATAAAACCTCAAGTATATCCTTACTTATACCCAAGACAAGAGAATCCACCTTGTGCCAAATAAGATACAGTGTTACATACTGTAAAGAGTAGATACACATCAATGCATCATTACACAAATACCGATATATACTCAACATGGATGATGATCTGAAGAAAGAATTTGATAAGAACATACAGATCATCTGGAAGATATCAACAAATTTACGGGATAATTTGTTTAGAAGTCACTTTTCCAAGCATCAGAGGAAAAATCCATCATTATCTGTCTGTTATCCCTATGGACAATGTCAAGCATGCCAATATATTCATATCACTCAGAAGTTCTCTGACAGAAATAACAATAAAACAGAAATAAAAAGCTTCATTAACTGCTCCAAACATTTGGTGTAATTTACTGATTAATAGGCTCATGCGTTTATAAATATAACGGCATGACTAAGATGCTTTTTAAAAATGAATATTGGATCATGTATATATCATTAAAAATACACAAAGAGATATAAGCAACATGAAGAAAATTACAAGTTTGGCGAGACACTTTCTACGATTCCACGCTAGTAATCACAAAAAGGTGAAAATTTATGATCTAGAACAGTTTGAGCTATGGATAAGTGTTTGTAACATTACTAAGTAGTCGCTGAAGAAAAAAAATCTAGATACATTTGCCTGTTGAATACTATGACTCCATTAGGATTAAATAAGGAGATACACTACACAACCTTTATTTGAAAATCTTGGACCATATGTCAAAATCATATTCTTGGCATCCGTTTTAATGCTTATTAATGGTGGGTTTACTTCATATCCATAAAAGGGATTATCAAAGAGGCTGCTGAACCTATATCAGTCCTTAAGCTATGCTACCTTGATCCATTCTAATCTTTTACCCTAAATGTTAGAGTAGAGTACCAATATACTTTTTTGTGCTTAATAGTAGTACATATCTCATGGGGTATGCATGCACAAACATTATATTTACAGTAAAAAGTTTTAATAACTATTGGGTCACTAGGCATATCATGTCATCATTTTCCTAAATACGATCTGTTATGTTAAAATAGCCCGTTACATTATTACCAACATAACATATGAGCATTGTTACTATTAAATTTAACTCATCTGTGTCTTATTTAAACGATATATATTTATCAAATATATTATGACTCTGGAACACATAATACTGGTGTAGATAGGTAGATTGCTCATGATCACATAGTAATATTTGTTTAAAAATTATACCCCATAATGGTATTACATTAGTAAAATATAGGAATATATAAGATTCATCATGATAAATTCAGTTATATCATCTGTCATGTTGTTATTCTATTTACAATATTTAGTGGTACAACATGCATGAAACATCTTAGATTTAGGAACGTTTGGGAATATTTATGCCAAGCACATATCTATATGACACGGGGACCTATATGATTACTGTACACTGAGTTAACTAGTTAGTCAAAAATCATTACAGATCTCTTTTGTTTTGTTTAGCTTATATATCATCATGATTCATATCTTTGTAGTGACCTGTAGTACATGTGTACATACCAAAATCATCATGTAAAGGATTACAGCAGCCGGAACTGCTTATTATCGGTTTTCATATGTATGTCAGTGTGAGAATACTGTATCTTATTTAAACGCTATATATTTATCATATATATTATGATTCCGGAACACATAATACTGGTGTAGATAGGCAGATTGCACATGATCACATAGTATTATGTGTTTAAAAATTATACCCAAATTATAGGATAAATATCCAGTGGTATTGCCCTGGAGATTATAACAACCTTGGTATGGTGATACATGCTACCTATTATATAACCTGTTCCCTAGAGTTGATTTGTTTTGTTTTTTTAATTCACATTCAATACCATTCATATATATCAATCACATTAACTTACCAAGTTGCAATGCTACAGATGCGCTAATGCACTGTCCTAGCATAATTGGGCAAAACAACAATTCGCACAATAGTCGCTGAAACGGCGAATGAACAATTTGCAACGCCCTCGATTGGAAATGACAGCCTAAAGAAAAATGCTAGGCAGTTGGTTATGGGGATACATCACGACTGTATCAACCCGAACAAACACAGACCGCATCGACCAAGAATGAACGACAAAGATTATAATTCAATATTTTACCGATCTTAAAAGAAATTGTCGTATTCCGAAGATGATGCGACTCAACGGATTAGGATTGCGTTACAAACTGTATCAAGCGTCAGTAACGTGTCCGCTGTTACAGCAAAATAGAGACAATGACACAAGAACAGCAGAATAGTTCTGTTGAAATGTTAATATTTGTTGCAGGAATTCCTGGTAATACTACAGCGGTTGATTGTGTAGCAGCAACACCCAATATTTTTACCACGGACGACCGACATAGCTGTTGGAATTCAAAATACAGAACAAGTAGACCAATACGCTGAAATACAATTTTATGCGTTGATTGGGGTAAGATACGGTAAGATGTTGAGAACATTGGGGTGTAAATACCGGATATTTGTTAAAACCCATTAAAGGTGTGAGCCACAGTGCTAAATGTAAACATGACATTATTAAAGAAGTTGTTGAGCCGTATATGAAAGGCCTACCAAAATACATAGATCGGTCAGTTAAGACAACTGCTTTTATTAAAGCCAACATACATCATTTTGCAGAAATAATTAAAACCGATCCATGACTAGGCATAATCGGCTACGTTTGAAACATGTATTAAATTGAATTGTCTGTAAAAAACACGAATTAAACCTGTGTAACATACAAAATCTCACATTTATTCCGGCATGTAAAGGTGTAACAGTCTGTAACAATATTAACTAGTTTGAGAAAGCGTAAACAGTGCAGGGAACAGGAGGTAGGCTGGTAACAGTGCGCTATTTTGCAGTATTTCTTTGTGTATTGTTTATTACATGATGTTCCATATACTGTAAGTGGGCACGATAAAACCTTATTTAAAATGCATGTAGCCATTGGGGGATCATTACTAAATGCCGCCGGATGGAATCCCAGCGGTCGAAATACCGACGCCGGAATCCCGACCATAGGGATCATTGTGCCTTATAACCAATACAGGGAAATGTCGCAGCTGATCTCTTTTGAATGTATGTATCGCTGATTTTTTATTTATTTTTTGTCAGGGAGATTGAGTAACTATTCAGGGGATCATGTAGATTGCTACTATTTCAGGTAGTCTCTGGCAGAATGAGGAAGGGGGAATCAAATATGTTTTACACCTAATTGTTTATTATTTTTAGTAAGTGTTTTGAAAGTAAATAGTGAACTGCTAATATGCATGAATAATAAATAAGCCCGCTGTATGATGAAACTGGTTATCCAAAGCTACCAATACCGTGCCATTCCTACGCATCGAGACAATCAATAATGCGCGTGTTCTACCAGCTGCCTATTCTCCAGCCTAGAGGAGGACGGGGACAACAAACCCCCAACTGGGACATGGTACTGTTAATACTTCCTGACAAATGCAGTGTGGTGCATTTATCAATGTATAAAACTGATTATTATTATTATGATTATTATTATTATTAGCATCAGCATGCAGAACTAAGCCAGTACCACCCCTTCTTATCCAGACTGAGAAAATGGCTGCTGCTGTTTGCATTAAAAAAACACCAAGTTTGCAAGAAAAAGTGCACTTTTTTGTGTTGCAATGACTCAGTATCTTCTGTGTGATAGATTTCAACGCTGTTATGGAATGGTTACAGGACTCTCCTTATAAAGCTGAAATGTTGTTGACACATGCAAAACTCAGACCCTTTGGGTGGAGCTATAGGGGGTATGTACAAATCGATTTTCAAAAAACAGCTTATTTATTAATAAACACATAATTTTACACCTGATTATGTTATACAATTAATTTATACGGCTTTATCTTCCATAAAGCAATGCCAACATTTTGAATATAAACACGCTGTGTTTTTACAAACGATATTAGTATGTATGTGTATATATATATATATATATATATATATATATACATGCTTAGCACCATCTTGCTGCTATATTTTAGCAACATTTAGGTTTAATACGTATGTCTGTCAAGTATTGTTAATGTAGCCACAGCATTTCAAATGTGAAACGGCATTAATGTTTAAAATATTTTGCTCGTCAAATGATTAAAACAGTTTAGTTCCTATATGACGCAGAATGAATGTATGTATCGCTGATTTTTTTATTTATTTTTTGTCAGGGAGATTGAGTAACTATTCAGGGGATCATGTAGATTGCTACTATTTCAGGTAGTCTCCGGCAGAATGAGTAAGGGGAATCAAATATGTTTTACACCTAATTGTTTATTATTTTTAGTAAGTGTTTTGAAAGTAAATAGGGAAATGCTAATATGCATGAATAATAACTAAGCCCACTGTATGATGAAACTGGTTATCCAAAGCTACCAATACCGTGCCATTCCTATGCATCAAGACAATCAATAATGTGCGCGTTCTACCAACTGCCTATTCTCCAGCCTAGAGGAGGACGGGGACACCAAAACCCACAACTGAGGATGGAACTGTTAAAACCTCCTGACAAATGCAGTGTGGTGCATTTACCAATGTATAAAACTGATTAAAATTATTATTATTATTATTATTATTATTATTAGCATCAGCATGCAGAACAAGTGCACTTTTTTGAGTTGCAATGACTCAGTATCTTCTGTGTGATAGATTTCAACGCTGTTATGGAATGGTTACAGGACTCTCCTTATAAAGCTGAAATGTTGTTGACACATGCAAAACTCAGACCCTACGGGGTGGATCTATAGGGGTCATGTACAAATAGGGTTTCAAAAAACAGCTTATTTATTAATAAACACATAATTTTACACCTGATTATGTTATACAATTAATTTATAAGGCTTTATCTTACATAAAGCAATGCCAACATTTTGAATATAAACACGCAATGTATTTACAAGTGATATATTAGGTTTTATATATATATATATATATATATACACAATTAGCGCTATCTCGCTTCTATATTTTAGCAACATGTAGGTTTAATAGACATGTCTGTCAAGTATTGTTATTGTAGCCACAGCATTTCAAATGAGAAACGGCATTAATATGTTTAAAATATCTCTCTCATCAAATTATAAAAACAGTTTAGTTCCTATATGACGCAGAATGCTTTTACCGATTTGTACTACTTGTTGCTAACCATTAGGCTCTATCAATACTGGTTAGCATCTATAAACCGGCAATTAAGTATTATGCTTATTACCAGTCGTGTTACTGCAGCGCAGTTAAAATGGTTCTCTCTCTATATCTCTTACCCACCAACCGCTGCTAATTGATAATATATCATTATCCATAGCGTGTATGTCATTTTACATCCGACAACCAGTCAATTACAAACTCGTGTTCTCATAGCACTCTTGACCTTAATTAATGACCGGACAATTCTGGTCATGTCTGTTTGCCCTATTAGTTCAAACTTCGGTCACTAGCAAATTCCCCAGTCTAACAAATTATCATATCCCTAGTAACAGAACTTAATTACCCCTGCAACTTTCTTGTTTGCATCAGTCAAATAGCTGGAAATATAAACAAACATAAGGGCCACCTAGACCGCTGTGTCTACGCTTAATTAAAACAAATTACACGTCTATGTGTATTGTACAATATTGTATTAACTAATCTGTCTGTAACAACGTAAATAACGTAAGGACATCCTAGACATCTATGTCAACTACTAATTAAAACAAATGACACGTCTATTTGTACCGGTCATTAATTTACTAATCTGTCACAAACACCATAGCTTAAAATACACATATAGTGAACTCTTAGTGCACACATACGTCTGTTTGCCCTGCCATTAATAGGTCAGCTATCTGTAACAAGGCTCATAGCTTGCAGGCTTATTTTATAAATCAATTGGATATAACATTTACTGGTGCAACTAAGAGTTAACACACAAATCAACTGGAAATAATATACATTGCTGCATCATCTAACAGTTAATAAACAGGAGGCTTTTCAATGATTAAACGACGCTTATAACTCCTTTTGTAAGCTTATTTCCTATAAAACAACAAGGGGAGGAAAAGTGGGAGTGTCGGAGGAGTGATTCGGGTGTGGTTAGGGTGTGATTTGCATAATTGGGGGCGTGGCTAAGGCTTGATTTGCATAATTGTAGGCGTGTCGACCTGTCACTTGAGTTTGACGGAAAGTGGTGCTCTCTCTACTCTATTCTTCTTTTGTTTTTGTGTATATGGCACCCTACAAGTTTTAAAGGTATTAAAAAATAACTAAAATACTAAAGTAAACTTGGAAGGTTTTTATTGTATATACAGAATACTGTAGATTGTCAGGTTTGAGAAGAGAAAACATTCAGCACTAGGCTCTTTTGGTGCTTTAGTACCATATATTGCCCCTATTATGAATTATAATGGCAGCCAAAAAGAAGAATGCACAAAAAATAAACAGAAGTTGCCTCTTTTCGGTGGCTATTTTTAATAGAAAACTTTTATAAATCAAGGAAAAGATATTCACTCATTACGTGAACAATACAGTGAAATATGCAAATATTCCTTTAGAAATAAAGTGTCCAAGTGCATAAATAGTGGTTAAAATAGTATTGTTGTATACCGCAATATAATCACTATGATGCCACTGAGTGTTTATATTGGTGTATAATAACACAGTTGTGTGCTAGTTAGTATAAGTGGTATAGGGAGTGGATCATGTATGTATGACTGACATTCCCATCTAGGGTTACCCAGTCACTGTCACTTTCTATTCCATGTGATCAGTGTTATATACAGATGTGTCCTCAGATGTTGTTGCGTTTGTTACCGTGATGCATACGTACCGTGGTAACACTATAAGGGTAATTCCGAGTTGATCGCAGCATCAAATTTGTTAGCAGTTGGGTAAAACCATGTGCACTGCAGGGGGGCAGATATAACATTTGCAGAGAGAGTTAGATTTGGGTGTGTTATTTTGTTTCTATGCAGGGTAAATACTGGCTGGTTTATTTTTACACTGCCGATTTCAGTTTGAACACCCTCCACCCAAATCTAACTCTCTCTGCACATGTTATATCTGCTACACCTGCAGTGCACATGGTTTTGCCCAACTGCTAACAAATTTGATGCTGCGATCAACTCGGAATTACCCCCTATATTACGAGAGACTGCAATCATTACACCCGTGAGTCTCCTGTTCATAGTGAATGGATCGTGGGTGCAAGGGGTCTGGGACTCAGGGTCGACAGCACAAAGGTCGACACACTTTAGGTCGACACCAATTGGTCGACACACATTAGGTCGACAGGGTCAAAAGGTCGACAAGAACAAGGTCGACATGGAAAAAGGTCGACATGAGTTTTTTATGTTTTTTTGGTGTCGTTTGCTTCGTAGAGTGACCGGGAATCCGAATTAGTGCACCGCGTCCCCTCGCATGGCTCGCTTCGCTCGCCATGCTTCGGGCATGGTGCCTTCGCTCCGCTACCGCTTCGCTCGGCACACTTTACCGTTCCAATCGTAGTCCACGTGGATCGTTAAGTATGAAAAGTTTCAAAAAAAGAAAAAAATCGTGAAAAACTCATGTCGACCTTTTTCCATGTCGACCTTGTTCCTGTCGACCTTTTGACCCTGTCGACCTTTTGACCCTGTCGACCTAATGTGTGACGACCAATTGGCGTCGACCTAAAGTGTGTCGACCTTTGTGCTGTCGACCTGGAGTCCGGATACCGGGTGCAAGTGTGTGCACGCACCAACTTGTGAATCTCGGGAGTCACATGCAGTGATGCTCAACATAAATGGACACACCTCTAGTGATGGAGGACTGGGAGACTACCCAGTTACTAGTACAGGTTGCTGCAAGAATAATGATATCCTTCATTACATTTATTTTAATGAACACTAGTCATGAGCCTCCATGGCTCACAACCTGCTCCTGGTTCCTGGCCGTCGCTAGGAGACCAGGATGCCGGAGTGCGACATCAGGAGCCACCTGTCTGCTGGTCCTGGCCGTTGCTAGAAGACCAGGATGACAGTAGCGGAGACAATGAGTTTGTCTCAACTGTTGTTATTCACTGGTGGCTTCCTTACAGCTGCAGCATAAATTAATCAGTGGGCGTGTCTTTCAGGAGACATATGTGATTGGTCTGTGTGTGTCTATAAAGGCAGTCAGGCCATCACCTCTATGTCAGTTATAGCTTCACGCATTGGTATTTAGGGGTCTATTTACTGAGCCTTGGATGGAGTTAAAGTTGAGGGAGATAAAGTATCAGCCAATCAGTTCCTAACTGTCATTTTTCAAATAAAGCTTGTTACATGGCAGTTAGGAGCTGATTGTCTGATCATTTACCTCCATCCACTTTATCTCCATCCGAGGCTTAGTAAATAGACCTCTTAGTCTGCTGATCCTGGTGCCTGGTGAAACTCTGTATTGCTGGAATCCCGAGCTTGCTCAGTCTGGTCTATGGTCTTCTGTCCTCTGCATCACCTGTGGTAAAGTACAGTCACATGCAGTGAGGCAAATGGCTGGGGAGGTAGGCCCTCATTCTGAGTTGTTCACTCGCTAGCTGCTTTTAGCAGCATTGCACACGCTAGGCCGCCGCCCTCTGGGAGTGTATCTTAGCTTAGCAGAATTGCGAACGAACGTTTTGCAGAACTGCTACTAAAACATTTGCAGCAGTATCTGAGTAGCTACAGACTTACTCCTAGATTGCGATCAGCTCAGTCCGTTTAGTTCCTGCTTTGACATCACAAACGCCCTGCGTTCTGCCAGCTGCTCCCCCGTTTCTTCAGCCACTCCTGCGTTTTTACCTGGCATGCCTGTGTTTTTCCGCACACTCCCTGAAAATGCTCAGTTGCCGCCCAGAAACACCCACTTCCTGTCAATCACACTACGATCACACCAGCGATGGAAAAACGTTGGTCGTCCATGTGTAAATCTACTAAGTTTTGGGTGAAAGTACTTAGCTCATGTGCGATGCATACCATGCGCATGCGCTTTTTCTACCTAATCGCTGCATTGCGAAAATTGGCAACGAGCGAACAACTCGGAATGACCACTGTAATGTCTAGTTCCAGAGCCAGATTTACACACAATATGTGAGCCCAAGGGTTCATGTGGGCATTATACACAGGGGCAGCAGCATATACATGTGGGTATTACACAGGGGCAGCAGCATATACATGTGGTCATTATACACAGGTGCAGCAGTATATACATGTGGGCATTATACACAGGTGCAGCAGTATATACATGTGGGCATTATACACAAGTGCAGCAGTATATACATGTGGGCATTACACACAGGTGGAGCAGTATATACATGTGGGCATTACACACAGGTGGAGCAGTATATACATGTGGGCATTATACACAGGTGCAGCAGTATATACATGTGGGCATTATATACAGGTGCAGCAGCATATACATGTGGGCATTATACACAGGTACAACAGTATATACATGTGGGCATTATACACAGGGGCAGTAGCATATACATGTGGGCATTATACACAGGTGCAGCAGCATATACATGTGGGCATTATACACAGGTACAGCAGTATATACATGTGGGCATTATAAACAGGTGCAGCAGTATATACACGTGGGCATTACACACAGGTGCAGCAGTATATAAATGTGGGCATTATACACAGGTGCAGCAGTATATACATGTGGGCATTATATACAGGTGCAGCAGTATATAAATGTGGGCATTACACACAGGTGCAGCAGTATATACACGTGGGCATTACACACAGGTGCAGCAGTATATAAATGTGGGCATTATACACAGGTGCAGCAGTATATAAATGTGGGCATTATATACAGGTGCAGCAGTATATAAATGTGGGCATTACATACAGGTGCAGCAGTATATACACGTGGGCATTACACACAGGTGCAGCAGTATATAAATGTGGCCATTATACACAGGTGCAGCAGTATATACATGTGGCCATTTTACACAGGGGCAGCAGCATATACATGTGGGCATTATACACAGGTGCAGCAGCATATACATGTGGGCATTATACACAGGTACAGCAGTATATACATGTGGGCATTATACACAGGAGCAGCAGTATAAACATGTGGGCATTATACACAGGTGCAGCAGTATATACATGTGGGCATTATGCAAAGGTGCAGCAGTATACACATGTGGGCATTATACACAGGAGCAGCAGTATATACTTGTGTGCATTATACACAGGTGCAGCAGTATATATATATGTGGGCATTATACAAAGGTGCAGCAGTATACACATGTGGGCATTATACACAGGTGCAGCAGTTTATTAATGTGGGCATTATACACAGGTTCAGCAGTGTATACATGTGGGCATTATACACAGGTGCAGCAGTATATTCATGTGGGCATTATACACAGGTGCAGCAGTATATAAATGTGGGCATTATACACATTTGCAGCAGTATATATATTTGGGCATTATACACAGGTGAAGCAGTATATACATTTGGGCATTATACACAGGTGCAGCAGAATTTTCAAGTTTGCATTATACACAGGTGCAGCAGTATATATATATGTGGGCATTATACAAAGGTGCAGCAGTATACACATGTGGGCATTATACACAGGTGCAGCAGTTTATTAATGTGGGCATTATACACAGGTGCAGCAGTGTATACATGTGGGCATTATACAAAGGTGCAGCGGTATATTCATGTGGGCATTAGTCACAGGTGCAGCAGTATATAAATGTGGGTATTATACACAGGTGTAGCAGTATATAGAAACATGGAAACATAGAAACATAGAATTTGATGGCAGATAAGAACCACTTGGCCCATCTAGTCTGCCCCTTTTTTATTTTATCCTTTAGGCAATCTCAACCCTTTTTTAACCTTGATTCTTTGTAAGGATATTCATATGCCTGTCCCAAGCATGTTTAAATTGCCCTACAGTCTTAGCCTCTACCACCTCTGATGGGAGGCTATTCCACTTATCCACTACCCTTTCTGTGAAGTAATTTTTCCTTAAATTTCCCCTGAACCTCCCCCCCTCCAGTCTCAATGTATGCCCTCGAGTTCTAAAACCTCTTTTCCTTTGAAGAATGTTTCCCTCCTGAACTTTGTTAAGACCCTTTATATATTTGAAAGTTTCTATCATGTCTCCCCTTTCCCTTCTCTCCTCCAAACTATACATGTTAAGATCTTTTAGCCTTTCCGGGTAAGTTTTGTGATGTAGGCCATGCACCATTTTAGTTGCCCTTCTTTGTACACTCTCTAATGTATTTATATCCTTCTGGAGATAGGGTCTCCAGAACTGGACACAGTATTCCAGATGGGGCCGTACCAATGACCTATACAGTGGCATTATCACTTCTTTTTTCCTGCTACTAATTCCTCTCCATATGCAACCAAGTATCTGACTTGCCTTTCTCATTGCTTTGTTGCATTGCTTTCCTGCCTTCAAGTCACTTGAAATAGTGACTCCTAAATCTCTTTCCTCCTCAGTAGTTTCCATTATAGTACCCTTGATACTATACTTAGCCTTTGGGTTTTTGAGACCCAAGTGCATGATTTTGCATTATTTAGCATTAAACTGTAGTTGCCACATTCTTGACCATTTCTCAAGCCTACCTAGGTCATCAATCATTTGTTTGACCCCTCCCGGTGTGTCTACCCTGTTGCATATCTTTGTATCATCTGCAAAAATGCATAGCTTCCCTTTAATACCATCTGCAATGTCACCAACAAAGATATTAAAGAGAACTGGACCAAGTACAGATCCCTGGGGTACTCCACTGGTAACATTTCCCTCCATAGATTGCACTCCATTAACTATGACTGTCTGTTTCCTATCCTGCAACCAGGTTCTTATCCATTTCACTGATTTATAATCCACCCCCAGGCTTTCAAGTTTATTTAGCAGTCTGCGATGTGGGACAGTGTCAAATGCCTTACTAAAGTCTAGATATGCTACATCTACAGCTCCCCCTTGATCTATTGTTTTCATCACAGAGTCAAAAAAGTCAATAAGATTTGTTTGGCATGATCTCCCACCAGTAAATCCATGCTGTTTTGGATCCTGTAAGTTGTTTGATTTAAGATATTCCACTACTCTTTCTTTTAATAGTTTTTCCATTACTTTACTTACTGCTGATGTAAGGCTAACTGGTCTGTAGTTACTTGCTTCTTCCTTGCTTCCACTTTTGTGCAGTGGAACTATATTTGCTCTTTTCCAGTCCTCTGGAATATCACCTGTATTTAGTGACTGGTTAAATAATTCTGTTAAAGGTGTAACCAGCACATCTTTTTGCTCTTTGAGTATCCTTGGGTATATCCCATCTGGTCCCATTGATTTATCCACTTTTAGTTTTGAAAGTTCTGTTAGGACCTTCTCCACTGTAAATGTATTTTCATCTACCTTATTTTTATGAATGTCCTTGCAATTTAACTGTGGCCCCATCCCTTCTTCTGTAGTAAATACTGAGCAAAAATAATTATTTAGGTGATCTGCTATTGCCTTGTCTTCCTCCACCAAATGCCCACTCTCTGTCTTAAGTCTTATTATTCCTCGATTTGATTTTCTCCTTTCACTTATATACTTAAAAAAAGTTTTGCCCCCTTTATCTACTGACTGGGCCATTTTCTCCTCAGCTTCTGCCTTTGCACGTCTGATCACTTTCTTAGCATCCTTCTGTCTGTCCAGATACTCCTCTTCGTCGTTATTATTTTGAGTCTGTTTGTATTTCCTAAAATTCATCTTTTTTGCTTTCACACTAGTTGATACTACTTTTGTGAACCACACTGGCTTCCTTTTCATGGTGCTTTTCCTAACCATTTTGATACAAAGGTCTGTAACACTTAGTAATGCACTTTTTAATTTTTTTACACCTCTCCTGCACTCCTTCCAAGTTCCTCCAGTCTGCCAATGAATCACTTAAACTTCTCCCCATTTTTGCAAAGTCTGCATTTCTAAAATCCAACACCTTTGTTTTTGTGTGAGAGAAGTTGGATCCTGTCTTTATACTAAACCATACTGCTTGATGATCACTGGATCCCAGGTGCTCACCCACATATATATCAGATATCCTATCACCATTTGTAAGAATTAGATCTAATATTGAGTCTTTGCGAGTGGGCTCCCTCATCAATTGCTTTATAGATGCTCCCTGTAAGGACTGTAGAAATTTGCCACTTGTAGCTAAACTTGCAAAAGACCCCTCCCAATTTACATCAGGTAAATTAAAATCTCCCATGATTATGACTTCTCCCTTAAAAGCCATTTTAGAGATGTCCAACAATAGGTTCCTGTCCAAATCCTGCCCCTGGCCTGGTGGTCTATAGATCACCCCAATGCGAATAATGTCCTTCTTCCCAGTTTCTATGGTGACCCAAAGGGCCTCAGTTTTGGCTTCAATATTTTGTATTAAAGTAGCATTTATGCTTTTTTTCACATACATTGCTACCCCTCCTCCTATTCTTCCTATTCTATCTTTCCTAAATAAATTGTATCCTGGTATAGTTAAGTCCCAGTCATGATTCTCATTGCACCAAGACTCTGTAATTGCCACAAAATCCAGGTTATCCCTTGTCATTATCGCAATTAGCTCTGGAATTTTGTCTCCTAAGCTCCTAGCATTTGCACACATAGCTTTAAGATTTTTTTCTGTGCATTTGTTAGTAGTAGCCATGTCCAGAGCGTACAAAATAAATGAGTTTAAAGTTGAAATTACCTGTTTGGGGATGTTGCTCAGTATTTGTTTTCTTTTACTAATCAGTAATCATACTCTGTCCTTTACAGACATAGTACACCTGACCACAATGGGTTAATGTTCAAAGGAGGTAATCACCAGTTAGTATGCAATACTAAACTGTTTCACTGAGCAACTTCCCCACACATGCAATGACATTTACAAGAAATCATTACATAAAGAAACATACATAAGTTTGCATAAGAGAGAACTGTAGTGAGCAGATTGGGGATGCCTTTTCCTAGGTTTTTTAAAAACGGATGATATGCATAAGATGAATTACATACTTTTGAGCTTTAAGGCAGTCCTTTTGTGGCAGTGTTGGTGTGTTGATGTTTTCCTTCTGGTTTCCTTCGGTTTTACGCAGGTATAATGCTATTTTTATAATAACACTTTTATGTCAGCACTTCTATGGAAGCACATCCAGCCGACGGCTATCCAGCCGTATACTAGACTTCAAATAGGAACAATATCCATGTGAATGCAATGATTGCAAACTCCACCCAAGACCATCCCCCTTTAAACTAAGGCCATAAATTAGCTTAGAAAAACAGACATTACATACCAATAAGGCAGCCAACTATACAAAAAAACCCACCCTTATTCAATATACCTAGACTATTCAATCATGAAATTCATTTGACATAATCAGCAAATGCAGTACAACTTGCTGGGATGTGTAGTTTCACGAATCATACCTAGACTATTCAATCATGAAATTCATTTGACATAATCAGCAAATGCAGTACAACTTGTTTATTCATTTGGGCATTATACACAGGTGCAGCAGTATATACATGTGGGCAATGTACACAGTTACAACAGTATATACATGTGGGCATTATACACAGGTGCAGCAGTATATACATGTGATCATTATACACAGGTGCAGCAGTATATACATGTGGGCATTATACACAGGTGTAGCAGTGTACTGTATACTGCTGGAAATTTTGTGAGTGTTGATCAGAGATGTGTGGACAAGGTAGGTAGAGGGGGGGTACTGCCTCTCTTGTCAAAGTATTTTTACACCAGAGACTTTAGAATAATACAAAGAAGTAATTTATAACAAATTCTTTGTTTCTCTTATGTCCGTAGAGGATGCTGGGGTATCCGTAAGGACCATGGGGATAGACGGGCTCCGCAGGAGACATGGGCACTAAAAAAGAACTTTAGGTATGGGTGTGCACTGGCTCCTCCCTCTATGCCCCTCCTCCAGACCTCAGTTTAATACTGTGCCCAGAGGAGACTGGGTGCATTACAGGAGCTCTCCTGAGTTTCCTGAAAAGAAAGTAATTTTGTTAGGTTTCTTTTTTTTCAGGGAGCCTGCTGGCAACAGACTCACTGCATCGAGGGACTGAGGGGAGAGAAACAGACCTACTTTAATGCTAGGCTCTGTTTCTTAGGCTACTGGACACCATTAGCTCCAGAGGGAACGGAAAGCAGGACTCGCCCTTGCCGTTCGTCCCGGAGCCGTGCCGCCGTCCTCCTCGCAGAGCCGGAAGATAGAAGACGGGTGAGTATGTGAAGAAAGAAGACGTCAGAGGTGGCAGAAGACTTCAGATCAGATCTGCGCACCATTGATCCAACACAACACACACACGGCAGGCACTGTAAGGGTGCAGGGCGCAGGGGGGGGCACCCTGGGCAGCAATAGAAACCTCCGATATTGCTAAAATCAATAAATACATACTCTGCACTGTATATAATAGATCCCCCGCCAGCGGGACTGAAGCCCGCCACTGAGGGGGCAGAGCTTGTTCCTCAGTACTCACCAGTGCCATTTTCACACCGCTGAGAGGAAGCTCCCTGGACTCTCCCTGCTTACCACGGTGAAAGAGAGTTTGGAAGAAGGGTGAGGGGCACATAATTTGGCACAGATATATGATAATAGCGCTATCTGGGTAAACATATTGTTTTTTTTCTGGGTCATTGGCGCTGGTTGTGTGCTGGCATACTCTCTCTCTATCTCTCCAAAAGGCCTTGTGGGGGAACTGTCTTCAGATAAGAGGATTCCCTGAGTGTGTGGTGTGTCGGTATGCATGTGTCGGCATGTCTGAGGTAGAAGGCTCTCCTAGGAAGGAGGTGGAGCAGATGAGTGTGGTGTCTCCATCGGCACCTGAGTGGTTGGATATGTGTAATGTTTTAAGTGCTAATGTGAATTTATTGCACAAAAGGTTGGACAAAGCTGAGTCCAGGGAATGTTCAGGGAGTCAATCCCTGCCAGCCCCTATGTCGCAGGGACCTTCGGGGTCTCAAAAGCGCACACTATCCCAAATAGTAGACAGTAATACCGACACAAATTCTAAATCCAGTGTCGACTACGATGTTGCAAAGTTACAGCCAAAATTGGCTAAAAGTATTCAATATATGATTATTGCAATAAAGGATGTACTGCATATCACAGAGGATCCCCCTGTCCCTGACACGAGGGTGCACATGTATAATTGAAAGAAACCTGAGGTAACCTTTCCCCCATCTCATGAGCAGAACGAGTTATGTGAAAAGGCTTGGGAATCTCCAGACAAGAAACTGCAAATTCCCCAAAGGATTCTTATGGCTCATCCTTTCCCGACTAAGGACAGGATACGGTGGGAATCCTCCCCAAGGGTGGACAAAGCGTTGACACGTTTATCCAAAAAGGTAGCGCTGCCATCCCAAGATATGGCTACCCTCAGGGATCCTGCTGATCGCAAGCAGGAGGCTATCTTGAAGTCCATTTACACACATTCTGGTACCTTACTCAGACCGGCGATAGTGTCGGCTTGGGTTTGTAGCACTGTAGGAGCGTGGACAGATACCTTATCGGCGTAAATTGATACCCTGGAGAAGGATACCATTCTATTGACCCTGGGTCATATTAAAGACGCTGTCTTATATATGAGAGATGCTCAAAGAGACATTGGCCTACTGGGTTCTAGAGTCAACACTATGGCGATTTCTGCTAGACGAATCCTATGGACCCAGCAATGGACGGGTGATGCCCACTCGAAGAGACATATGGAGGTTTTACTTTACAAGTGTGAGGAATTGTTTAGGGAAGGTCTCTCGGACCTGATTTCCACAGCTACGGCAGGTAAATGAACTTTTTTGCCTTATATTTCCTCACAGCCTAAGAAAGCGCCACATTATCAGATGCAGTCCTTTCGGTCACATAGAAACAAGAGAGTACGAGGATTGTCCTTTCTTGCCAGAGGTAAGGGCAGGGGTAAAAAGCTGCCAACCACAGCTAGTTTCAGGGAGCAGAAGTCCTCCCCGGCCTCTACAAAATCTACCGCATGACTCTGGGGCTCCGCTGAGGGAGTCCGCCCCAGTGGGGGCACGTCTTCGACTTTTCAGCCACATCTGGGTTCACTCACAGGTGGATCCCTGGGCAGTAGAAATTGTTTCCCAGGGTTACAAGCTGGAATTCGAAGAAGTGCCTCCTCACCGGTTTTTCAATTCGGCCCTACCAGCTTCTCGCTCAGAAAGGGAGATAGTTTTAAATGCAATTCACAAATTGTGTCTTCAACAGGTGGTGGTCAAAGTTCCCCTGCTTCAACAAGGGGGTATTACTCAACCCTGTTTGTATTCCCAAAACCGGACAGTTTGGTCAGACACATTTTAAATTTAAAATCCTTGAACCTATACTTGAAAAGGTTCAAGTTCAAGATGGAATCGCTCAGATCGGTCATCGCCAGCCTAGAAGGGGGGATTTTATGGTATCCCTGGACATAAAGGATGCATACCTTCATGCTCCCATATATCCACCTCATCAGGCATACCTGAGATTTGCGGTACAGGATTGTCATTACCAATTTCAGACGTTGCCGTTTGGGCTTTCCACGGCCCCGAGGATTTTCAAAAAGGTAATGGCAGAAATGATGGTGCTCCTGCGCAAGCATGGTGTCACAATTATCCTGTACTTGGTCGATCTCCTCGTAATAGCAAGATCACGAGAGCAGTTGTTGAACAGCGTGTCCCTTTCACTGAAGGTGTTACAACAACATGGCTGGATTCTCAATATCCTGAAGTCACAGTTGGTTTCTACGACTCGTTTGACCTTCTTAGGCATGATTCTGGATACGGACCAGAAAAGGGTTTATCTTCCGATAGAAAAGGTCCAGGAACTGATGACTCTGGTCCGGGACCTATTGAAGCCAAAACAGGTGTCAGTGCATCACTGCACTCGAGTCCTGGGAAAGAGGGTGGCATCTTACGAGGCCATTCCCTTCGGCAGGTTCCTTGCGAGGATTTTCCAATTTGACCTACTGGACAAGTGGTCCGGGTCACATCTACAGATTCATCAGATGATCACCCTGTCCCCCAGGGCCAGGGTATCTCTCCTGTGGTGGCTGCAGAGTGCTCACCTTCTAGAGGGTCGCAGGTTCGGTATTCAGGACTGGATTCTGGTAACCACAGACGCAAGCCTCCGAGGTTGGGGAGCAGTCACACATGGAAGAAACTTCCAAGGTCTTTGGTCAAGCCAGGAGACTTGTATTCACATCAACGTCCTGGAACTGAGGGCCATATACAACGCCCTTCGTCAAGTGGAGACTTTGCTACGTGACCTACCGGTTCTGATTCAGTCAGACAACATCACCGCAGTGACTCATGTAAACTGCCAAGGCAGCACAAGGAGCAGAGTGGCAATGGCGGAAGCCACCAGGATTCTTCGCTGGGTGGAAAATCATGTAAGCGCACTGACAGCAGTGTTCAATCCGGGAGTGAACAGCTGGGAAGATCTACATCCAGGAGAGTGGGGACTTCATCAGGAAGTATTCGCACAGATTACAAGTCAGTGGGGACTTCCTCAGATAGACATGATGGCGTCCCGCCTAAACAAGAGATCCATGGCCTCTTCCTCTAGGACAGGACCTGTTACAACATAGGCCCTGTCTGTTCCAAGACTTACCGCGGCTGTGTTTGACGGCATGGCAATTGAACGCTGGATCCTAGCGGAAAAGTGCATTCTGGATGAGGTCAATCCTACTCTGATAAAGGCTAGGAAGGACCTGACAGCTAAACATTATCACCGTAAATGGCAGAAGTATGTTTCTTGGTGTAAGGCCAGGAATGCTACTTCTGGGATAGCTGGACTCTGTCTCTTCATCCTCATACAAAAAGCCTAGAAGTCTGATATATAAACCCTTTTCATCTGCTAATTGGATATCTGCACTAATGGACCTGAGCAACTAATTGGAGCAAATAGCATCTTGAACCAAGCCACGTAAGGTCACTTCCAACAGCAGTTGGTACTTTTCCATTCGCTTACAATTGTTCCTGGACTGTGGCAGCATTTTTGGAGATGAACTGTTTCATTTGAGTACCGGCAAAAAAATTTGCATCATATAGAGTTTATGGAACCTTTCATTTTTTGCAGTGATATAATATACCCGAATTCAACCATACATATTGTGTTTTAATCATCTGTTGCAACAGTATCGTTTTTTATCACTTTATTAAAATTGTGATAAATCTAATATCCAGTTTCCAAGCGCTAATTTTTATTCTATATTGTTCTAGTTGTGGGGCTTAACTAACCCCGGTGTATTAGCAGCTTTAAGTATAGCAACTCATTACTAGCGCCAAATGTATTACTTAGTAATCCATTTTTGTGAAGGGAGTGCTGCATATTCAGCCTCATTATGTACCTCCGGTGGCGCCTTGGGACCTTAATGTGGTGTTGAATTTCCTTAAGTCGCACTGGTTTGAACCACTTAAAATGATGGAATTAAAATATCTCACTTGGAAAGTAGTCATGTTGTTAGCCTTGGCTTCGGCTAGGCGAATGTCGGAGTTGGCGGCTTTGTCTCATAAAAGCCCCTATCTTCTTTTCCATGTGGATAGAGCGGAATTGCGGACCCATCCTCAATTCTTGCCTAAGGTGGTTTCATCTTTTCATATGAACCAACCTATTGTGGTGCCTGTGGCTACGCGAGACTTGGAGGATTCCGAGTCCCTGGATGTGCTCAAGGCTTTGAAAATTTGCGTGGCCAGAACGGCTAATGTCAGAAAAACAGAAGCACTGTTTGTCCTGTATGCAGCCAACAAAGTTGGCGCTCCTTCTTCGAAGCAGACTATTGCTCTCTGGATCTGTAACAAGATTCAGCAGGCTCAATCTACGGCTGGATTGCCGTTACTAAAAATCAGTAAAGGCCCATTCCACTAGGAAGGTGGCTCTTCTTGGGCGGCTGCCCGAGGGGTCTCGGCTTTACAACTGTGCCGAGCTGCTACTTGGTCGCGTTCAAACACCTTTGCAAAGTTCTACAAGTTTGATACCCTGGCTGAGGAGGACCTCCTGTTTGCTCAGTCGGTGCTGCAGAGTCATCCGCACTCTCCCGCCCATTTGAGAGCTTTGGTATAATCCCCATGCTCCTTACGGTGTCCCCAGCATCCTCTAGGACGTAAGAGAAAATAAGATTTTAAACCTACTGGTAAATATTTTTCTCCTAGTCCGTAGAGGATGCTGGGCACCCGTCCCAGTGTGGACTTCATCTGCAGGACTTGTATATAGTTTTTGCTTACATAAGGGTTATGTTACAGTTTTGATCAGTCTCGGACTGATGCTGTGTTGTTTCATACTGTTAACTGGTTCGTGTATTCCAAGTTATACGGTGTGGATGGTGTGGGCTGGTATGAATCTTGCCCTTAGATTAACAAAAATCCTTTCCTCGTACTGTCCGTCTCCTCTGGGCACAGTTTCTCTAACTGAGGTCTGGAGGAGGGGCATAGAGGGAGGAGCCAGTGCAAACCCATACCTAAAGTTCTTTTTTAGTGCCCATGTCTCCTGCGGAACCCGTCTATCCGCATGGTCCTTACAGAGTCCCCAGCATCCTCTACGGACTAGGAAAAAAAGATTTACCGGTAGGTTTAAAATCTTATTATTCTTCACATAATTTTTATAATCAAAACTCTGGAGTATAGTGAAGTACAGATGTATCCACACTCATCCATCCCATGTACACATCACGGCATGGATGGTGCGACTGGTGTTTCTGCATCCAGAGACTTCTATGGAGCGAACACCACCTGCAACTAGTCGCAACACATGCACCCTTGCCGCGATTTGTATGCCCATGTGTACTCATCACAGCAAGGACGATGGCTCGATACATCTGTATGACAGGATAGGCTGCCTAATATTGACCTATATACGCTGGGATACTAGAGACAGCTACAGCTGTGTGACTGTCCTAATGATAATTCTATAACCCCACAGCCTTGCACATAGGTTGAAGTTATAAGTTCTGTATGTTTCTTCACAGAGTGTGACATGCAGAACCAGACTTACATGAATGGATTCCACTTGTTACCATTTTACACAAAATCAAATTATGTATTGCCAACTATATGTGTATTTTTCTTCCTATATATATTTGGAGTACTTATTAATGCTATTATAATAACAGTTATATATATTGATTACCAGTTACACACCCCTATGTATCTATTTCTCTGTAACCTGGCCTTAGTAGATATCTGTTATACAACCACTACTGTCCCTAACCTGCTGTACATGTTACTATCTGGAGATAATACAGTGTCCTTCATACAATGCTTCACTCAGATGTACTTTTATTTTTTGTCTGCTACCTCAGAGACTTATTTAATATTTATTATGTCATATGACAGATATGTTGCTATATGTGATTCTTTACACTATCAAAATATTTTAAACAGGAAACACTGTCTCTTATTGGCATCTGGGACTTGGATATCAGGATGCATAAATTCACTTCTGGTTACAATCCAAGCATCACACATGTCCTTCTGTCAGTCTCGCACCATACACCAGTTTTTCTGTGATGCTAAAGCTCTGATTAACATCTCCTGTGCTGGTAGTGAAGACTTTTATATTGTAATCTATATGGAAGTATTGGTATTTGTAACTTTTCCTTTAATGTTCTGTTTGGCATCATATATAAATATTATCAGGGTCATCTTGAAGATAAAATCTAAGGAAGGCAGAAAGAAAGCCTTCTCCACCTGCTCATCACACCTCACCATTGTCATTATGTTCTATATGACAGTTTTCTCTGTGTACATGACACCAACATCAGATTACTCCGATGTCCTAGAACCAGTGTTTAGTGTACTTTACTCAGTTGTCACTCCCACAATAAACCCTCTGATCTACAGTCTACGGAATAAAGACATGAAAAGTGCTCTGCTGAGACTACTGGGGGGAAACAAACAATCTTTGAACAGTGAGGGAGAATGTGCAAAACATTTCATATGATAGTATATGATTTATAACAAAATGTATCAGTCTGATGTTAATGACTATGAATTTGCTCTTATTGATCCTTTATACTCCGAACATTTTCTCATTGGTTTGTACTGTTTGCAGCAACTTTTTTTTTTATCGCTTTTCAGCATCAAGTGAGAATTTCAGTTCAATGCTCCATTCTACACAATGTTGATGTTGTGTGGAGTTGAGCAATTGTTACTACTGCGTATGCATCTTCTACTGTGCATCTGCCACGATGTTCTTCCGATGGATGACGCAGAGATTATTTATTTGCAAAGTGATTTTTAGATTGTAAACTCGCAAGAGCAGGGACTTCTTTCCTCAAGTGCCTTTCCTTTTCCTACTTACACTATTGTATTCTCCATACTCCCTTTGATGGCACCTAACCTAAGGTTTTCTATACCTGTCCTATATTGTCTTGAACTGTAAGTGCTGTTTTCTTGTTTGCTCATTTGATTATGTACTGTGTAATGGGAGCTGTGGATCCCTTGTGGTGCCATATAAATAAAGGATAATAACAATAATAATAAGAAGAAGAAGATGAAGAAGAAGAAGAATTGACAGACAGGGATCATTTTGGGGTGGGGGGCAAAATGCAGGGATGTCACGACAATTTTGGCAGCATGTTTGATGCTGTGACTGTGACCCCAGCTGTAAGATCTCAGGCATCTAAAGCCCAGTACCCACGGGCCGATGCAGGAGAGATGTGTGCTGAGCGAACCGCTCAGCACACATCTCTCCTGCCGCTCAGCACAGTGCGATCTGTGCTGAGCGTGCGGGGGGAGACGGGGGGGGGCGCTCATTTCACCCAGCGGGTGAAGTGAGCGACCCGCTAGATTGGCCTGCATGCAGGCCAATCTAGCAGCAGCGATAGCGATGTGCGGGCCGCGCATCGCTATCGCTGAGGGGGCTACACACGGAGCGATCATGCTGATATTCTAAGCAATCTAGTCAGATTGCTTAGAATATCGCTCCGTGAGTACCCCCCTTAACTGTCTGCTGCCATGCCGCGCATCCACAGGGATACACATAACTGCGATAACTGACTGATTTGTGCTGGATTCTGCATCTTTGTATACAGCTGATAGGATTTGCCAGGTTGCTTGCAATTATTTCAATATAAATCCTGGCGGTTGCCACATTTGCATATTTTTAACGCAGCAACTGCACTAGCATACCGTATATCTCTGAATCAAGCCATGTTTAAGTCAGGATGCTAGTCCTATAGGACACTGCAGTGGCTAGTATATGAAGTGGCTATTTATTAAGTGGCAGCTAAAATCAATAGCAGTGTTATACCTGTGTGTCATTAGTTACATCTTCAACTGATATTCAAAATTGACTCCTGTCTCTCCTTTGCGTCAACAGGTAAATACTGCAGACTATTGCAACTTTCTTGCTAAAGTTTTATTCGGTAAATACTGCAGACTATTGCAACTTTCTTGATAAAGTTTTATTCTTTAAATACTGCAGACTATTGCAACTTTCTTGCTAAAGTTTTTTTCAGTAAATACTGCAGACTATTGCAACTTTCTTGCTAACGTTTTATTTGGTAAATACTGCAGACTATTGTACATTACACTGCATGGTTAAAAGTTTAGAAAGTTCTTCTAAGTGGATTAATATCTGATCTGCAAAAAACTTGTAGTGATTGAGCGTGGATTACTGACCTTACATTTGTTAGATGTGATTAACACCTTTTGTTGGAGGTGGAGGGTTGCTGTGTGGGGGAGGGGGTTGTAATCAGAAAGGATATGTGTCTGTAGACTTATTTATTCAGTATAGGTCAGGACACTAGTCCTATAGGATGCTGCAGTGGCTAATTATTAAGTGGCAGCTAAAATCAATAGCAGTGTTATACCTGTGTTAAACCGAAGGAAAACAGAAGACAAACAAACTAACAAGATAACAGAAGGATTGCATTACAAACACAAAACTCAGGATCTTTATGTGGTCTCTCCTCACCTCTAATATGAGAACACCAGGACCAGGCTTACCACCTCTTCGGCTGAGAACATCAAGTCTGCCCCTGGGCCTAACCCTCAAGATGAACAGGGAACTCTGGGGGCAGAGCACCAGGACCAAGCTCAGCAGGGACATGACCATTGCTTCTGAGTATGCCCCCCACATTCTCCTACCCACCCATACTATGATCTTATCAAAATAATGTTATCCCAATTTTACTTCTGCCACTTGTTACCTGCTATTGTTTTTTTCTTCCTTCCTCTCTTCCACCCCACTGTGTGCTTTTCCTGTAATGTTTACCTCCACTGATTGCACACCTTGTCATTGTGCCCTACAGACAGGGTACATCATACTACTACATAAGCGTCAGTTTTCACATATATGAACTTGGCCCTTGTATGGCTCACCTCCCGTAGGGTAACCTTCAAAGTGCGCCCAACATGGCTGCCCCATATGGTACACTTGTGGATGGGATAAAAAATACATGGACCTGATGGTTTTGATGGAACCCTACTCTGAACTGTAGGACTCTGAAATCACCCCAATTTTGTGTCATCTCTTCTAGGGGTGGACTATTCCACCATGGGTAATCCTACGCTGAGCGCCCAAGATGGCTGCCGCACTTGCTACCTTGTGAGGGTGGAATACACAACCCTTGAAAGTGATTACTCAAAATGCCTCCACCAATCCTGCATTATGCTTTCTGTGTGCTTAAGGTTTTCTTGTATGCCTGTGTGGCTTATCTATTGCTGTATTACTGAAATCCTCTGTATCATGTGCATTGTTTTTGATATCTGTAAAGTGCCTTGAGTCCTGTTGGAGAAAGAGCGCTATATAAATAAAATGATTATTATTATTATTATTATTATTATTATTATTATCTGATTTCATTTTAGCAAGTGTCTATTCCTAGTATATGTGCTCACTATGGGGCTTATTTACAGTCAGACATGTTTGCACACAGAAATAAGACCTACAACACAATGCCATGCCTTCTTAGATACACAATATTAATGTACGCTTATCTCAAGATAAATCCTTTTTTTTTTTTTAAACCAGTAGCACAGTATTTGTGCCAGGTGTGCACATTTGTACACTTATGCCTAAGGATATCTTAAACATACAAAATAGTTTTGCAGCACTTAATGTTATGTGTAGGAGAACATTTGCCATATGTTCGATATCAATCTCTAATAATAACTAAGCCAGTATACCTAGTTTGGCTGGCTAGAGACCATGAATCAAGTTTTGTTGGGGTACACGGGAAAATTACTGCAGAGGTAGTTCTCAAATGGGCATCAACTCCCAACCGGGTGGTAGTGTGCTCTGTATAGTCAGTGTGAACTCACTGCAAGTACTTCAGGCTGAGTGAACAGCTGACTGATGGCTTCTTCAACAGGTCAGTAGCTTAAAGGTGCAGCCTATCCGTGTTCTTAGTAAAAGCTAAAGTGCCAAAATCAAAATTGCATACAATATTAATAAATGCAAGTTTGGTTGCTCAATATAAAAGATAATAAAATATAAACTTATGCAAATATTGTCACAGGACATTCTTGTATCTGATACTGGTGGCCCGATTCCAGTGGCTGGAGGCATTGGGTGTGAGCAGTTCCTACACCACAAATATTGTCCTCCACAGCAGAAACAATATAATGGGAATTGATGGGATGCGGTCACATGACCAGCGGTCGGGATCCCGACCACTGCCAATGCTGACGGTTGGCATGCCAACACAAAGGGAATGTTCCCACTTGCGGGTGTCCATGACACCTGTAAATGGTGAATTACTTACAGGACTAAAAGCAATACTTTAAAATACACTCAATACACTTTAAAGTCAATCCGC
The DNA here is from genome assembly GCF_028390025.1 of Pseudophryne corroboree. Lineage (NCBI taxonomy): Eukaryota > Metazoa > Chordata > Amphibia > Anura > Myobatrachidae > Pseudophryne > Pseudophryne corroboree. Next base: position 459,697,908 of record NC_086450.1, read on the forward strand.
TGTGGCCGCTGTATTCAATCCTTAACCTACATACTTTTTACCCAGTTAGCGTACAAAGCCCCGTACCGTGTATGCACTTTACGTACACACGCCGCGACGGACGTACAAAGTAAACGCAGTGCATACACACACACCGACACGCTGAGAGAACAATGCAGCTTCACTTGTGGCTGAAATACATTTAATAACTTAGCAGGAAAAGAGACAAGACACCAATTGTATTTAAGAAGTTTGGATCCGACCCACCAACATATAATTGATAAAAGGGGGTTACAACAAATATACAATTACAATAAAAGAAAAGAGGATACAATACAATGGTACATACATTTGGTTTCGCCAGCGCCACATGGTCCCAGTGCTCAGATCAATCAGGCAAGATGACCTTCAGAGAGAGAGATTACTGACCGGCTAGGCAGCTTGGCTTTTTATACAGTTAATCAAAACACAATACAATAGACACTGTATGATCTTCTTCCATTGGTTCGGGGTGGGACATAGCCTATGCACCGGGGATCATTGGTCAGCTCAAGCGGTGGGTGATGGCTAAGACTTGAGATGTGATTTCTGTTGTTTGCATCTGAGTTCCCGCCCCATGACCAGTAAAACCCATCACATTAATCATACATAAATCTGGTATTTTTTATAACTTATTGTTGCAATATGTGACAATATTCTTATACCCACCAGATTACAGCTTATGTGACCCTGAACAATATGATCCCACACATGATATGATTATCCATTTCCATCCTCAAGATATACATATATATATATATATATATATATATACATACAAACACATAAATTCCTGCTTTTGCCATTTGTTAGGAAATATTTATATATATATATATATATATATATATATATAAATACACACACACACACACACACACACACACATATATATATATATATATATATATATGAGCAGTGGGGGTATGGCGCCACAGGTGGATGTGAGCAGATAAATTAATACAGTGAAATACTTTAGTAAAAGACACTCCTTTATAGATATAAGGTGTCAGCTAACCCCTAAATACTCGGCAGGGATAAGCTGCCTTTAGAGTTTAAAATTTGGAAAAAAGGGGAGGATAGGGGTATCTGCGACTTGCAGTGTCTAATATATTAATATAAAAATGAAGAATATTGCAGGATACGGTTTATAAAAAATAACAAAATATTTATTTGTAAAATTTAAAACATGATATGGGATAAAAAATATAGAAGGTAAAAGCTTAAAAAATACAAAATACAAAAATGACTGAATAAAAATGTATAATTTAGCTAGAACCCAGGATTAAAAAAATCAATAATAAAAAATATATATATAAAACTGATAATAAATATTTAAAGATAAGAGAGTGGTGCTTATCTGTAGAAATGGAGAGTCAGTAGAGGTACACCCAACGCGTTTCGTCCTTCAGACTTCATCACACGTGATATGATTATCCATTTCCATCCTCAAGATATACATATATATATATATATATATATATATATATATATATATATACATATATATATACATACAAACACATAAATTCCTGCTATTGCCATTTGTTAGGAAATATTTATATATATATATATTTCTCCAAGAGTTTAGACTATGAATGTTATTACCTCAGATAATGTCTGGTATGTAATTTGTCAGCCATTGCTAATCGAGTTCCTTCCAGTTAAACAAATTTCCTGGACATTGTCTTTTTGTTTGTACTGTCTACAAGTAAGACAATGTCAGTCCACTATTTACTGTTTTCGATAGATACTGGATAACTCTAGAACAATGGGGGTAACCAAAGATATTTGCCTTCTTCATAGGATTACAAAGCTTTGTGTAAACAAGTCATTGTGCTAGGGTTTCTAGGAGGATAATTTATGTGTGAACCATCTTCTTGCTACTAGAAGGATGTGCAGACAGTGGGTGATTTATGCATTATATGGGTAAAATATTGAATATGGCTTTTGATAGCTTTTCCGTGCGAATGCGTATGCTACCATATTCACTCATACCACGTGCTAACACGCAAGACCATGTGAGCAGTTATACGTAGCTTGCGTGTATGTGTACGCACGGCAGAACAAGCATGCGCACGGAGGCCATCTGTGTGGTGTTTGCACGTGATGTGTGTACAGTAATATTTTCTGACTTCGACACACCCATAGAGTGGGAATAAAACCTGTGGCAAGTGCTGCGCGCCACTGAGCTCACTTCGAGGCGAGTGCAGCGAGCCCGCAAGGGGCTCCGTTGTGCTCATCTTCCCTGCCGGCATTCTGGCAGCTGGGATCTCAGGGTCGGTATGCTGACCTCTGGGATCCAGACCATCGGCATAACAATCTCAACCCGTAATTGATGATGTACAGGCATTCCAGTCAGGTTCATTCCACAAAGAAAAACAAAGAAAAGGATACGCTGATTTTGATAACACTCAATCAATATCTATAAGATTAACATCATTATTTATTAGCTATATGTTAAATAGAAAAACTCTGTTCTATAACCTTCCTTTAAACTGTCACACAATACACACAATACCTGTCAAAATGTAGCCTACTTTCATAAATGCATGTACTGCAGGCTCCTGACTGTGCAAATTTACAGAGACAAACACCTGCTGAAGAGAGAAATATATTGGATACTGATGTTAAACACTATGGTACCTATAGGATTGAATGAATGTTATGAGGTTACACCTTTTATTACTGACTGATATTTAGAACTGTAATGTTACGGTATGATTATGAAATTGGCTGTAATTTATTTGTGACATTGTATGTATTTTTAATGTCTGTTTTTATCTGCTGTTAGGTATGATTTATTTTATACCTATTCCTGTTACAAATATTTACTACCTCTGCTGCTAAAGTAACTATGTTACGAAACTCATTTATTCTTCTCTGAGGACTTGTTACATGTTTGTGAGTTGTTATATTGTTGCTGTGGTGGGCTAATGTTAACTGCACACAGTAATTAGAAGTCATTAGTAACGGGTGTGCTAGTGTGATTGCTATTGTTGGTAGAGACACACTTTAAAAAGCTGCCCTGGTGCATGTCAGGTCACGCCCTCTGATGAAATCTTTCAGACGAAACCGGTCAGGGTGTGATCTGACAGCGCGCTCTCTATCTGCACCTCCGGCAATCCCTTACTCTGTGTATATGCGATCCAGTGCAGCAGCTCACACACACGGCGGGTCCGCGTGAAGCTAAAACATCTTTTCCGGCTGGCAGCTTCATGTGGTCTGCTCTGGAGAGTCATTGAACTGTGGGACGAGTATTGCCTGGATGGTAGCATTATATGTCGTGTGGTAACCAGCCCACAGTGTTTTATTCTCTGGTACGAGTCATATCTCTCTGGAGTTTACAGTCTTTTATCTGTCTGTTTGAATTAAAACTTTTATGCACTATGGAGTGCCCCCTCTTCTTTTGTCTTTTTTGTTTTTTATATATATATATATATATATATATATATATATATATATATATATATATATACTGTATAGATATATAAACAACCAGCAGACGTAGCACTCCTGGTGACTTATTAAATGAATCTCGCAGGTAGGCAATTTTGTAAAACAATGTTTCAAAGCCGTTTTTTATTTAGGCATTTTCCTCAGGTCTAAATACATACAAAGCAGTCTTACCTTTAAAGGCTGCTGATCACCCTGTGCTCATGCTGCTTTTGGCCGGCGGGACGCCGCCCGCTCCGTCTGGTGCAGCTGGGGTGACGCCATCCTACGTCACTTCACACATGGACTGTATAGATATATATAGATATATATTTATCTTTAAATCATCCTGCACTCCTGATATGAGAAAAAGAAAAGTAGCCTGGGTGCCCTTGCTATGTTTGAATAGTCCCTCTATTGCTGAATAAGCAAATGGCACGTCTCTCCATGTTACTGAAAAAAAGGGATTTTAATAGTCCGTGACAAAATTACATGATCAAGCAATAGTTAAATATGCAGCATGGCAAATTCTCAACGGCTCGTTTCAAGATCTAGTGTCGTCTTCAGGATTTATTGCCGCTGCTTGTGTGTTACATGGCAGGAAAGAGCATAAAGTGCTGCAGAAAGCGAAGTGAGGAAAACCAGTGTATGAAAAAAGCTTACCTTATATCCCCCAGCTGTGTGTCTGCAATCACGTACAGGCTGTGTCCGGAGATCGGGGTGGGCAGGTCCGTCCTCCCGGTGATGCGTTTCCGGGTGCGGGTGACATAGAAGAAAGTTGGTTACCGTGGCAACCTGAAGGGATTCCCCGGTCTCCGGCATCTAGTCTGCAGTGAGAGAGATCGTAAAAATGACAGGGTGCACTGAAGCATGCAGAACAGTGAAAGTGAGAAGATACACAGTGTGAGCAGAGAGTAAAGTGACTAACAAACATGATTAGATTAATGTTATGTAGTTAAGAAGCATAGTGGTTCCAATGTGAATATCCACTGACAGATAATCATGCATATGTGATATATAGGCTACTAAAGTGTGCCCATGAATGGTAGTAAAATATAAACATCGAATGGTATCAAATGCTGACAACTATTATAAATATGACAGTTATCTGTGGATTTCTAGCCGACTCAAAGGACGTTCCAGTTTATTTTTTCATTAAGTCCTTTTGGATGAATAGTGTCCAATCTGAATATCCATTGGGATTCTAGCTTGTGCAAAGCGGTCATTTTGTCACCGCCTCTTGGCATTTTAGGAAGTTGGTCGATAATCTGATAGCATAGTTGTGATAAAGAATGTTTGCTTTGTTAGTAATGGCGTGCAACCGGTTGGTCTATTTCTTCTCCCTGTAATGCTTTGGAAATGGCAGAGCGGTGTAATGCCATTCGCTCTTTGAACATACGGCTTGTCTTGCCGATGTAGTATTTGTTGCACGAACATGTAATATAATAAATGACAAATCGTGAAGTACAAGATAAGACTTGTCGAATCTCATATTTCTTGTTCCTATGTGGATGTTGGAACGATTTCCCCGTGATCAAGTAACTGCATGTGGTGCATGATGCACATCTGTAGCAGCCCGGTTTTTTAGTACTGCCAAATATGCCTGGTTGTGGTGAGTAGTCAGTAACGTCAGCTCTGACCAAATGATCTCTTAAGTTTTTTCCCTGCCTAAAGCTTGTCATCGGTACTAAGTTGGAAAGACTGGGAAGATTGGGATCCATTTTAACGATCGGCCATAATGCTTTGGTAGCACGCGGTATGATTGGGCTAGCGGTGGAGAAGCTAGTAGACCAAATTTATTTATTTTTAGTATCTTTTGTAGATTTCGGCTGGAGTAATGAACATCTTGGAATTTTTAGCACCCGTTCCTTAGTTTTTTGAAGTTGTATAGGATCATATCCTCGTATTGTTATGTTAAGTGCCACTGGTAATTCCTGTTCATTACTGGTTATGCGGGCTATTCTCCACATTTGCGAATAGGACAAACCCTGTTTAAGGGCCCTGGGATGATGGCTACTTGCCTCCAATAGGGTATTTCTGTCCGTAGGCTTGTAGAAAACTGCAGTTTCCAATCTTCCTGATGTTACTGTAACTTGTACATCTAAGAAATGAATGGAGTTGTTGCTGATGACAAAGGTAAATTTAATAGGGGATGGTAGATGATTGATGGTATTCATCGTGAGAATAAACTCTTCCTCACTGCCATTCCAGAGCATGAAACAATCGTCAATATACCTCGTGTACCAAGTTATATGGCGTTTGAAATGTGTATTCTGAAGAAAAAATTCTTGTTCACGTCTGAACATATATATAATGGCATATGCCGGAGCGACCGGGCTGCCCATGGCACTTCCCTGGGTTTGAAGGTAGTAGATGCCGTCATATAGAAAGTAGTTCCTAGTAAGAACTATGCGTAATAATTGTAGAAACAATGGTATATGAAATCCGAAAGTACCTTGAATATTATTCACGAAATTGTGCATTGTCTCCAAACCTCCATTATGTGGGATAGAGGTATAAAGCGAATTGACGTCCATAGCATATATATTGAAAGTTTTCCATGGTTGTAAAGGAAAGTAGAGCATTAAGGAAAGAAGTAGTGTCCTTGAGATATGTTTTTTCTTTAATCAGATGTGGCTGTAGTAATGAATCTAACAGTTCTGCTATAGGTTGGTATAGTGAACCTCTTGCGGATACTATTGGATGGCCCGGGGGTGATATGCTGTCCTTGTGGACCTTGGGGACAGTGTATAGGACTGGCGTAATTGGAAACTTGACTAATAGTGAAAGATGTATTTTGGAAGTGATCCAGCCCTCAGTCTCGGCTTGTTGTAAGATTACGGACAGCTCTTGTTTGTATAGTTCCATGGGATCCTTGTTGAGTTTCTGGTATGTAGTTGTATCAGCCAATTGTCTCCGTATTTCTTGTTTATACGTATCCAAATTTTGGATAACTACACTGCCCCCTTTGTCCGCCGGGCGAATTATTATGGAAGTGTCTTCTTTAATGGGATTTTAAAGCTTTTGTTTCATCCTGTGTGAGGTTAGGGTATATTTTGGTTTTGGTCCCATGAATTTATGAACCGAATTGTCTAGGAGTTGGCTATACGTCTTGACAGAGGTGTTAGTGGACACTGGGTCAAATTTGGACTGATGGTGTTTCCGTAATGTACTGTAAGTTCCAAAGGTGTTGGCTCACTTTGTGTATGTTCATGCTGAAAGAATTCTTTGAGTCTCAGTTTGCGTCCCATCTTGTGTAAGTCGTTTTGCCATCCAAACTCATCATGGTAATGAGTAGGCACAAATGAGAGGCCTCTGTTAAGTATTGATTCCTCCGCCGGTGATAAAATGTGAGAGGATAAATTGAAGATCAGATTTTTTTGCTGCTTTTGGACTGCTGCTTTGCTCGACCTTTTGTTTTGACCTCCTCTTCTGGTGGGTCTGCAGGGGTTTCTATCTGAGCCCTGGTGCGTACCCCTAAAGGGGGTCGTTGTGTATTTAGTGCTTCATCGGAGTCAGCAATCCTGAAGTCTCTATCACTGTTTGAGTTGTAGTGGTCTTTGGAACGTGGGTCCCTGCGCTGTCGCCAATTAGATCTGGTGTTTGATCTGTTGGGTCGAATGGGTGCTGAGCCCGTCAGCCACCGATATACGCAGTGCTCTTCATAGTCAGATCTGACCACCTGTAGTTTTGTATTTTTGAATTTTAATAATTCTTTTCTATGGTTGTCCACCTGTTGATTTAATTTAACCCACAGTGTATTGTGATTAGGGTCCAGCAAAGTTGGTTCATGGTTCTTACGGTATTCTTCAATTTTAAATCTAGTTGCTTGTAGTTCCTTGCCTGCCTCTTCTATGACCAACAGCATAAGGTCGAAGCTGCATTTATTAATGACCACTATCCATCGTTTGCAGAAATCAGCATTCATACGTCCTATAGTGGGTACGATAAGAACTCTAAAGCCTCGTGGAATAAGTCTCTGGCGGTAATAGTCGGATAGAGTGGAGCCATGTAATAAGTAATCCACTTCTCGGTTCCTCAATTTAAGCAGCTGTTGGTAAATGTCATTTGCTGTAAATTCTTATGTATCTGGAATGGCATCCACGTTGAACAAGATTTGTTCAGCTTTCTGAGGTGTGAAACTTAATGTGTCACCCGTTTGTTGTGATAGCCTTAAATGCTAACCTTGCGCAAATATGTGTAACGAAGATCTCTGAATTCTGTTATCATGTGGAATTTATATCTGGTTACGGATATGATTCATGGTGCTGGGGGAAACAAATGGCTTTTTTTCTTGCTTAGAAATACCCCTCCCTTTCGAGCACCTGAATGATATCACTAAGCTAATTGAGCATCTACCAATATATGTGTTGGTTGTGAGAGGCAGAGAGGTTCCTGCATTAGAAGGAGGTGCAGGCCCTGACATGCCACAGGGAACATTATGGGGTTGCTCCAAGGTAGGTAGCTCTTAGCTTAGACATATTGTAGTAAGGAGCCATTATCATGTGGCACCTTGCTGGTTAATCTTAGACCCAGATTGGGGTAATGGAGGTGTGAGGTGTGGTGCCTCAGGACTGGCTGAGCTGGATGGCCTTAGTGTGGCATACCTTTACATTCTATTAACACTTTTCACTTATTCATTTCTTAACACTATTTCTCTATTTTAATTGCATTTCATTTTGTATCACTTTCTCTATAGCTTCGGCTTCCTAAATACTAATTTATTAACACTAGAGTTTTTTCACTGGTATGCCACGCTGGGCTTTCTGGCTTATGCTGGGGTTTTGGGGTGCCACACCATGTACCTAGATATAGCGCTAGGGACCCCAAATATACAGAGATGCCTTGATACGGCTTTGGGGCTTATTCACACATTTGCGCAAATATGTGTAACGAAGATCTCTGAATTCTGTTATCATGTGGAATTTATATCTGGTTACTGATATGATTCATGGTGCTGGGGGAAACAAATGGCTTTTTTTCTTGCTTAGAAATACCCCTCCCTTTCGAGCACCTGAATGATATCACTAAGATAATTGAGCATCTACCAATATATGTGTTTGTTGTGAGAGGCAGAGAGGTTCCTGCATTAGGAGGAGGTGCAGGCCCTGACATGCCACAGGGAGCATTATGGGGTTGCTCCAAGGTAGGTAGCTCTTAGCTTAGATATATTGTAGTAAGGAGCCATTATCATGTGGCTCTTTGCTGGTTAATCTTAGACCCAGATTGGGGTAATGGAGGTGTGAGGTGTGGTGCCTCTGGACTGGCTGAGCTGGATGGCCTTAGTGTGGCATACCTTTACATTCTATTAACACTTTTCACTTATTCATTTCTTAACACTATTTTTCTATTTTAATTGCATTTCATTTTGTATCACTTTCTCTATAGCTTCGGCTTCCTAAATACTAATTTATTAACACTATAGTTTTTTCACTGGTATGCCACGCTGGGCTTTCTGGCTTATGCTGGTGTTTTGGGGTGCCACACCATGCACCTAGATATAGCGCTAGGGAGACCAAATATACAGAGACACCTTGATGCGGCTTTGGGGCTTATTCACACATTTGCGCAAATATGTGTAACGAAGATATCTGAATTATGTTATCATGTGGATTTTATATATGGTTACGGTTATGATTCAGGGTGCTGGGGGAAACAAATGGCTTTTTTATCTATATAACTATCTAGAGAGAGATATACAGTAATAACATTGTCAAGTTAAGAACATTTTGCTTTTAACCAAAAAACCTACAATGCTAACAATCTATAAGCAGGATTTGTATTTTTTAATATGTGGATAATAATTGTGTGCGTGCGCGCGCGAATTTCCACTGTTGCAAACTAATGAAATTCCAACTGCAGTGCACCATAATGTGCACATATCAATAAAGTTAAATAAAGATGACACCATGAGAATACAACCAATGAAATATGACCACACACTATAAATATCTGCCCATGTATGGAAAACGCCATTGGCACCATGCGCGCAGCTGCCTTTACACACAGGGAGCTGCGTGCGCTGATGGCAGTGACTGACCGCCGCGTAGGCCACGCAGGACCCTTTATCCTTAATCGAGTTAAGCGCGAGGCCTACGTGAAGGTCCGCCGCATACTGCAAACGCAGACTCGGAGAAGGTGCAGCATAATCCAGCTGGAGTGGCCGACGACAGCCAGAGTTGTTGGCGCTGCTGGACCAGCAAATCTGCAGACGTCGCAGGTGCAGTAAATTAAACGCATTAAAATGAAGACATGTGTATTAAACTGAGATTAGTAGCAGTAACATAAATAAATGTAAACACTGCAAATTTTTGCTAACGTGTGCTAAAGTGAGATTATTAGCAGATTGTATAATTAAACTATAGTACCACCAACATACCACACTTAACCAGTTTCCAGAGTGTGTGTGGTTAGGGCTTGCAGCACTGACTGGGTAGCAAAGTGCTTGTGAAAAAATGATTATTGTTGTACTGAGTCGCTACACAGGCTGTAGGCTGAACACATAAATAACTTGGTCTGTGTATTTTAAATTGAACAGACCAATGTATTTTGGAAATGCAGAGGGATATTTTTTTGTAAATAATCCTAATTTTAACATATGTGATTATAGGGCAAGCACAACGGCAAGCTGAGGAAGGAAGCCCGCCAGCCACATCACCAGCACAATCTCCATCCAACCCTCAAGTCCCTGAACCCCAACAAAATATCTCCCCTTCCTCATCCAAAACCTCTCCAACCCCCACACCCTCTCTTTCCCAAACACCATCTCTGCCCCCAACCCCCTCTCTGACACAAACCCCCTCTCTGAACCCCTCTCCTTCTGTGGCACAAAGCCCCTCTCCACCTCCTTCCCCCTCTCTGACACACACACCCTCTTCGCCCCCCTCCCCTTCTGTGGCACAAAGCCCTTCTCCACCACCCTCCCCCTCTCTGACACACACCCCCTCTTTTCCCCCTCCCCTTCTGTGGCCCAAACACCCTCTCCACCACCTCCCCTTATTTGACACAAACCACCTCTCCGGACTCCTCCTCCTCTGTGTCCCAACCCACCTCTCCGGCCTCCTCCCCCTCTGTGGCCCAATCCACCTCTTTGGCCTCCTCCCCCTCTCAATCAAACCCACCCTCTGGAACCAGCTCACACTTCCATCCTCCTTTCCCAATACAGACTCCTTCCCCCATCCAGACTCCTTCCCCCATCCAGACTCCTTCCCCCATCCAGACTCCTTCCCCACCCACTGAATGGGCAGCAGAGGCCCCGGAGGAAATTCAGGGAGGTGCACATGTGGCTGAGGAGAGTAAGTTACACACATTTACATTTAATTTGTTATCTACTTTAACTTCACATTCAAACAAATGCACTGTTGTACTGGGGCCATTCTTGGACCAAGGTAAAATGTTTGTCTTCTTCATCATGGTATGGATGTTGCATTTACATTTGTGTGAGGATCATTAGATGTACAGTGTCTAAGTCTGCAATGTTTAGGCTGCCCACTCTAGGTCGACACTCATTAGGTCGACAGGGTAGCCTGGACAACAGGGTTTATATGTGCTAGTTCATCAGCAAAACAGTTAGATCTGAGTGGAGTTTGGTATGTTGTTGGACTTTTAAACTTGTGCCTGGGTATTCCAATATTTGCACAGTCAACTCGCATGCTTTACTTTGTTTGCCAGACTTAGGACACAGTGAGTTGGTACACTACCGCTTACATCATAAGCATTTCCCATTGCAATTGGAGTACATGTGTCGCATGAAGGGAAAATAAACTTACACATTTGTCATGTATCCATACATAACATGTTGATCTTGTGACATTTGAATTAGCACATGTCGACCTACAGAGGCTGACGTCCAGCCGAAGCTAAATAGAAAATGACTGCCTAACAATAGTGTGTTGCAAAAACAAACATAAAATATACAGTGTCACATGTAAGGGGTGTGGATCGACAATGTTTAGGCCCAGCAAAATGCAACAGGAAAAATACACAGTCGGGAACTGGATCCTTAGGCTGCACATGCATGACATTTGGCCCACTTGTGCTTTCCCCTGTGTGTCAGTTCAAGTCTGGGGACATGTGTTGTTAAAGTGACACTTAAAAAATGTTGTTTAAAAAAAGATAAACCTGTTTGACGTTATGTAGTAAGGCAGGCTTTCAGGGAGTGTGGGCATGCTCGGATATGTTGTCCTTCTGAAGATGTTGATATGCAGTGTGATGATGCAGGGCCAACCCCAAAATAGACAAGTCTGTCTATTCATTCCAGATGTGAATGAATCCCAGCATAGTGTGGTACACTTTTAACATTTTATTTTTCAGAAAAAAACTTTGCTGAGCATGCTCGTGTGTTGGTATGCTACTGTTTTATCATTCAAACATCCATGATGTAGTCACTTTGCCATTAAAGTGTTCTTTGGGCCTTGCTTGTATAATAGGTAATGTGAGTAAGTTAGTAATGTTTTTTTTTTTGCCTCTTCATTTCAGATGTTGCAGTTGGAGATCCCACCAGTTTGCCAGGGATTGTGGCCAGCCTTAAAGGAAACTTGAGGGGCATAATTGCGGACCTAGACAAATTAGAAAAAAAAATCTAATTTTAAAAATGTAAATTTTTGTTTATAGCTTTTTTCAGTAAAAAAAAAGTTGAAAAATTTGAATAAAACAAAAAATTGTTGTTGAAGTTAAGCGGGTGTTGTGTTTATTAATGCTATAAAGGAACAGCAGATTGGCATGCAGAAATTGGTGATGTAAAACAGTTCACACATCTTACTTAAGAATAGCTTTTTTAATTACACAAAAAAATATGACAGGTAGGAGCTTATTGTTTAGAAAAACATGTAAACACATTTATTCACACACTACACGTCTACACAAAAAGAAGTAAATTAGCATTAGACCAGGCACTTTTACATATATTTCTTTTTAATAACAAAAAAAATGTTGATAGCCAATTATGCCTACAAAGTGTTCTGCAGGTATACTTTGAAGACTTAATTGGTCATGACCATTATCATTCATTACACTAATTGGAATCGTAATTGAGGAAGGCTTGTTGAGTTTGAACTGAAAGGTGTAATTTAACTTAAAAAAACTCATTGCTGTGCGTTTTTTTAGCAAAAGCATGTGCAATTTTAAGAAGAATGTGTAAATCTACGAGAAGTTTGGATTTTTACGATGGGGTTTGTGGTAATGCGATGGTATCGTATTAGTGCGATGTCATTTGGCATACGCCTACTTTGTGTAACACAGCGTACAAAATATCAAAAATACGTTGGGGGCATATATTCGCTATTGTGCAACGTGTTTGCATTTTGTGTATACCTTGTGCGAATGAAAAAAATAGCGATCAACTTGGAATGACCACCCACGCCTGAATTTTTCCAAACACTCCCAGAAAACGATCAGTTGTCACCCAGAAACTCCCACTTCCTGTCAATCTCTTTGCATTCGCCAGTGCGACTGAAAGCGTTGCTAGAATCTGTGCAAAACCACGATGCTCTTTGTACTCGTACGCCGCAGGTATACATTGCAAAGCATACGCATGTGCAGTTTTGCCATTTTTTTAAATGATCGCTACGCAGCAAACAACGGCAGCTAGTGATCAACTCGAAACGAGGGCCCACATCCTGTGAACAAGCTTCTCCTTGCTCCAGTCTCCTGTCTCCTGAGATTCCCCTGTGCCTTTGCTCTGTAGAACTGCAGGCACCAGCCATTCAGTTTTGCTGCAGCTCCATGTGCATTCTGCTTCAACTTCCACTAGCAGTTTCCTGAGACTCTCCTGTGTCAGTTCTCAGAGGAACTACAGGCACCAGCCATCCAGTTTGTTAGCCGCTCCATCTGCATTCTGCTGCAGCATTCACTAACAGTTAGAGACTCTCTCCAGGTGCTGCATTATTACTCACACCTGTTCTGCAGCAGTACTGTGCATTACCATTCTGCAGCAGTACTGTGCTTATTCACCTGCACCAAGAATCCTGCTCTAATTCTCAGCCAGTCTCTTGCTAAAACCAAACAGGGTTCTGCTGCTGTTAAACATACCAACTGCCTTGGTAGTTATGTTCCAAGCTCGCATCGGTTCTCAGCCCGATCATCGGTATCTCCAAGTCACCATTGGTTCCCAGACCAATTATCAGTTACTCCAAGTCTCAATCGTTTCCCAGAGCAATCATCGGTAACTCCAAGTCACCATCACTTCCCAGACCGATCATCCGTTATTCCAAGTCACCATTAGTTCCCAGGTCTATCATCGGATGCTCCAGGTTACCATTGGTTCGCAGACCAAACAATCTCTAAGAGACTATACATTCCAGAGACTCTATCAGCTTCCATACTGAAATGTATATTTTTTTATATATATAAGAATATGTATATATACTTCCCTCATGTTCTTATACTTTTATCACTTTAATATTCCTCAACTGCCAACATCCCGCAGTTTTTTTGGCCACCTTGGAACTTATCTCTATGTCGTTTACTAGTGTAGTTATGCTTAGTTACCCTCTACTTGTCCTATATTGTCCTCAACTGTAAGTCACTGTTTTCCTGTTTTGATTATGTGCATATGTACTCTGTAATTGGGCACTGTGGAACCCTTGTAGCGCCATATAAATAAAGGATAATAATAATAATTTTCTCCATTTTTCTAGTTGCCAATATCCTGTGTGTATTTCATTAATAAACATAATTTGCGCACATGTGCAGGAGTCTACTTCAACCTCCTCGCTTCCTCCATTACACCACCAGAGATCCACCACCAGAGACACAAACACAGATCTGAAATACCCTAAATCAGTCTATGTCCGGAGTAATATGGGTATTGTAATTGGTCGACCACAGTAACCACTTTCTCAAAGGGGAAGAAATGGTCATAGAATACTTTAAGCAAGCTGTCTCCATTTCATAGCTTCGCTGCATATCAGATAATGGGGCTAATTCAGTATGGACAAGCGTAACGGACGCTTGTGAACAGGAAACGAACACAAGCGGCAATGACGCTCACAGAATTAAACCTTAATAACTATACCATAAGGAATGTACTTATACTGTAAACCTTTGTGCAGTGATAATGTGTAGATGCAATGCAGTGTAACCTCGTTAGTTTAAAAGCTGTATGAGCGACTGTGACGCTCCGAGAACACTTTGCAATATAATAAACACTCAAATACCGGTCTAAGGTTCTAACACCTTTAAGGGAGAGAATGAACGTTTAATTGGAAAAGAATATACAGTACAGTTAATACACTACCATGCTAACATAAATACCTAACAGAGTTAATACACGTTAATATACAATAGTGGCACAATTACATTAAAGGCGAAGGAGAGAGAGAGTGGCTTTCAACAAATTAGGAGGTAAAATGTCTGCAGAGAACTTACACATGTGGGAATGATCGTTGCGCAGTTAGTCAATGCTGAGAACCTTTGTGGAGAGAAAAGTGAGCTCATCCAGGCTGGCTGTCCTTATATACACAACATACAGTAACAATACAATGGTCCCTACAATACCCCATGGGACAGAAGCTAGACTCCATTTTGGGAAAAACTCCCATGATTCCAAAGTCTGTAACATATGGTTCAAAAGGGAATGCCAGCTGCCATTTTAAATTTGCAAGTCCAAACACATGGCATTCTTTGCTACACCATAATCACATAGCAGAAGACATAAGACTCCACTATATTCCAAAATGTCTAAGCTTCAATATAATGCATATGTACAAATTTTACAATTCCAAACCATTTAATCACCTTTCACAATTTCAAGCCAACACAGAATCTCAATAACCAGAGAATATGGTATGCTGACTATGCTATCCTTCCAGAATCAGCACCACATATCTCATGCTGTCCATATGAGCCATCACAAGACCAGATCACCAGGTACCCACAAGTATCAGCCTGCTATTGCTACAAGCACATGACTACAGTAACAAAAGGAAGTATGTTTTGACTTCTAACCTTCAGCAAGATGCATCATGTAAAACTACTCTAATCTGTTATAAATCACCATCCATAAATGTATACCAGAGATGCTATGCTACAGATTGTCTACTGTTCCAATTCATTACAGATTTCATAAAGTATCATCACAAACACACAACAATCACATAACTGCACAAGCACCACCAACCCCAAGCCATTTGTATCTCCATTATCAACTATTCTATGATAATCATTTCACAGCTACTTTACCACAAACACATATTTAACTATTCTATGCCATTAAGCCATGTGTATACAATACTTAGCCTTAGTAAGGAGATCAGTCCTGGTGATGAGCAAGCCATGCTTCTGGATGCTAGGTTGGTTCTGAGTGAGTGAGCCCTGTGATTTCCAGTGGATATATCATACCTGCTTTCCAGCTGTGGGGGTGTGTGATCCACAGGAAGTGTGTGTCTTTCACAGCATGTGGGCTAGCTATATCAGTGAGCTGAGCTGGCCATGTGATCTTGGTTATTCAAATCCTAATTAACCAAGGCTACAGTATAGGGATGTTAATTAGGCTTCAGGTTACAGAAGCCAATACCACAAGAAAATGACTCTGTAACATATCCCCCTGTATTGACAATAATCTGGCATTCAACAGATTAAACTGATTTACTGACATTATTGAGGGGAATATTAACTTATATGTAGCGATCGAGTCGCATGCTAGACGCACACAAACTCTACCATAAATGCACATACCGTGCGCCTGAGCGTGCACGCGACTGCGAATATGCGCACACACGGGAGGGCCTGTGCATGTGCAGCGGGCACACGCATGGGGATAAAACAAGGCAATGTAGGTTTCTATATTTTTTGACTTTGACAGTTCCACACTTTGGCAGTCACCAATAACTGCCACTTCCTAAACATTTCAAACAGAAAAATATATGTCATCATTAAATACCTTTTTATGATTGGGAAGAGAAGGAGAGGAGAAGGTGGGAAAAGTTATGACCTAGTGAGATAGCAAAGCATGTGTGTATGAAATCCATGTCTTGGGGGGTCATGTATCATCAAGCTTCGAGGTATTGCGAAGTATACATTTGAATCCTTCTTATCCCGTATTAAGAGTCTATGGATGGGCTGTCAAACTTTACCGAGCTCTTCTTGGCTTTTGGTTGCAACAAATGGGGAGCACATTTAGTTGATGATACATGAATGGGGGAATATGTGAGTGCTGATATCTGTGTCTATATTCCCTATCAACTATGTGTGTCGTTACCTAGAGGTTGTAGAGGTGAAAAATGAGAAGTGTCGTTACGGGGTAGAGATACCATTATGTGAGGTTAATTTACATTTCGCCAACTGAAGTCTTGTCTGAAGTCTGGCCTTGATGTACATGTTGCCTGATGTCTCTTTGGGCTTTTGCCAAAATGCCATTCCAATGTCCATAATTTTTTTTTACTAACTCTAAAGTTCTGGGCTAGCGTTTTCATTAAAGCCACTAGGGATATTGGGGCTGGCAACATTGTCCATAAAAGAAAATCTTTGTATAAATGTGGTCCTCAAATTCTTCTTCCAAGCGAGTCCTTGTACCTTGGAGGAAAACAAAGGAGAAACGGGTGAACGAAACAGGTCGTGGAATCACATTTTATCACAGCGTGGTTTCAATGGTTGGGTCGTAAATCAAATCAATTGGAATTGCAATGTCCTCACTCCTCAGACTCATCACCCTAGTACTTCGTTTACACTTCGTTAAAGCCCGAACGCATCTAAATACCAAACCAATCAATATGACGATGCCCAAGATACACAGAAGAAATTTCCCTACATCCATTATAATTCCTAGAGCCCATTCTCCTAAACCGGAGAACCAAGTTTGCGGGTTCAACCATGGCACCCAACCGGTCAGCTCATTACCCACAGCAGCAAGGGTGAGATTGTGTCTCCTGAGGAACTCCCATTTTAATTGAAGAATGTCGTCCATCTTTTGGTCTATGACCTCGACCGGGTCCTCGGTTCGGTTTGTAATATAAGTGCAGCATTTTACGCCGTACTGCGTTGCCAGTGTGACACAATATCCACCTGTCACTGTCGTGAGATAATTGAGAACCATCCTATGCTGAACCAGTTCTCTTTTATAAGCTTGGAGCTCCCTTCCAGTATACCTAAAAGTGTCGTCATACATTTCAGTGATATTGTCTATCAAATTCGCGAGCGCGTTTATGTATTTGAAATTTATCACCCCCCTGGCGGTACCAGTGATATCCATTGCGAGGAGAAACTGAATCCCAGTGGACTCATAGATCAGGTCAGAGGCATGATGCTCTGTCCTTTCTACCAGGTGCCTATTAACTACGTGCTCGTAATGGGTGTGAGTATAAGGAGCTGGGGCACTGCAGTGAATATCTTTCATTTTGGTATGCGATACAGTCATTACCTCAGGCAATACTTTTCCAATATAGCATAATCCCTCTGAGTTTGGGGCAAGCCACTTATATGCCTTTCTCCCGCATATGAAATATGCATCATCGGGGAGAACATATGGGACTGAATATGTTAGAACCATGTTACACATCTTCCATGTGAACCCTCCTAACCCTAATTCTCCCATCTGTCTAGTACACGTATCCAGTTGTATGATATGTGCACAGTATCCTGGTGATACTTCTCCAACTCTCATGGTCCTACTTCCTAGGGTATACCTATATCGGAAATATTTTCCACTATCGGCTATGTGGCGTATAAGCTCTGTATCTGTAGGCATTCTATCGGCTCTATATGAAAAGGTCATGGTTTTGTTATTCCATGACACTTCCCAATTTACTGGCTTTCGGGGATTGGAAATGTTAAAACACACTAAGGACCTATCCACATGATATTGGTGGAGCTTCAAACTAGGAGGACTAGAGATATTAAACCTCTTGTCCACCGGTCTCCCACCACTTAACTCAAGTACCTCTCCTATCGTTAAAGGAATTGGTACTAGTCCTGACTTGCTGTGACCTTGAGGTACTTGAGAGCATACCCAACAGTCTGTTTGGTTTAACACCTTACCCACTAATGAGTGATAGTCACCCAATGGATGCCGGTCCATGTTAATGTTAAAACTGGACTGACATTTCTTGATGCACCCATCCTCAACTAAGTTATCACAATGCCTACAGATGCAATTTTCTTCAGCTAACAATCCTTCACAATTCCTTCTATGGTCAATGCTACCAGATCGTTTTCTGAAACTCGCCTTTGCTTGGTGATTATGTTGTTCTTGGAAATCTACGCCTCCATCTCTGTCATCAGAACCTTTCTGGATCCTTTCTCGACCTCACTGGTACTCTCACCGAAACAGACTGCTCTGGTCAACATCAGGGTCAACATGAAAACACGGATCACAGTCTCTTGAGGCGAGTCCATCTTACAGGAGGAGAAAGGAGAAATTTGTAATGGGGGTACAGAAAAACAGTATGAGGGGGAGAGAAACTTGTTACGATAATTAGTTCTCTAGTCTTGTTTTTCTTCTTGTTCTGCTGTCATCTCAAAGGTGCTGTCTCTCAGTCTTCTAAACATTATGGTGATACAATATTTCTTCTAGCTCAGCGCTCTTTCTGTAAGGAGAATAAATCTTGCATTACCATTTGTACAACTAATGTGTGACATACCATCTGTAACGTTATGAGAACATGAGAAAGAAGATAGAGAGAGAAAAAAAAACAACAAGAGAGAGAACCGTTCATATATATATGCGTCACATAAATCAACAATAAACAACAAAAAAAAATAAATTCAAACATTTTTCAGGAGAGAAAAAAAACATTGTCAGATCTTCCGTTCACCAACAGGCTGTCACATCTACATGTCCAATGGTATCTTTTCATAGTCTCTCCCACCAGTATTTCCATCCTCCACCCTTTGTATCTGGCCAGGATACATTGACTACCTGACCTTCTGAAAAGGTCAGGTAGTCAGGTGATGTTGGAGCTGTTGTGGTGAACGTCAGAGATGGGGAAAAAGAAACATTTTACAGATACAGTACAAATTTTACCCGGTCATTCCTGTGTCTTCAAGGAATGACCTCCCAATTTATTAACTGTTACCTCAGGCTTTATCAAGGTTAATGATCAACTTTCCTAATCATAAATTATATGTGTGGACCAAAATTTGACATGTGTAATACCTGATTATACTTCCGAGTGTCGTAACTCTGCTCGTGTTTCTGTCTAGGGGGTCTGACTTTATGTGGGCTGTTGCAGTTACTGGCATAATGCCCTTCTTTTTTTTACAACGATAACAAATCCTTGGTTTCCTCCATGTGCCAATGGCCTGGGGTTTTGGTTGTTTTGATGTCTCCTCTAATGCTTGGATGCTCATCGTCATCAACCGCTCTTCCTGTGTTTCCCTGGTTCTTTGACTATTATGGTCATGTCGTTGTCTAGGGGGTGTATATACCTTGTGTGTGTTTTTAGACCTACAATCTCATGCAACATGACCTTGCCTTAAGCAGTTGTAACACCTTCTTACTTTTGACCTATTCACAGGGGTTTGTGGCTTGCTTTTGATGTTCCGGTCATGATTAATAGCGGACTCTTTCAAATCGGCCACTGAGATATCTCTCCAGTTAGGTAGAGAGGCTTGTATACTCGTTCTTAATACTTCCTTTAAACCATTTATTAACACATAAACTGCTACTTTCCTGTAGTGTACATTTGTTTTAATATATTGTGTTCACCCTGACAGGATTTTGTTTCATTATGCTATTTTTGTGTTAACTCTTTGGTGTAAGATGCATTTGTCTGTGAGTAACATACAATACCGTACTTACCTGTTGACACGACCTCATCTGACCCTCCGTTAGGGGGTTCTGCTATTGCCTTTACCAACTTGGCCGTGTCTCGTATGATGACTGCTGGGTAGAGTGTTGTCATCGTGTTGGTTTCACCTTCTCGCTGGTAATCCTGAGGGGAGCTTAACATGGGGTGCGACTTGCACAGGTTAACATTTGTAATTTTGACACTTTCATTTTTATAAACATTATTACATTTGTTACTTTCATTCTTAATACAGTTACTAAGTGCATTTTTGAGTCAGATATGTAAGTTAAATTTCTTTGCATTTCACTTTCCTGTTGCCACAATTGTAAATAGTCATAATGTCTAATACGCCTTTTTGAAGATTTAATTAGGCAAACTCTTCTCCTTAAATTCTGCAATACTTCTGGGTTAAAACGACCTACCCGGGGAAACTTCTCCCCGTCATGCACAGTCATCCTTTCCCATTCATTGCACAACATCTCTGTGTGATGACCATATTTCTCACACATGATATACCTTGCCGACCCGATTGGTCGGTTTACCAAATCAACCTGAACCTCGGTTGATCGCCCCTTACCTGAACAACTGGCCCCCATCTTTGCAGGTGCTGCTTTCACTATCTCTGACTTCAAAACAGGGTCTTCGGCAACCCTTACAAAAACCAAGATGTCCGGGGTAAGGCTGCAGTGGGGGTTTTGCACCAAGGTCTGCCCACTTAACTCTGCCCATGCTGGCCAATACGGCGACAAAGTTCCCAGAGGTTCCGTACCCAACCTAGGGCCCCTATGAACGTCTACTTGCTTGGGCGTGTGGGAGTATGTTACCCTCCCCAGCAAGTATCAGTCGTTGGAGTGTCCCTGAGTGATCAGGCTACCTCCCTTAAAATAAAAAAAAATTACACAAATCACGTTAACAAAGTGAAAGTAGCGTTCTTATGAATATTCAAGACACGCTATTGCACACAATCACATGCGGTACAATCGTATCTGCACACAAGCAACTAATCTTTGTGCGGAACGATCAACGGAATTGAAAATTTTGGCTGCAAATTCCTTCAGCAATGAGCTTTGTTGGCCTATATGGGTCTCGCACCAACCCTCTTCGGTTGTGCTCTCTACTTCTAGTCTACTGTACCTGAACCTCCTGGTCCGTGACCTCCTGGTCTGTTATGTACAGCAGACTCTACTGCTCATAATATGTCGAGACTAACAAGGGACGCCTCCCAAGCCACCCCGCACAATCACTTTCACTGGTGTACCTCTTTCTAATTTCCTATGGTTCCCACATCCGTAAAAAGAGAGAAATCTTATATATACACACTCTTACATTCGAACACTCTTATTTCTGTACAGAATTCCTTTTATTCGGTATTAGTCTAACCCAGAAGAATTGCACTAGAGAAAATTTTTCTTTTAACTTTAACTTTTGGATTTGAGATAGATTTGCGTTATTATCGCGTTACTTCCTTATCGCCTACTACAACAATACTATCGTGCGGTTTGTATTATGTGGGCGTATTCGTACGCTCCATTGCGTAATATACGCTCCGTGCGTCTACCCTTGCATAGTGTACGCCCCACCCTTGTAAGGACACGTGTACACAGACCAAGTACGTCCACAGTAACACAGCTACACATTTATCAATGTAAATGATCTTTAACCGTAATCATTCACTGGACACCACCCAAATCTCCCTTGTATTTCTAGGCAAGACTGCGTGCGTGCCTTTACAATTATTCCCTTAAATATTACTTTTTATCTTTTAACTATTAATAACAACAAATCTCTCAGCACGTTATCAATGGTATGTGGCAATCAGGAGAATGAGATACGGACAAATACTACTAAGCAACAAATACAGGTGTGTGTGCGCTTATGCATAAGTACGCAAAACAGAAACTAAACAGTTTTAAAAGACAATAACGTACTGTTCCTACCTTCCGGTTCCGGATTCCCTCAGCACTCCTTACTAAGCGAAGCAGACGCTTATCTGGTCAGCACTACGAGGGATACCACCCTCTCGCCCTTTGCTGACCGATAATGTCTGCTAAAGTTACTTAGTGCAGATATGTGAAGAGCGGACGAGTCCGCAATTGACAAAGCCTAATATATATCCTATATTAAACACTATAAAAGGTTAAGAGACACAGGAGGTCATTCCGAGTTGTTCGCTCAGTAAATTTCTTCGCATCGCAGCGTTTTTCTGCTTAGTACACATGCGCAATGTTCGCACTGCGACTGCGCCTAGTAATTTTGCTATGAAGTTAGGATTTTTACTCACGGCTTTTTCATCGCTCCAGCGATCGAAGTGTGATTGACTTGAAATGGGTGTTACTGGGCGGAAACACAGCGTTTTAGGGGCGTGTGGCTAAAAACGCTACCGTTTCCGGAAAAAACGCAGGAGTGGCCGGAGAAACGGGGGAGTGTCTGGGCGAACGCTGGGTGTGTTTGTGACGTCAAACCAGGAACGACATGCACTGAACTGATTGCAGATGCCGAGTAAGTGTGGAGCTACTCTGAAACTGCTAAGTAGTTTGTAATCGCAATATTGCGAATACATCGTTCGCAATTTTAAGATGCTAAGATACACTCCCAGTAGGCGGCGGCTTAGCGTGAGCAACTCTGCTAAATTCGCCTTGCGAGCGATCAACTCGGAATGAGGGCCACAGTACGCAATTGGTGTATGAGATACTGTAAGGGTACGCACTTAGCGTAGCGGACGCTGTATCGGGAGCGAGCCGCTCGAGCGACACAAACGCTCGCGAGAATACGCTGTTGGTATCGGGCACACTATGGGCGGCTGATCACCGTAATGTTACACTAATAGCGTAACGGACGCTTGTGAACAGGAAACGAACACAAGCGGCACTGACGCTCACAGAATTAAACCTTAATAACTATACCATAAGGAATGTACTTATACTGTAAACCTTTGTGCAGTGATAATGTGTAGATGCAATGCAGTGTAACCTTGTTAGTTTAAAAGCTGTATGAGCGACTGTGACGCTCAGAGAACACTTAACAATATAATAAACACTCAAATACCGGTCTAAGGTTCTAACACCTTTAAGGGAGAGAATGAATGTGCAATTGCAAAAGAATAAACAGTACAGTTTATACACTACCATGCTAACATAAATACCTAACAGAATTAATACACGTTAATATACAATAGTGGCACAATTACATTTAAGGGGAAGGAGAGAGAGAGTGGCTTACAACAAATTAGGAGGTAAAATGTCTGCAGAGAACTTACACATGTGGGAATGATCGCTGCACAGTTAGTCAATGCTGAGAACCTTTGTGGAGAGAAAAGTGAGCTCATCCAGGCTGGCTGTCCTTATATACACAACATACAGTAACAATACAATGGTCCCTGCAATACCGCATGGGACAGAAGCTAGACTCCATTTTGGGAAAAACTCCCATGATTCCAAAGTATGTAACATATGGTTCAAAAGGGAATGCCAGCAGCCATTTTAGATTTGCAAGTCCAAACACATGGCATTCTTTGCTACACCATAATCACATAGCAGAAGACATAAGACTCCACTATATTCCAAAATGTCTAAGCTTCAATATAATGCATATGTGCTGATTTTACAATTCCAAACTATCTAATCACCTTTCACAATTTCAAGCCAACACAGAATCTCAATAACCAGAGCATATGGTATGCTGACTATGCTATCCTTCCAGAATCAGCACCACATATCTCATGCTGTCCATATGAGCCATCACAAGACCAGATCACCAGGTACCCACAAGTATCAGCCTGCTATTGCTACAAGCACATGACTACAGTAACAAAAGGAAGTATGTTTTGACTTCTAACCTTCAGCAAGATGCATCATGTAAAACTACTCTAATCTGTTATAAATCACCATCCATAAATGTATACCAGAGATGCTATGCTACAGATTGTCTACTGTTCCAATTCATTACAGATTTCATAAAGTATCATCACAAACACACAACAATCACATAACTGCACAAGCACCACCAACCCCAAGCCATTTGTATCTCCATTATCAACTATTCTATGATAATCATTTCACAGCTACTTTACCACAAACACATATTTAACTATTCTATGCCATTAAGCCATGTGTATACAATACTTAGCCTTAGTAAGGAGATCAGTCCTGGTGATGAGCAAGCCATGCTTCTGGATGCTAGGTTGGTTCTGAGTGAGTGAGCCCTGTGATTTCCAGTGGATATATCATACCTGCTTTCCAGCTGTGGGGGTGTGTGATCCACAGGAAGTGTGTGTCTTTCACAGCATGTGGGCTAGCTATATCAGTGAGCTGAGCTGGCCATGTGATCTTGGTTATTCAAATGCTAATTAGCCAAGGCTACAGTATAGGGATGTTAATTAGGCTTCAGGTTACAGAAGCCAATACCACAAGAAAATGACTCTGTAACATATCCCCCTGTATTGACAATAATCTGGCATTCGACAGATTAAACTGATTTATTGACATTATTGAGGGGAATATTAACTTCTAAAATACATTATTTTGATTAAATATGTAGCGATCGAGTCGCATGCTAGACGCACACAAACTCTACTGTAAATGCACATACCGTGTGCCTGAGCGTGCACTCGGGAGGGCCTGTGCATGTGCAGCGGGCACACGCATGGTGATAAAACAAGGCAATGTAGGTTTCTATATTTTTCGACTTTGACAGAAGGGAAATATTTGTAACCTTTTTAATCAATTCAAAGACCTCATCCCATAATAGTTTAATTTTCGGGCACAGCCAGATTATGTGAATAAAAAGTGCTTTCCAGGCCACAGTGTGTCCAGCACAATTTTGAGGATTCAGGCCAGATTTTATGTCATTTATCTGGTGTATGGTAAAGACCATGGGGTACATTTACTAAGCTCCCGATTTTGACCGAGATGGCGTTTTTTCATCAAAGTGTCATCTCGGTCAATCTCGGTAATTTACTAAACACTAATCACGGCAGTGATGAGGTCATTCGTATTTTTTGTGAAGTTCATGTAAAAAATTACGAATGAATACACCATCGGTCAAATTACGCCTGTTTAGAGACGAATCTCGGTCATTTACTAACCATTCGTAATTGTATTTGCTGCCGTGAAAATGCTATTGCGGCCGCAAAAAATTACGAGTCGCATTTTTTTCCTAAAAAAAAACGCGCCAGCCTTTGAAATTCGCGTTTACATGTGCACTTAATTATCCATTACTCCCACCTGATTTTTTGGGCCTATAAAAGTGTTTCAGGCACATTCTGAACTACTCTCACTCTGAAATGGCGGCTGTAGTGTGTGGCAATGGTTTTTTGTTGGCTGTGGGCTACGTTAGACTGCTCCATGAGGCTTCCATGAATCAGGCCCAGGTAAGTGAACATGGCCAACAGGTTGTCCAGGTACCGCGGAGGCTGCGCCAGCCTCGTTTATTTAGAGGGCGTTTAAACTTAAATGCATTGTCCGATGATAGGGTCATACAGATGTTCCGCCTAAATAGAAACAACATTTTCCACCTGTATGACCTTGTCAAACTGGGCATAGACCCTGAGACAGCACGCTCTCGCTCTGTCTCAGGCCTACACAAACTCCTGGCTGTGTTACACTTTATGGCTACTGGGAGCTTCCAGGCTGTGGCAGGCGACGTCATTGGGATCTCACAGGCCACCTTTTCAAGATATTTGATGCAGGTGAGTCTAAAAATACCTATGCGGTTATGGCTAAGTGTTGCTTGTGTAAGTTTAAACACCACAGTATTGTAGAGAATACCTAACATGACACTCACCTTAGCTTCTTTAATGTCCACTCAGGTTTTGGATGTGTTGGAGCCACACATTAAAGCCTCAATCTGCTTCCCTACTGAGGAGTCGGAGTGGAGTGCTGTCAGGGTAGCTTTCTATGAGCTTGCAGGCCTGCCCAATGTGCTTGGGGCCATAGATTGCACACACGTTCAGCTGAGATCACCTAAGGGCCGCCAGTATATCTATACTAATAGGCATCTTGATCAATCAACTAATGTCCAGGTGGTCTGTGATGCAAAATTAAAAATTATGAGTGTTGTTGCAGGTTACCCTGGTGGCTGCCATGACTCATTCATCCTCAGTCAGTCATCGCTCTTCGATAAATTTGAGGACGGACAAATGCCTGATGGCTGGCTGTTGGGTATGTTGAAAATGTTATGTGTGTATGTTTTTTAACCGCAGCCTAGATTTTGGAGGAGGTGTTTGAATAATCTAACATATGTCCTAATGTTGACTATATATGTTTTTCAGGTGATGGGGGTTACGGCTGCTACTCTTGGCTCCTTACTCCATTGTCCCAACCTGATTCTCCTGCTGAACACAGTTATAATCATGCACATAAGGCTACGCGGAATGTGATAGAAAGATGTTTTGGGGTGCTGAAGTCACGTTTTCGGTGTCTTGATAAATCAGCTGGCCTTTTGTTGTATAGTCCCTCAAAGGTGACTAGGATTGTGTTCTGCTGCTGTTTTCTCCATAATCTGTGTTTAAGTCAAGATCTTGCACATGGTGAGGGAGAAAGCAGTCAGCAAGCAGAGGAGTTAGACCCATCTGGTGACAGTGTGAGTACAAATGTAGGGAGGCAGGTACGGCAACAAGTGATCCTGCGTTATTTTTCAGGTAAGTTTGATTAGGCTGTAATTATCCTTCACTAAACACTTTGCTATACTTTCTAGTGTGTGTTTTGTTACTTACTGTTTGTTGTTTATAGTGGTGTGTCCATTGTGCTTATTTGATGCTCCCTAAAAAATTACAGTCATTACCCTTGAAAATCATAACTCCATACATACACACCAGCTTCATACATTTTTGAGACGGACACAGGAATGTGTTTTGTATTCTCTTTGTTTTTTTTTGGGGATCAAAAAGTTTACATTTATGTTTTGCTCGTGTGTGTGCTTAATGTATCCTCAATTAATATATTTTCAGACAACTAGGTTGTCGAGACCATCCACTAAGACCTTTTTGTTTTTAAGTAAAGCACCTTGAGCAATTGTAGACGTAACATAACATTGATTGTTGTGGAAAACATGTAAACTCCAAACAAACTAACATCATCCAAAGTCGACTGTGTATATTCTTGTTTATGTGTTTTTAGTAAAAATTTAATCAACAGATAACTGAGGTGATCTGGCCTCATCACTCGGCGAACTCGCCAGTAGTGCCAGTGGTGGCTGGGGTGACACTGCCGATAGCCTTCGCCTGGGTGGGGATGATGGAGGTGCAGAATCCCAGGCAAGACGCCGGCTCTTAGTTGGCCTCCTGGGTAAGTGTTCCGAGACCTGTGATGGCCGCCTTACACGAGGTCGGCTTCCTGAAGCAGAACCTAGGTTCCAAATTGTACAATAATATTTTGTACTTTTATGTGTTTTCAGAATATGTGACTACAGTGAAGACTTACCTGTAATACCGGCCTCATCATGACTGGTCTGAGGCCTGTCTGGCCGGCTGGTCTGTGTGACTGTGTAAAAAGTCTCACCAACATTATTACCCTGTTTTTTTAGTAAAGTACCCAGTGAAAACCATTAATGTACTGTAAGCATATATTTTGTTTGGTTGCCACACCAAAATTAAGCTTAAGAGCTTATATATTTGTGATTTAGAGTTGAATATCAAAATGTACTTGATGTGGCACACAATAAATTTATAAGCAGAACAATTTGTGTCTCACATATTGCAGAGATTCAGTCCTTTCCAGTTTAAAAATAGTGTATTGTTTGTAATTTCATCAAGTTTGTATTTTTTATATTTGTAAAAAAGCAGTTTTTTTTTTAAAAACAAACACACATGTTCCTGCATTATCGCAAATAATATTTTTTATTGATTATTGATTTTTTTTTTAAAAAAACACTGGCCATGTTTTTAACACACAAATACTGCAAGGAGAATACATTTTTAAAAAAAAAACATTGTCCCGACCACGAACTGAAAGGGGAACCATGTTTGCCCATGGGTCACCTTTACCCGAATGCCAGAAACCCACTTTGAGTTATGCCTAAGTGGGTTTCTTCAGCCAATCAGGTAGTGCCACGTTGTAGCATTCTCCTGAGCAGCTGTGTGCTCCTGTCCTCACTGACAGGCAGCACACGGCACTGTTACAAGGTTGCGCCTATGCGCTACATTGTAATAGTGCCGTGTGCTGCCTGTCAGTGAGGACAGGAGCACACAGCTGATCATGAGAGTGCTACAACGTGGCACTCCATGATCCCTTAACATGTGTTGGCAATTGGTCATTACTCACACCTGACGTTTGGTACTTTTAAAAGGGGAGACAACACATTTCTACACACTCTCAATCTGAAATGGCTGCTACTGTGTGTGGGTCTGCTGTATTGTTTGCTGTAGGATACTTGTCACTGCTTCCTGATGCTACAATAAAACCAAGGCAGGAAAAACAACTGGGTCTGCAGGTTGTATATGTTCCGAGTAGGCTGGCCATGCTTTTTAGTTTATATTGTCCAATGTAACTGCTAAAAACTTGATGTTGACCATGTTATACAGATGGTCACACTAAATGTTCTAAGTGTTTTTCCACGGTCTGATTTGGGCAAACGGACCCTACACCCTGACACAGCACACTCTCGCCCTGTCACAATATTCATCTTGGACTATACATTACTGTTTTTTGAGTTTGTGTGTGGCAAATTAACCAATACACATATTTTGATTAGATCATTTATTGAAAAATACTGAACAATATATTCTGAACACATATATTTTACTTGCAACTGGCCAGCATATGATGTGCACTACAGATTATCTTTTCTTTTTTTGTGTGCTGGGTGCAGAGGCTTGTGGTTGTTCGTGGGTGCGGCTTCGACTTGATCGTCGAACTGGTGATTGAACTGGTGTTTGGCTAGGGGTTGTTGTGCTTGAGCTTGTGGCCACATGTTGTTGTGCCATTACACTAAAATTTTGGCTCAAAATATTTAAACTGGCCGTTAGCTGGGTATAAGCAGCTGTATTGTTGGCAATGGTTCGCGATAAATTGTCATTTATGACTTGATTATGCTGGATAATCTGTATGAGGGTTTGGTGTTGGCGCAGTTGCTCATCCATGATGCGCTGATGGGTTGCCTGCATTTGAGAATTGTCTGCCCTCATCTGCTCCATTGTGTTTGCTATCCGCCCTACCTGCACGATGAGTCTGGCAGAGTTGCGGCTAACTTTAGGCAAATGATGGGGCAAACTAGACAGGTGTTGGGTTTGGGTGTTGAGACACGCAGAGTGGTGTGCCTGTTGTGCGGCCCAACTTGACCAAAACTCTGGTGGAATTTGGCTTGTCCCTGGTGTTGAGGTCATTTGTTGAGTCTGAGAAGCTTGCGGTTGGACTGGATTGTCCTCAGTCATGTTTGCCTGTGTTTGGTCGATGGGCTGCAGGTGTAGAGTATACGTCTCCTGGCCATGGGACTGCTGGCCCTCGTCACTCATGATGGCCGGATCTGTATGGGGTGGGACACAGGAAATATTTTGGACATATGTAGCATTGGTCTGACAATATTTGTCATGCAACATGCATTACTTCATAATATAAATTTAAAAGCTAAATGGTTAACTTCTTAAACGTTACTATGTTGGTTACCTCTTAGTGAATTGATGTGTCTATAAACTGATACTACTAATTAGTGATTTTATGGAGACAATTGTATGTTTCACATTCAAAATTATTGTATACACTCCATGTACTCTTTTTTTATGTCTCAAAGTTAGTTTAAACAACATTCTGAATGTTCCTTTGGCACAACACAAAAAAATATAACCATGTTTGCCACATTATAATCAGACATTGGGCATGTCAGTCAGTGGATTTAGTAAAGAAGTACACTAAGATTGTGGTCCAAAAATGACAACTTAACCAGGTTAGTTAATGTTGGATTTTGGCGTATGTATTGATTTGGTTTGTTTGGAATTATTTGGTTCACATTTATTTTATAATTTTGTGAGAAGTTTTGAGTGTTGTTGAGCATTTTTTTAAAACAAAATTTGTGTTTCAGGACACTGTAATTTCACACATATCATCATAACAATACGCTAACAGCATCTGCTTGCAGTCGATTATTAAAGCAAAGTTGATTACAATTTTAAAACAATTTTAAAAAAAACTAACACTGGGGCAGATGTCAATACCTGGAGAAGGTATAAGTCATTTCTAAAGCAGTGATAGGTTCAAGGTGATAATGACACAAGGCAAGCATGTCCAAAATGTGGAGTCTAAAACTTTTTAAAAATTTTGTACTGCTGCCTTTATCATCTTCGACCTAACAGTGTTTTGTCAGTTCCTTATGCCTTCACCTTGTTTTTACTCAACCAAAATAAAAACATTACAAACATTACTCACCAGACAACTGTGGGGAATGTGGATCTACACTTAGGGGGCTTGCCAAAAGTGCCAGTGGTGGCACCGCAGCCACTGCAGAGATGCGCCTTTGGGGGGGGTGATGCAGGTGCAGGAGCAGGAGCAGCAGCAGCAGTAGGAGCGTGGACACGGGTCCTCTTGGGTGGCCTTGTAGCCACAGCAATGCTGGCCTGTGATTGTGGCCTTTGTGTGCGTGGAGCAGACGAAGAACCTGTGTGATAGTATTGACATTACATTTCTTGTGTTTTATGTTAATGGCTAAGATGTGGGTACAGAAATAACTTACCTGCATTCCCACCATCATCAGCTCTAGGCAGGGTTGGCTGTGGCCTGGATGTGCTGCTTCTCCTGCGTACTGTACAAATAAGAATAATGGCGATATTAACATAATTAGACTACTTTAAACACATATGTCGTAGCTTTTCCAAAACACAATATTGCATGATTTAAAAAAATGATTATTATTTTTTTCCAAAAAATACAAACACAAATAGTTGGTTTTGTAAAATATATAATAATAAAATTTACAACATACAAAAAACTCACAAAACAAGGCAAATTGTTTGTGTTTCCATAAAAAGCACTTCAAAAATTATAGTCTAATTAGTACAAAAACATAAATAACACACACAATACACCAAGCAACCACAACCTGTGTCTGACAATATGTAGTGCAACTACACTTCCCAGCATGTCCACCAACACATTTGACATTCCCGAAGTTTAAACATTATAACAGGCATGATGGGACTTGTAGTTGTACACCAGATGGAAAAACACAGGGTGGATTGGCCTGCACTACATCAACAACCCATTTGTGGACCAACACACAGGAAACATTTTACAACAAAAGTACAAAGCACAGATGCGAAAAATTAGAGATTTAAAATAAACTCACCATCCGCACTTGGGCGGTCCGAATCTTGGACATGAAGTGCATAAACCACCTCTGGCGGAATCAGCGAACGTATTGGCTCCTCCCAATCTTTATAAGACGCTCGGAAGGGGTGTCCTCCCCCGGTTTGCCGAGCAGATTTTGCCTCCTTAGCCATCTTGGCCTTCACACGGCGTTTTATGTCATAGAAACGTTTCCTACAGGTGTCCTCGGTCCTCCTCACCACACCCTCACTGTTCACAGCAGCAATAACCTTCCCCCACAGGACACTCTTCCTGCGGGTCGACACCTTTGATGCATCTGAACCAAACAACTGGCGCTGATGCTTCATCAGCTCCCGCACCAGAGCCATGTTTTCTGCGTAACTAAACTTGACATTGCGGCCCGTCCTTGTACTGGTGCGTGGCTGCGGAGCCACAACACCATCACTATCAGTATCACTAGAAAACGCAGCCGCAACCTCACCCTCCTCCTCACTAACCTCCTCCCTCTCACTCACCTCCTCCCTCTCACTCACCTCCTCCACCTCACTCACCTCCTCCCTCTCACTCACCTCCTCCACCACACTCACCTCTGACTGTGACATAATCTTAAGTCAACACAAAAAACACTGAAAAAAAAACACAAATAACACACTCCTCCACTACCACTACACACCACACACACGCAAACAAACACTCACTCACTCACAAACAAGGACTATAGACGAAAAGAAAAGACAAAATACAAAAAAATGAACAGACTTTTAAATAACAGAACAACAAGTATGACAAAACAACTTACACACACAGTACAGCACTCACCAATCACAAAACTCCGCCTCCAAACCTCAACAAACTCCACAGAACTCTCCAACACCAACAACACCTTCCTCTCTCCTCTCCACTAGCTAAACCCACGAGGTGCGGTTGGTTTGGGGCGTTTT
Organism: Pseudophryne corroboree; assembly: GCF_028390025.1. Lineage (NCBI taxonomy): Eukaryota > Metazoa > Chordata > Amphibia > Anura > Myobatrachidae > Pseudophryne > Pseudophryne corroboree. The sequence continues at coordinate 459,730,275 of NC_086450.1, forward strand.
TATAGTCAAGTACACAGACACTCCTCCACCACGAATACAACCAATCACGGACAAGTGACAAAAACGAAACTTAGGAAAAAAACGCGCCAGTAATGGAAAAACACTGCCGTAACAGACATGTGACGCATTCGTAAAAAAACACAATAAACACGGCCGCAAAACAACAAAATCGGCCGCATTATACACCAAAAAACCACGAATGACATCGACATCGGACAACACCAAAAATACGAATACGACAGCTTAGTAAATCCATCGTAATCAATTCAAAAAGTTGCAGTTTTACACTGTCGATGTCATTCGTGATTGAACTTTAACCATTTTTCGGAAAATACGAATGTTAGTAAATATACCCCCATGTATCACTTTGGACATCATTTCTGAGTGGTTGATGCATTTAGACATCTTAAAAATGTTAAAGAAAACTTTCTCCCAGTCCTCATCCGTGCAATGTTCAACTCTAGTTCCCACCTAGGCTGTATTTTTAGTTTTGGATCTCTCTGTGGAAATAAAAGAGTAGTGTTCCATGCGGAAATACCACCCTTGTAACCAGCAGTGGAAAACTTAGATAACATATACTGGAGAGGAGCCGGGTAAGAGTTTGTGTCGGATGAGTTTGTAAAAAATCCAATTTCTAATACGAAGATACTTACAGTAATCTTTAGTAGGGACAAAATATTGTTTTTGAAAAATTTTATGAAGAGAATTAATATGTAAATTTTTAATCGAGAGAATACCTAAATCATGCCAATTAATGAGAAATCAGGGTTTAATTTCGATAGTGCCAAAAGAGACAGAAAGGGGAGGGGAAAATCACCTAGAGAGGAAATTAATTTATCTCAGACTGCTAACGTATGTGAAATACTCTTTAAATACATAGCAGAAGGAGGTCTATGAGTAGCCTGTATCCATAACAAGTCACTTAAAGGGAAGCGTTTACACATATGTCTTTCAATGTCAATCCAGGGCATCGTAGGTCCTGGTAATAGCCAATCTTTCAATTGGTCAAGTAGGCATGCCTGCTGGTAGATTTCAAGGCTGGGAAAAGTAAGTCACCCCTTGCACTTGGACCTTTGCTGGCGGGCCCTAGCTATCCTAGGTCTCTTACTCTTCCAAACAAAATTAGATATGACTGAGTAAAACTTATTGAATAATTTAATTGGGACCAAATAAGGAATGGTCCTGAATAGATAGAGGATTTTGGGAAGCAACATAATTTTAACAGAGAAGAAGCACCCCATCCAGGAGATATAATTTATCCACTTCTTCTTGAGATCCGTAAACTGGGCAAGGAGAGGTAAGTAGTTACATGGGCCCTCATTCCGAGTCGTTCGCTCGTTCTTTTTCATCGCATCGCAGTGAAAATCCGCTTAGTACGCATGCGCAATGTTCGCACTGCGACTGCGCCAAGTAATTTTGCTATGAAGAAAGGATTTTTACTCACGGCTTTTTCTTCGCTCCGGCGATCGTAGTGTGATTGACAGGAAATGGGTGTTACTGGGCGGAAACACGGCGTTTTATGGGCGTGTGGCTGAAAACGCTACCGTTTCCGGAAAAAACGCAGGAGTGGACGGAGAAATGGGGGAGTGTCTTGGCGAACGCTGGGTGTGTTTGTGACGTCAAACTAGGAACGAGAAGCACTGAACTGATCGCACAGGCAGAGTAAGGTTGAAGTTACTCAGAAACTGCAAAGTAGTTTGTAATCGCAATATTGCGAATACATCGGTCGCAATTTTAAGAAGCTAAGATACACTCCCAGTGTTAGGAATATTTGTGTTTGTTTTGCCTTGCATTACCTCATTCCTGCCTCTAGGGGTCTCACTTGTTGCCTCAGGTCTGAATGGCAGTTGCACACTGCCTCTGCAGGGTAATTACCTGATTGTGTGCACCTGGAGCCCAACACCTGGTGCTGCTATTTAACTCCAGCTCACAGGCACCTAGTTGCAGATCATTGTGGTTCCGTATGGAGTGAGACTGGGCTCTCTCCAGTAATCCTGTCCAGATTCTGCCTTATATGCATCTTGGAGACTTCCCTGCAGTTTGCTAACTCATGTGCCTTGCTTCTGGACTTCTTACCCTGCCGGTTCAGCATCTACATTCCTGGACTATTATTTGCAGTTTGTTTCCATTTCCTGCCTGATCACTTCGTTTTTTGGTATGTTATTTTTCCCCTGCTTGATTTAAACCCGGATACCTTCATGTTTATTTTGCATCTATGTTTAACCTGAAATATTCCATTTATCGTGTTTTGTTCCATGCAATCAAGGATCCAGTTTATATTTATTTTTACTATTACTTTTTCCACAATAAACTTTACTTAATTTTCACCTGGCTTCAGCTGACATCTTTCCAAGTACGCACACACAGAGAACCCTAGAAATCGTTACACCCAGTAGGCGTAGGCTTAGCGTGTGTAACTCTGCTAAATTCGCCTTGCCACCAATCAACTCGGAATGAGGGCCATGGTTTCACATCTGAAAATTGTGAGGCGATTTTAATTCCTAAATATTAAAGAGAAAAGGTTTGCCAGGAGTATTTATAATGGGATTGTAGCATTACCAGAAGAGATCGATCTGTACCAAGGCGAAGCGCTTCAGTTTTAGAAGTGTTTAATTTATAATATCATATATTGCCCAAGCTAAATCCATAAAATTTCCTGCAGCTCCACTGTCGACGAAGGCCGACACCAACGAACTGAGGCTGCCAAAGGAAATCTTTACCGGAACTAATAGAGAATCATTAGAGGAGATTAACTGCAGACCCAAGTGAACCCCCTCACAATTCACTTGGTCAGAACGTTTCCCGGCTTGTTCGGGCGGTTACGTGCGATATGTCCCTTACCACCACAATACAAACAAAGACCAGAACTTAACCTTCTGGTTCTTTCCTCTGGGGACAGTAAGGAGAGACCCATTTGCATGGGCTCCTCGACGTCTTCAGGAAAAGTATACATACATGGATTAGGCCTAAAAGTTGTTCCTCTTTCAGCCCTCCGCTCTCGGAGACGACGATCAATTTTAATAGCGAGCTCCATGAGTTTGTCTAGAGTCTCAGGAGCGGGGTACTGAAGGAGGCTGTCTTTAATAACTTCCGACAAACCAAGGCGAAACTGACTGTGCAGGGCCGGGTCATTCCAGCCACAGTCGTTCGACCAATGGCGAAATTCGGTACAATACACCTCTGCTGGATTTTTGCCTTGCTTAAGGGCACGCAGGTGACTCTCAGCTGATGCTTCTCTATCTGGGTCGTCATATAAGAGGCCTAAGGACTTAAAAAAGCGTCTACTGATAATAGAGCAGCATCATCCGCTCTTAGCCCAAACGCCCAGGTCTGTGGATCACCCTGAAGTAGAGACATCACAATCCCGACCCGCTGAGACTCAGTACCAGAGGAAGGGGGCCTTAAACGAAAATAAAGCTTACAAGCTTCCTTAAAATTAAAAAAATCCTTTTGGTTACCCGAAAAACGGTCGGGTAAATGCATCTTTGGTTCTGGAACCACACTCGGGGAGGCTCGCAAAAGATATTCCTGCGATCTCACCCGAAGAGTAAGGTCCTGAATGATCTGAGTTAATTCCTGTATTTGGTTAACCAAAAGCTGACAGGGGTTTGGCCCTAAACCTGCCGGATTCATGAGGCCGATTTTCTAGGCCAACCAATACAACGGAAAAAATTAAACCACCTTTTTTTTATGTGGGCCGGTGGTAATGTTACGGTCCTGATGCTCTGGACAGGGGAGATCTTATGTAGTGAATCCTGAGCACCAAGACGGAATGCTGGGATTGGGAAATGGGAAGGAAATAGCCCCTAGCACCCTACCTCCGTTGTCTTACCCGTGTTATCAATTCACGCCTGAACGACTATGGTTTCTTGGGCCCATGGCAGTCGTGTTTGAAGGGCAGATTAGGTCTGCCCAACTCCGATGCCCCCTCAGGTCTTAAGGAGAGACAAGGCGTGAACTGAGACAGGGTAATAACAAGGGAACCTCTAACTGAAACAATCACGCTAGGGGCTATAAACTACCTAAAAACTAAACGTATGTGCGGCAAGCCGCCAAAGGAAAAGAACTACAAAGAAACCACTGTCCACTCCCACACACGGCACTGCCGAGTTCCGGGGAGGACAGTGAAAGCGGAATCCTCCGCAAATGCACCAATTCACAGTGAAGTAAACACTAAGCGGCAGAAGCCGCTACTCACGAAACCGGGCGAGAACTCCAGATGACAGTAACAGGTTCGCAAGGACTAGAAGGATTCCCAGGACCGGCTTCGGACCTCCAAAGTACCAGAGGGCAGGGAGCAAGATCCACCAAACACAGCTGCCAGGAACAGAGTTCTGCAAGGCAGGAACAGCATACAAGAAGCTATCACCGGCGGGGCTGCAGTGTGCTGGCTCACATAAAAAAGCCCTGCTGGCCAATAACAGGAGGGCCAGAAGAACCAGCCCCCAGACCCTAATTACTAGTTGCCATGCAGCTGCCCTGCTGCACGAGCAACCTAATTAACTATTCTCAGCAACGGGGAACGCGGACCACCTGTGGCGTCCCCGTTGCTATGCACCCGGCGGCCCTGTACGCACGGCGTCCTGCGTTGCCAGGGAACCGGCGGCTATCGTGCGCACGGCATCCTGGCGTTGCTAGGCGCCGTGTGGGGAACAGGGAAGGAGAGAGGCGCGGCGGCCGTGACCGCTGCTCAGTCAGGACACAGCCGAAGACCGCAGCGCCTCACAGAGCACGTGATGCTGCACTAGAATGTTTGTTGAGTGAGGAATGATTTGTCTAACTGGGGATCGGTTGAAAGGGATAAATATCCCGTTATGAATACTACACCCTTGTTAACGTCCTGTAATTTGTTAAAGACGTTTTTAAGGAAGTGGGGTTGTTAGGGGCATTTAACGACGTGAGAGTAACATATCTAGAATGTATTTTGCCTACTAAAATCAGGTGTCTGCCATTGCTATCTACCAATTTACCTTCTAATTGAAAGCAACATGACTTATGACTACTCCATTCCTTTTAATTGGACCACTAGATATATATATATGATAATTGATAATTGTTGTTTAAAGAATTGAGGGGAGAGTGCAACAGGAAAAGTGACTCCTGTATTGCAACAATATCGGTCTTTTGATATGCAAAGTATTTCAGAGCAAAGCGCCTCTTGCAGGGAATTTAAGGCCGTTTACATTAAGGAACTTCACCATGGTGGATATTAAACGTGTTGTGATAGAAGACTATTAGACATACCTGCAGATTTTTAGATAAAGTTTGACTGGCATACGCATACTTCACAAACAGCACATGTCCAGAGCATATATCATATGTTGATAAGAACAAAAAGTCAAATAGATAATAAATAGAAACAAAAGAAAAAATAAAAGAAATAGCGTCCATAAAGGAGCTAAAGATTCCAACACTGGAAATACATGATGGACTAAACATTGTGGTTGTGGGGCTGGTCAGCCATAAGTAACCACCACAGCCTCCTAACTGTTAACATCAAAAACAACTGGTAGTAGTCCTACTTGTAGCAAATAGTCGGCATCAAAGAGAAATAAAACCATAATGAAAACGGACCTGGGGAATCTATACAGTGCAGTATAATAAGAGAATAGTTCAGATTGTACCTCTAAGTATCAGCAATACCTATGTATATACATAAATGCAAATGGCATATATCAAAACCAGTAAAACAAAACCTGTTGTAACATACAGAAAAGAGAAGCAGATAAGTGACATTAAAACATAATCACCACACTTTCTCATAGGGGTATATTTACTAAGATTCGTAATTTCCGAAATCATGGCCAAGTTCAATCACGACTGACATCGACAGTGCAAAATTGCAACTTTTTGAATTGATTACGACTAATTTACTAAGCTGTCGTATTCGTATTTTCAGTATCTTCCGATGTCGATGTCATTCGTGCTTTTCTGCTGTAGATTGCGGCCGCGTTTGCTATTTCGCGGCCGCGTTGTTGTGGTTTTTTTACGACTGCATCACAAGTCTATTACGGCAGTTATTTGGATTTTGCTGCCGCGTTTTTACTCCTAAGTTTCGTTTTCGTCACGCGGCCGTGATTGGTTGTATTCGTGAAGGAGGAGTGTCTGTGCATATTACTATAAAAACGCCCCAAACACTCCGCACCTCGTGGGTTTAGCTAGTGGAGAGGAGAGAGGAAGGTGTATTTGGAGTTGGTGAGTTTGGTGGAGTTTTTGGTGGATTTGGAGAGGAGTTTGGTGATTGTTGAGTGCTGTACTGTGTGTGTTAGTAGTCTTGTGATCTTTGTAGTATTGTTTTTTCACAGTTTGTCAAATTTTTTGTCCTTGTTATTTTTTTAAAGTCTTTTGTCATTGTTTGTGAGTAAGTGAGTGAGCGTGTGTGTTGGCTGTGTGGTGTGTAGTAGGAGTAGTGGAGGAGTGTGTTTTGTGTTTTAATTTTTAAGTGTATTTTGTTGTTTGTCATGTCCGACTCAGAGGTCAGTGTGGTGGCGGAGGTTAGTGAGGTGGAGGCTGGTAGTGAGGTAGAGGCTGGTAGTGAGGTGGAGGGGGGTAGTGAGAGGGAGGAGGTTAGTGAGGAGGAGGAGGAGGGGGTGCCTGTTGCTGTATTTTCCAGTGATAGTGATGGTGTTGTGGCTCCGCAGCCATGCACCACTACCAAGACTGGCAGGAATATAAAGTTCAGCTATGCTGAAAACATGGCTTTGGTGCGTGAGCTGATGAAGCACCATCGCCAATTGTTTGGTCAGGATGCTGCCACGGTGTCCTCCCGCAGGAAGTCTGTCCTGTGGGGTCGAGTAATACTTGCTGTGAATAGTGAGGGTGTGGGGAGGTGGACTGAGGACACGTGCCGCAAGCGATTTTATGATATTAAGCGGCGTGTCAAGGCCAAGATGGCCAAAGAGGCCAAATTGGCACGGAAAACCGGAGGTGGCCCACCTTGCCGTGTAAGCTATCGGGAGTGGGAGGAGGCTGTGCGGGCATTGATTCCTTCCGAAGTGGTGTCTGCTACTCATGTCCGGGATTCGGACCGACCCACGCAGGCTGGTAAGTTTGATTTGTTATCTTGTTTTTAAAATGTCCCTAAAATGTAGATAATGTCATTTTAAAAAGGGAAAGGTTTTTTTTTGTTTAAACAAAAAATATTGCAGGCCTATGCTCCCTTAAGGTGTGTTTGTGTTTAGAATGTGCTTTTTTCACCTTGCCTAGGCTATTTGTTCAATTTAATTTATTGCCAAAACATGTGCAGTGTTTTTTTTAAATTAATTTTTTTTTTTTTTTTGGCGATAATGCTTGAACATGTGTGTTGTTTTGTGATTAAAAAATTGTTTTTGTTTTAAAATAACATAAAAGCGGTGCAATTTTATCCACATTACATTTTTAAAACATTTGCAAGTAGTCAATCTCTGCAATATCTGAGTCAAAATTCAAAAATGAAACATATTTATTGTGGGCCATATCATGTACATTTTGATATTCAACTCAAAATCATGAAGCTAGAAGCTCTTAAGGTAAAATAATTTGTTTAAACAATACGTAAGAGATAGTTACACTACAATAATGCTTAGCAGTGGTTTTTTATCCAAAAAGCATAGTAATAATGTTTGGGTCACTTTTTCAACAGTCACACAGACCAGCCGCCCAGACAGGCCTCAGACAAGTCAGGATGAGGCTGGGATTGCAGGTAAGTCTTCACTGTAGTCACATATTCTGAACAAACATAGAAGTACAAAATATGAATTATTTTTTTGCCACCTAGGTTCTGCTTCTGGAAGCCGACCTCCTGTAAGGCGCCCATCAGAGGGCTTGGCCCACTTACCCAGTAGGCCAAGTAAGTCACGGCGTCTTGGCTCGGATTCTGTGGCTCCATCATCCCCACCCAGGCGAAGACTTTCGGCAGTGTTACCCCAGCCACCACTGGCACTATTGGCGAGTTCTCAGAGTGATGAGCCCCAATCACCTCAGTTATCTGGTGAGTAAAATCAGAAATTAAACACATAAGCAATAATATACACAGTCCAGTTAATATGTTGTTAGTTGGTTTGGAGTTTACATGTTTTCCCAAACAAGCAATGTGTTTTTCCGTTTTCAATTGCTAAAGGTGGTTTTTAAAAAATATATAAGGTCTTAGTGGATGTTCTCGACAACATCTTTGTAAGAAAAATACAGATTGGTTTCAAAAATAAGCACACACACGTGCACATTTTTTAAAAATATGAATACAATTAAATATTTAAAAAAAAAAAAAAAACATTACAGTGTTCACACATCGCCCCTGTCCAGTATGTAGATGGCTTACTTGCTCGGCTCCTCTGGACTATACAGGTAAGTAGTCTATATCGTGGGCAGGGGAGGGAATCTAACAGTGTAATGGTGTGGAGGGGAGTTAGTTAGGTGTGGATTATTTAAATCTGGCTTTGTTTGCGGATGTGTTGGTATATATTTTTTAAAAGCTTAAAATAAAATGTAAAAAAAAAATAGAGTGTTAATAAGTCAAAAATGGAGAAATATGAATGTAGTAATGTGTAGCATTAGCCTTGAAAAATACAAAAAAATAACACATTGCATGTTGCCCACCCCATACAGAGCACAGCTTGATGGCCGACGTGGACCAGCAGGGCCAAGACCAACAGCCTACCATCACACTGCAACTTACAGCTGTTGACCCAAGCCAGCCAATACAGTTGCAGGATATCCCCCAAGCATCCATCAGTCCACAACTGGCACAAGCTCCGCCCCAAGCCAAATTCCAGATGATTTTTGGGCCAGTTGGACAAGCCAACAGGCCCAAAGCAATGCCAGCCTGACCGCACATACACAACACCTTGCCAGTCTGCCCCATCATCTACCGCGTATTAGTCGCAACTCGGGCAGACTGATAGTCCAAGTAGGGCGAATGGCTACCTCAATGGAGCAAATTAGGGCTGACAACAGCCATAGGGGTATAGTTACTAAGATTCGTAATTTCCGAAATCATGGCCAAGTTCAATCACGACTGACATCGACAGTGCAAAATTGCAACTTTTTGAATTGATTACGACTAATTTACTAAGCTGTCGTATTCGTATTTTCAGTATCTTCCGATGTCGATGTCATTCGTGCTTTTCTGCTGTAGATTGCGGCCGCGTTTGCTATTTCGCGGCCGCGTTGTTGTGGTTTTTTTACGACTGCGTCACAAGTCTGTAACGGCAGTGATTTGGATTTTGCTGCCGCGTTTTTACTAAAAATGTGCACGTGTGTGTGCTTATTTTTGAAACCAATCTGTATTTTTCTTACAAAGATGTTGTCGAGAACATCCACTAAGACCTTATATATTTTTTAAAAACCACCTTTAGCAATTGAAAACGGAAAAACACATTGCTTGTTTGGGAAAACATGTAAACTCCAAACCAACTAACAACATATTAACTGGACTGTGTATATTATTGCTTATGTGTTTAATTTCTGATTTTACTCACCAGATAACTGAGGTGATTGGGGCTCATCACTCTGAGAACTCGCCAATAGTGCCAGTGGTGGCTGGGGTAACACTGCCGAAAGTCTTCGCCTGGGTGGGGATGATGGAGCCGCAGAATCCGAGCCAAGACGCCGTGACTTACTTGGCCTACTGGGTAAGTGGGCCAAGCCCTCTGATGGGCGCCTTACAGGAGGTCGGCTTCCAGAAGCAGAACCTAGGTGGCAAAAAAATAATTAATATTTTGTAACCGCATATGTATTTTTAGACTCACCTGCATCAAATATCTTGAAAAGGTGGGCTGTGAGATACCAATGACGTCGCCTGCCACAGCCTGGAAGCTCCCAGTAGCCATAAAGTGTAACACAGCCAGGAGTTTGTGTAGGCCTGAGACAGAGCGAGAGCGTGCTGTCTCAGGGTCTATGCCCAGTTTGACAAGGTCATACAGGTGGAAAATGTTGTTTCTATTTAGGCGGAACATCTGTATGACCCTATCATCGGACAATGCATTTAAGTTTAAACGCCCTCTAAAAAAACGAGGCTGGCGCAGCCTCCGCGGTACCTGGACAACCTGTTGACCATGTTCACTTACCTGGGCCTGATTCCTGGAAGCCTCATGGAGCAGTCTAAGGTATCCCACAGCAAACCAAAAACCATTGCCACACACCACAGCCGCCATTTCAGAGTGAGAGAAGTTCAGAATGTGCCTGAAACCCTTTTATAGGGCCAAACATTCAGGTGTGAGTAATTGATAATTGAGTACACATGTAAACGCGGTTTTCAAAGGCTGGCGCGTTTTTTTTTAGGAAAAAATTACGATTTGTAATTTTTCGCGGCCGCGAATGCATTTTCGCGGCAGCAATTTCAATTACGAATGGTTAGTAAATGACCGAGATTCATATCTAAACAGGCGTAATTTGACCGATGGTGTATTCATTCGTAATTTTTTACTTGGACTTGCAAAAAATTACGAATGCCCTCATCACTGCCGTGATTAGTGTTTAGTAAATGACCGAGATGACACTTTGAAGAAAAAATGCCATCTCGGTCAAAATCGGGAGCTTAGTAAATATACCCCATAGGGGTATATTTACTAAGATTCGTAATTTCCGAAATCATGGCCAAGTTCAATCACGACTGACATCGACAGTGCAAAATTGCAACTTTTTGAATTGATTACGACTAATTTACTAAGCTGTCGTATTCGTATTTTCAGTATCTTCCGATGTCGATGTCATTCGTGCTTTTCTACTGTAGATTGCGGCCGCGTTTGCTATTTCGTGGCCGCGTTGTTGTGGTTTTTTTACGACTGCGTCACAAGTCTGTAACGGCAGTGATTTGGATTTTGCTGCCGCGTTTTTACTCCTAAGTTTCGTTTTCGTCACGCGGCCGTGATTGGTTGTATTCGTGAAGGAGGAGTGTCTGTGCATATTACTATAAAAACGCCCCCAAAACTCCGCACCTCGTGGGTTTAGCTAGTGGAGAGGAGAGAGGAAGGTGTATTTGGAGTTGGTGAGTTTGGTGGAGTTTTTGGTGGATTTGGAGAGGAGTTTGGTGATTGTTGAGTGCTGTACTGTGTGTGTTAGTAGTCTTGTGATCTTTGTAGTATTGTTTTTTCACAGTTTGTCAAATTTTTTGTCCTTGTTATTTTTTTAAAGTCTTTTGTCATTGTTTGTGAGTAAGTGAGTGAGCGTGTGTGTTGGCTGTGTGGTGTGTAGTAGGAGTAGTGGAGGAGTGTGTTTTGTGTTTTAATTTTTAAGTGTATTTTGTTGTTTGTCATGTCCGACTCAGAGGTCAGTGTGGTGGCGGAGGTTAGTGAGGTGGAGGCTGGTAGTGAGGTAGAGGCTGGTAGTGAGGTGGAGGGGGGTAGTGAGAGGGAGGAGGTTAGTGAGGAGGAGGAGGAGGGGGTGCCTGTTGCTGTATTTTCCAGTGATAGTGATGGTGTTGTGGCTCCGCAGCCACGCACCACTACCAAGACTGGCAGGAATATAAAGTTCAGCTATGCTGAAAACATGGCTTTGGTGCGTGAGCTGATGAAGCACCATCGCCAATTGTTTGGTCAGGATGCTGCCAAGGTGTCCTCCCGCAGGAAGTCTGTCCTGTGGGGTCGAGTAATACTTGCTGTGAATAGTGAGGGTGTGGGGAGGTGGACTGAGGACACGTGCCGCAAGCGATTTTATGATATTAAGCGGCGTGTCAAGGCCAAGATGGCCAAAGAGGCCAAATTGGCACGGAAAACCGGAGGTGGCCCACCTTGCCGTGTAAGCTATCGGGAGTGGGAGGAGCCTGTGCGGGCATTGATTCCTTCCGAAGTGGTGTCTGCTACTCATGTCCGGGATTCGGACCGACCCACGCAGGCTGGTAAGTTTGATTTGTTATCTTGTTTTTAAAATGTCCCTAAAATGTAGATAATGTCATTTTAAAAAGGGAAAGGGTTTTTTTTGTTTAAACAAAAAATATTGCAGGCCTATGCTCCCTTAAGGTGTGTTTGTGTTTAGAATGTGCTTTTTTCACCTTGCCTAGGCTATTTGTTCAATTTAATTTATTGCCAAAACATGTGCAGTGTTTTTTTTAAATTAATTTTTTTTTTGGCGATAATGCTTGAACATGTGTGTTGTTTTGTGATTAAAAAATTGTTTTTGTTTTAAAATAACATAAAAGCGGTGCATTTTTATCCACATTACATTTTTAAAACATTTGCAAGTAGTCAATCTCTGCAATATCTGAGTCAAAATTCAAAAATGAAACATATTTATTGTGGGCCATATCATGTACATTTTGATATTCAACTCAAAATCATGAAGCTAGAAGCTCTTAAGGTAAAATAATTTGTTTAAACAATACGTAAGAGATGGTTACACTACAATAATGCTTAGCAGTGGTTTTTTATCCAAAAAGCATAGTAATAATGTTTGGGTCACTTTTTCAACAGTCACACAGACCAGCCGCCCAGACAGGCCTCAGACAAGTTAGGATGAGGCTGGGATTGCAGGTAAGTCTTCACTGTAGTCACATATTCTGAACAAACATAGAAGTACAAAATATTAATTATTTTTTTGCCACCTAGGTTCTGCTTCTGGAAGCCGACCTCCTGTAAGGCGCCCATCAGAGGGCTTGGCCCACTTACCCAGTAGGCCAAGTAAGTCACGGCGTCTTGGCTCGGATTCTGTGGCTCCATCATCCCCACCCAGGCGAAGACTTTCGGCAGTGTTACCCCAGCCACCACTGGCACTATTGGCGAGTTCTCAGAGTGATGAGCCCCAATCACCTCAGTTATCTGGTGAGTAAAATCAGAAATTAAACACATAAGCAATAATATACACAGTCCAGTTAATATGTTGTTAGTTGGTTTGGAGTTTACATGTTTTCCCAAACAAGCAATGTGTTTTTCCGTTTTCAATTGCTAAAGGTGGTTTTTAAAAAATATATAAGGTCTTAGTGGATGTTCTCGACAACATCTTTGTAAGAAAAATACAGATTGGTTTCAAAAATAAGCACACACACGTGCACATTTTTTAAAAATATGAATACAATTAAATATTTAAAAAAAAAAAAAAACATTACAGTGTTCACACATCGCCCCTGTCCAGTATGTAGATGGCTTACTTGCTCGGCTCCTCTGGACTATACAGGTAAGTAGTCTATATCGTGGGCAGGGGAGGGAATCTAACAGTGTAATGGTGTGGAGGGGAGTTAGTTAGGTGTGGATTATTTAAATCTGGCTTTGTTTGCGGATGTGTTGGTATATATTTTTTAAAAGCTTAAAATAAAATAAAAAAAAAAAATAGAGTGTTAATAAGTCAAAAATGGAGAAAAATGAATGTAGTAATGTGTAGCATTAGCCTTGAAAAATACAAAAAAATAACACATTGCATGTTGCCCACCCCATACAGAGCACAGCTTGATGGCCGACGTGGACCAGCAGGGCCAAGACCAACAGCCTACCATCACACTGCAACTTACAGCTGTTGACCCAAGCCAGCCAATACAGTTGCAGGATATCCCCCAAGCATCCATCAGTCCACAACTGGCACAAGCTCCGCCCCCAAGCCAAATTCCAGATGATTTTTGGGCCAGTTGGACAAGCCAACAGGCCCAAAGCAATGCCAGCCTGACCGCACATACACAACACCTTGCCAGTCTGCCCCATCATCTACCGCGTATTAGTCGCAACTCGGGCAGACTGATAGTCCAAGTAGGGCGAATGGCTACCTCAATGGAGCAAATTAGGGCTGACAACAGCCAAATGCTTGCCCATTTATCCCGCATCATAGATGAGCAACAGCGCCATCAGCAGGCACTCGTTCAGCTCATTCAACACAATCAAGTGGTGAATGAGTCCTTATCCAGGATTGTAGCCAGCCACACTGCTACTAACACTCAGTTGATTGCAAGCCTAAATAATTTGAGCAGCAATATTTCTCTGATGGGAGCTCAGCAAGTAACCTCCAGCTCGGGGACCACGACCCCTATCCAAACGCCAGTAACCTCCCCTGTTCGGCGTTCCTCAAGAGCACGTGCCAGTGAGCCAGCACCCAGCACACACAAGCGAAAAAAATAAAAACAATGTTTTTATAAAAATACAAATAAATAATTGTCAAAAAAACAACTTCCTGTGTCCGTCTCCAACATTGGCGAAGCGGCTCTGTATGTATGTATGTTAATCATGGGTAATGACTGAAATTGTATTTTTATCCGCAAATATGCACAATGTACACACCACTAAAAACAACAAACAGTAAGTAACAAAACACACAATAGAAAGTAGTGCAAAGTGTTTAGTCAAGGATAATTACAGCCTAATAAAACTGACCTGAAAAATATCGCTGGATCACTTCTTGCCGTACCTGCCTCCCTACATTTGTACTCACACTGTCACCAGATGGTTCTAACTCCTCTGCTTGCTGACTGCTTTCTCCCTCATCATGTGCCAGATGTTGACTTAAACACAGATTATGGAGAAAACAGCAGCAGAACACAATTCTAGTCACCTTTGAGGGACTATACAACGAAAGGCCGGCAGATTTATCCAGACACCGAAACCGTGACTTCAGCACACCAAAACATCTTTCTATCACATTCCGCGTAGCCTTATGTGCATGATTGTAACTGTGTTCAGCAGGAGAATCAGGTTGGGACAATGGAGTAAGGAGCCAAGAGTAGCAGCCGTAACCCCCATCACCTGAAAAATAAATATAGTCAACATTAGTACATATGTTAGATTATTCTTTCACCTCATCCAAACTCTAGTTTGTGGTTAAAAGACATACACACAAAACATTTTCAACATACCCAACAGCCAGCCATCAGGCATTTGTCCCTCCTCAAATTTATCGAAGAGCGATGACTGACTGAGGATGAAGGAGTCATGGCAGGCACCAGGGTAACCTGCAACAACACTCATAATTTTTAAATTTGCATCACAGACCACCTGGACATTAGTTGATTGATCAAGATGCCTATTAGTATAGATATATTGGCGGCCCTTAGGTGATCTCAGCTGAATGTGTGTGCAATCTATGGCCCCCAGCACATTGGGCATGCCAGCAAGCTCATAGAAAGCTACCCTGACAGCACTCCACTCCGACTCCTCTGTAGGGAAGCAGATTGAGGCTTTAATGTGTGGCTCCAACACATCCAAAACCTGAGTGGACATTAAAGAAGCTAAGGTGAGTGTCATGTTAGGTAGTCTCTACAATACTGTGGTGTTTCAACTTACAGAAGCAACACTTAGCCATAACCGCATATGTATTTTTAGACTCACCTGCATCAAATATCTTGAAAAGGTGGGCTGTGAGATACCAAAGACGTCGCCTGCCACAGCCTGGAAGCTCCCAGTAGCCATAAAGTGTAACACAGCCAGGAGTTTGTGTAGGCCTGAGACAGAGCGAGAGCGTGCTGTCTCAGGGTCTATGCCCAGTTTGACAAGGTCATACAGGTGGAAAATGTTGTTTCTATTTAGGCGGAACATCTGTATGACCCTATCATTGGACAATGCATTTAAGTTTAAACGCCCTCTAAAAAAACGAGGCTGGCGCAGCCTCCGCGGTACCTGGACAACCTGTTGACCATGTTCACTTACCTGGGCCTGATTCCTGGAAGCCTCATGGAGCAGTCTAAGGTATCCCACAGCAAACCAAAAACCATTGCCACACACCACAGCCGCCATTTCAGAGTGAGAGAAGTTCAGAATGTGCCTGAAACCCTTTTATAGGGCCAAACATTCAGGTGTGAGTAATTGATAATTGAGTACACATGTAAACGCGGTTTTCAAAGGCTGGCGCGTTTTTTTTTAGGAAAAAATTACGATTTGTAATTTTTCGCGGCCGCGAATGCATTTTCGCGGCAGCAATTTCAATTACGAATGGTTAGTAAATGACCGAGATTCATATCTAAACAGACGTCATTTGACCAATGGTGTATTCATTCGTAATTTTTTACTTGGACTTGCAAAAAATTACGAATGCCCTCATCACTGCCGTGATTAGTGTTTAGTAAATGACCGAGATGACACTTTGAAGAAAAAACGCCATCTCGGTCAAAATCGGGAGCTTAGTAAATATACCCCATAGTCTTAAATCTTAACTTGCAAATGTAGACCATTCTTTGGGAATATTTTTTAGGTGGTGAAGCAGATTGGCTATCAATAGATATGTCCTAATTCTTCAAAATTGCAGAGCCATCTTCAGAAGAGTGTTTCACCATGGATCTTCCATTGCATAAAACTATTAGCTTGCTCAGAAAGCTATTTTAAACAAACACCAGGCAAGCGCTTAATTCCAATGATGCAACCAAGGTAATATAAAACACAATTTATTATAAAACAAGAAAAATATATATATATATACACTATTTAAAAATTGATGTAGACTAAAATATCTTATACCATTATAAACTGAGGTATGTAATACCTCTAGTATTCACGTAAATACATATACATATTGTGTTAAGAATTATGCTAAAATGAAGGGTAGTTGCTGATCCTTATGTTAAGGAGACTCTCAAATTAATAAGGTCAGTCTCTCATGCTCAATTAGCAGCCCACAAGGAAAGCAAGGCTAAGTCCTCCAGCTGATGAATAAACCACCTCTTAATTATACAAGAATGTGTCCTGAATCAAAATGGAATTGTCAGACTTTGAAAATATCCATCAAATGCATAGTTCGATGAATAGATGGAATAACTGCACAAATGTAAAAGCTGTATGGGTAACTTCTACTCAACACATATATTGATTTGTACTTATGGCATGTGGTCAGTTTGTGTAGAGCCGCTCTATATCACCCTTTGCACGGGCGAGACATCCGTCTGCAGCGTGTTTGGGTATGAGCCGCTCCCCGTCATGCGGCAAACTGTCCGTGCTCCGGACCTCCGTCCAGCACCCCCAGAACATGGAAGGAAGTGCTCAATGGACCTGAGTGTCTGAAGGTTCCCAATGTAAAAAAAGGAGGAGTAGAAGGTGCAGAATAGTGACCGTCGCAAATGCCGACAATTGATGATGGACAATCAGCTGTTTTAGAGGTGTGTTCTCTTGTGGGCACTGGTGGTCTCAGCGACCCATCTCTCTGTACCCTTGGTCAGAAAGCCCCATTTGTACTGCGCATTTGCTTTTCTCAGGGCGTACGTAATGGGATAGAATGATCGTCTTTTAGCTAGTGTTGCAGAGGAAACATCTGGAAAGAGCTGTAGAGAGTCCAAACAGTCCAAAGTTGGTGAAGAAGACAGTGCGGCCTGAAGTATTTGTTCTTTAACATGGAAAAAGTGAGGCTTTGGCAGGGGCTTGTTTGGATTTTGGAAGTCTGGGTATTCTGTCAATCAGCAAATCCAATACAGGTGTGTCTAGCAGAAGCTTCTGAAAAAGATCTGTTGCAAAGTCATAAAACTCAGCATTTGTGACGAGTCTGGAATGCCCCTTATCTTTTTATTATTTCTTTTAAAGCTATCCTCTAGATCCGTAATTTTCTCATGTATGGAAATAACTTCTTCCTGAAGAGAACCGTGCCCGGTGATTAAGCCGTTATGCAAGGCAACCTGCTCCACCAAGTTGGTTTCTATGTGGTCTGTTCTACTTCCAATCTCAGACATGTCAGAATGTAACACTTGAATATTAGACTTAAGTTTCGTGGCTATGTCCATTTTAAAGCTAGAGAGCATAGAGTGTATAGAACGAAGTGTGACAGGACCATCCAGTGAGTCCATCGGTTCTTGCGGAAGTGTAACTGGGTGTTGTGAGTTTGAGGAAGAGGAGGAAGCTGGAGGAGTTGAGGTGAATTCAGAAGGAGATGGGGTTGAATGTCCTTTGCCTCCAGATGATGATGATCAAAGAAATGGACTGGGGGGAGGGGCGATTTGGACCCCTTGAGTTTTTTCTGAGGCATATTGAGCAGCTTTGATGCTGATTTTCAAGTTATGCAAATGGCTGCAGGATTACTAATTCAGAAAACCATGTCAGCAGGAGGAGACAGGGGTACGAAGATAATGAATCACATTGTCAGAAGCTTTGGTAGTGAAACACAAAACTGAATAGACTGCATCTGTCAATTATATCCACTAGGTGGCAGAGTGGTATTGACAATGAAGAGTGACACAGAAAGGACTCCTTTTCTAGAGAGTATAGGTGATAATGTTCAGGTGACTATAAGAGCAAGATCTGTATGTGGTGGAGTTACATGACAAGCATCAAATAAACTTCAGGTATATGAAGGGTCACCACGTTGGTAGCATAGTAGGCAGATAATTCACTCTATTTGCAATTAATATGACTCAGGTGGAGCCTCAGGAGCTGCTGTGAGTGAGTGGACTCAGGGCTGACAACTGATGGAAGATGCGGCTGAGTTCCAGCACTGCACTGCAAGCTCTGCCTCCCAATGTAAGCTCCTCTATGTGGGCAAGTGAAAGAGCTGCAGACAGGGACCAGACCTCTAGATGACGGTCCAGGAGCAGCAAATGAGCAGCACAAATACCGGGGCTTGTGACAGGCAAGTGATCCTCCAGAGACCAGGCAGTGCTGACACAATGAAGCACTGGGAGCTGCCGCGCAGAACATACACCCAGGACCTATCACAGCCTGTGGTGCAGTCCAATGCCGGAGACCAGGAGAGCAAGGAGGCTCACAGTCCTATAAAGACAGCTGGATGCCAGAGCTTGCGGGAGTCTTCGGAAGGGGCCTGGAGCTCAGGCAGCAGAGGTAGGGGTATCAGGAGTCTGGCACTGCTGCTTAGTTAGGAGAAGGGGTGAATCCTGGGCTGATCTCAGGTCCGGTGGCAGTGACCCAGGTAGCATGGTAGGCAAGAGGTTGGAGAGCGGCCGATGAGGCACCCAGAAGGAAATGTATGGGACACCTCTAATCACAGAGACAGACAGGCAGCACAGATTACCCCAGCAGGTTGCTGAAATGCAGGTAAAGGGCCTTTTTTGGAGAATAGCCCGGAGCTCTAAAAATGTGCGTCTTCTCAAAATAGCAGACACATCATGCCCCCTAAACAATGTTCTTTAATAAGATGAGAAAAATAAGGACACACAAAATGGTTTCATCCACTGTATGTAGGCTGTCGGTTTACTTTTAATGTGACAGAGGTTTTAAGTCTGCTTTTTAAAGACCTAGGGTCTGATTTGTACGCAATGCCGATGTTTATGCAACTGAGATGTTATCGGTAGACCGCACACACACCAAGGCACTGTTGCAATGCCACTCACAATCAGGAAGGAAAATGTAGTGCTAAGGATTGTTTGAGAGATGGGGCCCCAAACCTGTTTCTTACCTAGGGCCCCATGCGGTCTAAATCCGACTCTGGTGTAAATGCATCCATTATTACAGGAAGTACATGTATCGGCATAAAGATGTTCTCACTTTGAGTCTTATAATAGGAAGAACCAAAGATTCCCATCTAAATTGGGTGACTTCTGTACAAATCAGCTGCATTTATTTCATGTATGACAATTTTAGAAATTCCAAGATACAGTAACCATGTAATGCCGAAACAAAATAAGTACGTCCATGTTGCATTGGTAAAGTAGGTCATGGTAATTATCATCAAACAAAAGGTGAGAATTCAATACTGTATAACCTCTGAAATCGGTTTACATCAACACATTTTTACATCATAACTTAAAAATTAGCTTAATTATTGAAACATACTAGACTTTCTATAAGCTGAAACCAGCCTACACTTCTAAAGCAGGTGAACAGAGGAAAGACATATCTACAATAAAGGCATGGAGACATATTTGTGGGCAAAAGGGTCAGCTTTATTTGTTTTTTAAGAGTACTAAAAGTGTATGGTGGTGAGGAGGGAACGGCTCTACACACAGTATCACCATCTTGTCCAAATAATGCAATAACAGGTTTAGGTGGGGGCTGTCAGAAGCTTTAGATGGGGGCCCACTGCCATACCATTGCCAACAAACCAGGACTTAGATGAGGGCCCACTGCAATACCATCAAAAAATAAATCAGGATTTAGATGGGTCCAACTATCAGACCATTGCCAACAAATTAGAATTAAGATGGGACTAACTGCCAGACCATTTCCAACAATACAGGATTTAGATGAGGGCCAACTGCTATACCATTGCCAACAAATTAGGATTTAGATGTTGCTAACTGCCAGGCCATCGTAAACAATTCAAGGCTTACATTGGGCGAACTGCCAACCCATCACCATCATTTTAAGGCTTAGATGGAGGCCAGCTGCCTAACTGTTACCAACAGCTATACTTCCCTGCCAATGGTACACAAAAATGCAAACTGGGACTAATTTTGTCATGGACCCCAATAGGGTAGAATCAGTTTAGATCCTTGTATTGGAAGGGAAAGCACCTCAAGATCTATGACGAAGAAGCCACTGTTACCATTTTGTTCCTCAAAACAATAAAGTCTAGAATCATAATAAGTGGGAGGGAAATTTCAAAGAGTCAAGAGATCTCCCAATCAGGAAATCACTATTATAAACCAGCAACTGGACCCTTCTAACATTTTTAATATTTGCTCCTAAATGCTTTCTGACACAGATGAGTAGTTTATATTCCTACATGTATATGAATCTATATCTCAAACTTGATGTTATCATAAATATTGTCAAAATAAACAAAATTATGTAAACACACATACAGTATATGGGAATATACAGCAGTATTTTGACATTTAGAATTATTGTCACAGTGTTACTGTATAACAAAACTAAACTGTCAATAATGTTGCAAAGTAGAGTTTAAGAAGCTTTGCCAATTAGTCTCTGAAAACATTTTAATCAAACCTCAAAGGCATAATTTCTGGGTGATGTAATTCAATAATTTTCTTATCCACATAGTAACATCTTAATTGATAGCACATTAATTATGCCTTCTCACTGCATAAATTAGAGTCTTTCCTTTCTTGTGTCCTTTTCTTATGGCAATCTACAGGTGAGTTGTGATCTACTGCATTATACTATACAATGCAAAGTACCTGATCTATAGCTGTGATGGTTCTGGGATTGAGGAACATTTTGTGTAATATTTCTCTTACATTATCATTTCTCTCATTGATGCTTCTTTTAAGGTAAAGCAAATCATTATAACTACAACTATTTTATGACCATGTACATTGCATACAGATTCCCTTATATAAAAGGCTTTCTGCTGTCCTATTACAAAATGTGGTTGTAAGATTATCATAAGTTTATAAAAACATTTAGTAAAAGACAAGATTATGACTGACAGTGGAATATTTCATACAGTATATAGGTTCTATGAGGATCTCTGTAGGACTCACCCTGATGTATGAAAAGGACGATTACACACAATAATGTCTGCACAGAAGGACAGGTCACTGTATTACATAAGGTTAGATTGTTTCTCCTTTGAAATACTCTGTGAACGTTCTGATGATTTGTTTCCATTACTACAGGTTGCTCTGTCCCCACATCCTGGGACCACACATATGCAGGAGATTAATAGTTTAAAAAAAAGAGATTTTGGCCTTGTCTAGCACACCATTCAGGCTCAAATGAATACAAATCTAAATTTAAAGGTTGAAAAGAACAATCTTCTATCTTATCAAAATGTGTCTAATTTTTTATTTATTTAGACACTGCATGAACGTATACAATAATTTCTCATCCGTGTAAGTATATTGAACCGCTAAAAGCTTACTCCTTTAAGTTTGACAAAAACAAGGTAAGGAATCATGGGTAATTGTATTTTATTTTTATTTTTTCCTTAATAAGGCAAAAATGACATGCTCTAAACTTTCTGCTTAAAGAAGAATTTCCTGCACTATTCATATCAACCTGCTTATACCGTTTCTCCAGAAATTATGCAATTTCAGATGCCTCGATGATACTAAATTCTATTATATTACAGGATTCAAGCTTCTGTTATATTGTACTTTTTATCTGCAGTTTCGTAAACAAATGGATTTTTCCGTTGATACATTTTAGATTATTTATTAACTCATTTTATACCTAGTGTGACAAATTATGCTATTTATCATGTTTTAAAAACTAATCTGTAATTTATTTAAATTTTGACCTGTTGATATATTTTTATTAAAAAATTTAAGTCTGAATTTTGTAATATAATAATTTTTTGACACAGACTATCATTCAGATAAGCATCTAAGAGTCTGAAGTGGGACTTTAGTTTTATTGGCATTTTATACCCACAGTGAATGAAGGCATGTTTTAACCAGTGACAGCATGAGACAGTATGTTGCTCAACATCACACAACAACACCAAAAATATTCCTATACTTAAGCTATGCTGTGGACACTGAATAATTTCCTGTGGCTGACAGTCATAACAATATACTGTAAAGCTGGGTACACACTATATAATGTTTTGCCCAATCATTTGATCCGTATCATAGAGTGTGTACCCCCAAACCATTGATTGAAGAATTGTTGGTTGCATCTTTCCACTCTGATGTGCTTCATGTTAGATGGGATGATGTGACATATGGGCCCTCATTCCGAGTTGTTCACTCGCAAGCTGCTTTTAGCAGCTTTGCACACGCTAAGCCGCCGCCTACTGGGAGTGAATCTTAGCTTCTTAAAATTGCGAACGAAAGATTCGCAACATTGCGAAAAGACATCTCTGTGCAGTTTCTGAGTAGCTCGAGACTTACTCTGCCAGTGCGATCAGTTCAGTGCTTGTCGTTCCTGGTTTGACGTCACAAACACACCCAGCGTTCATCCAGACACTCCTCCATTTCTCCAGCCACTCTCGCGTTTTTCCCAGAAACGGTAGCGTTTTTTCCCACACGCCCATAAAACTGCCTGTTTCCGCCCAGAAACACCCACTTCCTGTCAATCACATTACGATCACCAAAACGAAGAAAAAACCGTAAGTAAAATACCTAACTGCATAGCAAATTGACTTGGCGCAGTCGCAGTGCAAACATTGCGCATGCGCACTAAGCGGAAAATTGCTGCGATGCGAAGAAATTTACAGAGCGAACAACTCGGAATGACCACCATGATGTGGTGCAGTAACATTACGCATTTAACAATATATGATGTCATTACATGATTGTTTGTGTAGTGTGTATCATTGCATCACATTGTGATAAATCATTGCATCACATTGGATCATCAGTAGATGGATGCGTTATTCAGGTGTACACCCAGCCTTGGACCTCTCAGTAAATTGTTTCCAGGGTTTGACTAAAGCATAAGGAGCAATGGAAGCCTTTTTTATCCCTTCACATTTAGGAGTGGAGATAACTTTTTAAAAATATTCAATATATCCACAATTTTATATCCAATATTTTTAACTTTCAAAATTCATTTAAAATTATTATTAATTATGTTATTTTCCCCTCTCTGTTGTTTTATGTGAGCAATATATGGAAGATATGAACATCTATCACATTTTTCTAATGGGAAACAAACAGCAAAGAGAAGGAAAACATGAATACTGTAGGAATGCCTAAACTTTGGAAGCAGCTGGAGAGCTGAATAGATAGGATACAAATGTGGGATACATTTTTCATGAATTTATTCCTGTATAACCATATTTTTATTTTTTGTCAAAAATCACAGTCAGTATAGCCTGTGTTTATATTCCTGTGCATCTCTCTTTGTTATTGCAACTATTGTATCTTTCTATTTTCTTTCTAGAAGGCTAAAGTTTAAATGGAAATGAATGCATCATTCCTGGCATATTTTTTCAATAATAATGAAAATAAATAATAATAATAATGATAATAATAATAATAATAATAATAATAATAATAATAATAATAATAATAAAAAACATACATTACTTTTCACAAAACCATTCTCAAAAACTCTGGCTGCATCCTCATTGGGAGGTAGTTTATAATTATTGAGTCTTGCAAAACCCACTGGGCTGCACTTCTCAAGTTACCTAGATGTGTCTTTCATCATATCTTGTTCATTGGTTTTGGAGTTGGGATGCATGTCTTCATTCTCGTTTCAACTTTACTTGCACAATGGCAGGTTTAGTCAGCATAACTTCATAAGGTTCTTCCCAATAATCAGTCAGAGATCTCAGCCAAAGGAGGCTGTAGCTAAGCACCTCATCTTCTAACTAGGGGGGAAATTAAGATCTGATCACTGCTGTGCATTTTTGCACAGTAGACGATCAGATCCTTTCTACACATGGGCATGCACCGCAAAGTGCCCACGCGCGTCGGACAACAACAATGGGCATCGCCGGTCAGCGAAGTGAATGTGCAAAAAATCAGATCTCACAGGCATTCACAAGGTGATTGACAGGAAGAGGGAGTTTGTGGGTGGCAAATGAGCATTTACAGGGAGTGTCTAGAAAAACGCAGGCATTGACAAGCATTTTCAGGGAGGGTGTCTGACGTCAGCTCCGGCCCCGATCAGACTGATGTGATCGCACTGGAGGAGTAAGACCTGGGTTGCGCACAGACTGCATAAAGTGGATTTTCGCAGCTCAGCTACACATGCGATAGCACACTCGCACAGTGAATTTACACTCCACCTGGTGGCGGCGACTATCTGATCGCAGGACAGCAAAATTAGCAGCCCAGTGATAAGATCTGAGTTAGGCCCACGGTACAATAACATACCTTCTTTTGGAGCTTCCTGGATGCTCAAACCTAAATTCTGATCTCTTATTAGATCTATACTGACTGAAATAAGATCAGTCACAGTTAAGTCATTTGGTTGGTTCTGGTCAAATGCTGAAGTAAAGAGAAACTAAAAAGTAATTTATAAAGTAAGGTGATAGAGTCAGTCTTCCTCTGAGGGGTGTCCTTATAGAATGCAATACTATGATCAATCCACCCAACCATGGGCCTAATTCAGACCTGATTGCAGCAGCAAGCGTTTTCTCTAATTGGCCAAACCATGTGCACTGCATGTGGGGCAGATGTAACATGTGCAGAAAGAGTTAGATTTGGGTGAGCTGCGTTCAAACTGATACCTAAATCGCTGTGTAAAAATAAAGCAGTACATTGGGACTAACACATAATCTCAATATTGAGAATATCCCACTGATAGGTACTTATTTAACTGAGGAAGTAGTCTGTGACCGATTAAAACATTTAAAGATTAATAATTCACCAGGTCCCGATGGTATTAACCCAAGGGTTCTAATGGAGCTTCACTCTGAACTTGCAAAACCGCTATTTTTGATCTTTAAGGATTCAGTAATATCAAGTATAGTTCCCAAAGACTGGTGTATAGCGGAATTAGTACCTATATTCAAAAAGAGAAGTAAAGCTGAACCAGGTAATTATAGACCAGTTAGTCTTACATCTATAGTGGGAAAAGTATTGTAAGGTAATTCTAAGAGATAGTATTCAGAAGTTCCTTGAAGTCAATAAGGTCATTAAAAGGAATCAACATGGGTTTATGAAGGACAGATCCTGTCAAACCAACTTACTTGGCTTTTTTGAAAAAGTAAGCGCAAACCTACATCAGGGTAAAGAGGTGGATGTAATCTTTTTAGATTTTGCCAAAGCATTCGACACTGTACCACACATGAGACATATCTACAAGCTACAAGAATCAGGGCTCGTAAGCACAATATGCACTTGGGTCAAAAACTGGTTAGATAATAGGGAGCAGCGCATTGTGGTTAATGGATCTTTTTCAACTTGGACTGAAGCACTAAGTGGTGTGCCGCAAGGCTGAGTATTAGGACCGCTATTGTTCAATGTTTTCATTACCGACCTAACAGAAGGTCTAGAGAGCATGGTGTCAATTTTTGCAGATGATACCAAATTGTGTAAAGTTATAAATGCGGAGGGGGATGCTGAGTCGCTTCAGAACGACTTAGTTAAATTAGAAGCTTGGGCAGCCAAATGGAGAATGCGCTTCAACACAGACAAGTGTAAGGTAATGCACTGTGGTACCAAGAACAAAAATAACACCTACCTACTAAATGGGGTAAAATTAGGGGATTCTGTATTGGAAAAGGACTTAGGTGTCCTCATAGATAGCAAACTAAGCAGTAGTACCCAAAGTAGGACTGCAGCAAAGAAGGCTAATAAGATATTAGCATGCAGAAAATGGGGAAGTGATGCTAGGGACGAGAGTATTATACTCCCGTTATATAAATCACTTGTGTGACCACAACTTGAATACTGTGTACAATTCTGGGCACCTTACTACTGTGAGAGTAATATTGATTAAAATGCTTTTGCGGTATTAATGTTTCCATTTATTCTAAAAACTGTATATATGTCCCTTTACATATATTATAAGGACATCGCTGCTTGTATTGTATGTGTGAGACAACAGGTGGTTTCCTTAAAATACTTTACAAGATAAGAATGTGAAGCCAGGAGACAGAGAATGACAGAAATAGAGATCTTCAGCTATCACCTCGTTCTCTGACAAGACAGACTCCAGGAATAGTTTGGGACTGTGTCTTCTGAATATTACCTTCTATGTCACTGAAGCTTGTAATATATATATGATTAGCTAACTTTATACTTCACTGTGATTGGAGGGCATGTAAAAGCCCAGTTCTCTTTTGGTATAAATAAAAGCTCTCTCTGTCACAGGACAGAGCAGTGTTATACATACAGCTGTGTAGTGTGACTTCTTGCTCTCCGGTCGACTGTATCCAGTACTTTGAAACTCCAAGACAGAAGGGCTACTAAGGCGTTGACAGTTGAGGTGTAAGCCAATTACCCTAACATTCCTGGGGGTCTGGTCCGGGATTCCCCTACATTCCTGCCGTCACTGACCAGACCAACCGCTGATGCCCAGGAACCAGCTGAAATAATCTGTACAGTGGGGTAAGCAAAGACAAGTGCTTTGGCACCTTCTTACTCTTTTTCAGCTCTTCCTGAGGTATAGTGGGGTTCAGTGTTGATGGGATAATGGGGAAATAAGAATCCAGTAACCTTCTGTCTTTAAAGTATAAGTTGTCTTGTTATCAGTGTATGACTGCATGATATGAGTGTGTTGTATGAGTGGTACATGAGATGTATATAAAAGGCTGGCAGAATTGATCAGAGGACCAAAGACTACCCCTTCCTGGATGCAACTTAAAGGCTTGTCCTGTCTTCTTGGGAATAGATGCCCCTGGGTCCAAAGATCTTTTCTGCATATAGACCTTGGCTCTCATGAGAAAGAAGTGATGCGTGGACATTCTTATGCAAGGTGTCCGGATACGTACCCGCGATTCCAGGTCAGGGTCCTTCACGTTTCCTATAGGTGACCCTACGGGGCTCCTAAGGCTGGAGGGTGTCTTGTATGACATTTGTGTTATATGTCTAGATTGCCAGATTTATGTTAGAACTACATTTGTTTTATGGTTAAAAGTTCAATCTTTGCAGTAACAAAAAATTGTAGGAATTACAGATAGGTCTGTTGGTTTTATTTGGGTGGAAAACAGGGAGGTGGGGAAAAATAGTGGTCATAGTAGGAACACATCTCAGTAGAAAACATCTATCACAAGTTGTAGGAGAAGATTGGTGTAAGGTGATCACATATTATCCAGTAAATGTTTTGTTTCTGTGCAGACACATAGTATTTTTTCCTATAGATCAGACCTGTATACCTATTACATCAGATAGCTATATAGGAAATATTTATTTCTTAAAGGGGATACCCTGAAGATCGAAGTATCAGAAATAATAGATGGATGAGGGCACATAAATTAGGATAATTACTTTAGTGTGTCTCATAGCGCTGTTAGTCATATTATACTGTGTTTGGGAGCTTAGGCAGGAAGTATAAGGTGTTAGGAAATTACTGAATGGTGGAATAAGGGTCTAGTGATCTTAGTTGTGTGTATTGTACAGGAGTTTTAGTATTCCAAACAGAGGGAGATCCCATACCCACACTTACGGGGGATCCTGCTTCTAGGAACAACTCCAGGGGTGTACATTAGAGAATCACATAAAGGCACAACACGCACTGACCATATTAGTCAGAGAACACACTCATCAGACCACAATTATCTAAAGAAATTACAAGGCATTATTTGGGTATCACTGATGTTAAATTTGCCCATGAATAAAAGCAGGGCAAATATTTTTGTCTTTACAAAATAATACAGGAGGTAATAGAAGTTGCAGTATATAAGGTAATTGAATCTAGAGAGAGGGGAATATAAGGACCTTGAAAGGGTCAGACTATACATAAAGTATCTGTGACCGGGAACTCATACGGGGGCACTAAGGTAACTGTGACCAGTAACCCATATGGGGGCACAGGGGAGCATGGGTATGGCGGACCTAGCGCCCAAGACTCCCACTGAGATAGTCAGACAAAAGGAAGGTCCTTAAGCCATTAAGGGAATACAAAAAAGTATTCAAAAGGGCAGGATTTTCCCCTCAGGGAACTCTAGATTTCAAGAGATGGGAAATATTTTTAAGGGAACAGAATGTTTGGATAGAAAAGAAAGAAAAGAAACATCAAGTAGAAATGTGGACAAAAGTAGCTTCAGAATATCTGCCCCAAAAAAAGAACAAACATTTTTAGAAGACATAGCATGGGACATACAGATACCAGTACCAACACCAGTAGTAAACCCACCACCACCACAAGTGACACCATTGATTCAGGTACCACCACCATTTGTACCTAACACAGCACCAACTCTGACTACAACTGCAGCACCCTTACACTCACCAGAACCTAATGTGGTACTGAAGAAAAGAGATGGCAAGTGGTATACAGTTTCTTCAGAACCATACAATCCAATATATCCAGATCTGCAAAAGGAATTGAGACAGAGAAAGTGTCCACAATGTCACCAATGTATACCTGAAGGATATGAACATTGCCCCTTTTGTGACAATTGGGTACCCCCCAACGAACCACACTGTGACAATAGCCAGAACACACCCATAATCTCTAAGAACAACCTGTTTCTGGCAAATAGTCCCCAAGCTATTGGGACAAGGATAATACATAGAGAAAAATGTAAGAAAATGCAATCAGGAGACCTTAGCACACCATGTTTATGTAATACATGTGCACCACATGGACAGATGTTTTATCAGACACAACCACCACCATATCCTAAAGAGACCACCACGGCATACCCAGTATCTGTACAAATCACTAGAGACCTTAATGCTGCGGGACTAGCAGGACATTTTGTTAGACAACAGGAACAATACAGACCATGGTCTGCATCTGATATGAATGACATAATTTCCAAAGCTCCAGACCCACGCAAGCGTCCAATTGCATATTTAAATTATATGAAGAGAATAAATCTTGTTTGGACAGGATCTTGGATAGATCTTCGAGAACTAAACTCAGTGTTATTGGGATCATCAGCTGAAGCTGAAGTAAGAGGATATCCAGTAGGAGCTGATGCAAATATAGTAGATCCACCAGCAGAAGATGCACAAAGAACAAAGATAAGTGGGGAACAGTACATGCACAGATTAGAACACTGGTGTAACCAGCAAAGAGATAGAGTACCTGCATTTCCAGATGTTAAACAGAAGAGTGGTCAGACTGTCAGACAGTACCATGATATGGTGCATCAAGGACATGTAGATGGAGGATTTGATGTGGCCAATGCTCAACATAAAAGACTCTTGAAAACACATTTCTTAAATGGTCTCAATGAAGCCCTAAGGGGAGAATTGTTCCAGGTTAGACCAGAAGCTTCTACCTTAAACATGGAATCACTCCTACAAGTTTTAGAGGCCATAGAAGAAAGACAAGAAGAGAAGAAAAGAAAACAGAAAGAAAAGAGCTCTATACCAAAAATAACTATCCATGTAATGCAAGAAACAGGAACAGGACCCAAGCAACAGATGTCCCGAAACACAGGAAAGAGGCCCCAAAGGAAAGTTTCTATAGAAGAAGTTAAGAAGAAGGGTTTGTGTTTCTTCTGCAATGAACAAGGACACATGAAGAAGGACTGTTCCAAATACAAGATATGGTCTCGGAATAGGGCGGCCTCTGAGGCCAGGCCATAGGAAATAGGCGCTCCAGAACAGTACCTCCCGGTCCAAGTAATTAATTCTCCTGGACCCAAAGTAACAACCACACTTACCCTACCAGGAGGAGAACAATTAGACTGTATTATAGATACCAGAACAAGATGAACTATATTAAGATAACAGGAGGTACCAACAAAACTGCAAGCAAAATAAACTATATTGGGAACAGGAATGGCAAGTACAACAGTCCCTCTAAAGAAAAGCAATCCTGCAAAATAAGTGTGGGACAAGAAGTCATTTTAGTACCTGTGCAGTTCCTCATCTCTGAAGACTGTCAAGTCAATTTATTTGGAACCAATGTGTTATTAGCCATTCAAGCCACAGTACAGTATACAAGTAAAGAAATAACATTATCCACAAGAACAAGCGACAAGCTTCAACAAGCTGTACTAGCTGCTATAATGTTGATGGAAGAACAGAAGCCACAAGGTGATCAGTTTCCAGAATGGCTAGACCAGGTACCATAAACTCTGGTCCAAAGGAAAGACAGATGTTGGATTACTGACAGTACAACCTGTCCACCTGAAACTTAGAGAGAAGACTTCAGATATTGTGCTTAACCACCCCTAACAATACAGGTACCGCACGCAGTTATAGAAATTCTTATTCAAGCAAGAACCAAACATCTCTCAGCAGCTAGAATAACCAAATACGAAGTAGTGCTGTTGAGTCCTACGAATGTCACCATTTCAAGTTGTACGGTATTGAATCCTGCTACATTGTTACCAATAGAGGATTCAAAAGAGGGGAGAAAGTACACATTATCTGATGAACTATATGATGAAGACATAGAAGATACAGTAAACTCTGGAAATACACAATACTCAAAATTTTTTCATCATGATTGTTTTGAACTTATGAAATCAGAGATGTCTCCTCTTGATAACGTCACCGAACTGGCATTGGATAATGCAGACCTGACCCTGTTTGTGGATGGATCCAGGTATTATCATGAAGGGTCCCCACGTACAGGTTATGCAGTGACAACGATGGATGAAGTCCTGGTCCAAGAACCACTCCCTCCACACTGTTCTGCGCAAGAAGCTGAACTACAAGCACTTACAACAGCATGTATAATAGCGGAGAACCAAACAGCTAACATCTACACTGATTCAAGATACGCCTGGGGAGTGGCCCATGACTACGGACCTATATGGAAGAGCAGAGACTTTATGGGATCAACAGGAAAACCCATTAAACATGCTCAACTAATAAAAGAACTGTTTACAGCATTGGAGCTACCAAAAAAGGTAGCAGTAATAAAGATACAAGCACATACCAAGGAACAAACACCTGAAGTTAAAGGAAATGCGTTTGCTGACCAGTCAGCTAAGAAGGCTGCATTAAAAGAACTCTCACAAGCTTATATCACTCAAGACAATGAGGCAATTACAGAAGAAATACTAATACAATATCAGAAACAGGCCTCCCCAGAGGAAAAAGCTAATTGGGAGAAAAAGGGAGCTGCACCTACAGAAGAAGGCTTGTGGGCAAAAGATGAAAAATGGTGCTTACCAAGAGCTCTATTTCCTATGATGACCCAAGTAACCCATGGTCCAGTGCATAACTCTAAAGAAGCTATGTCAAACATAGTGTCTCAGCACTGGATAGCTCCAGGATTTAACAATGCAGCCACTACATATGTAGCAGCTTGTTGGATTTGTGGTCAACACAATCCAGGACAAAGAGTAAAAGTGCTACAGAAACACACACCTAGACCAATATACCCATTTCAGAGATTACAGATAGATTATATACAGATGCCTAAATGTGGTATATATGAATTTGTTTTGGTATGCATAGATTTATTTAGTGGATGGCCAGAGGCTTGGCCAGTAGCTAAAGCCACTACCAAAGCTACAGCTAAGAAACTAATGGCAGAAGTGATCTGCAGATATGGGGTACCAGAAACAATTGAATCAGACAGAGGAACTCATTTCACAGGAGAAATAATGCAACACATAATGCAGGACTTGGGTATCAGTCAGGCATTTCACACCCCCTATAGGCCAGAGGCGAGTGGTAGGGTTGAACGCCTGAACAGCACCCTTAAATTAAAGATACAGAAAATAATGGCAGAAACAAAGAAGACATGGTTAGAGTGTCTACCTATAGCCCTATACTCAGTTAGAACCACACCTAATAAGAAACACAAGCTGACACCATATGAAGTGTTATTCATGACAGCACCTAAAACAGGATGTTATTTTCCCCAGCAGTTGCAACATAATCATGGGGATATGACTGCATATGTTACCTCGCTAAACAAACAAATGATTAATGTACACAATACAGTGTTTGCATCTCTTCCAGATCCTGACTCAATTGTAGGAGGACATTCATTACAACCAGGAGATTGGGTCTATACTAAGCGTCATGTCAAGAAAGCACTAGAACCACGCTTTGATGGTCCGTTCCAGGTTCTGTTAACAACTCCTACAGCAGTCAAGCTAGAGGGAAAAGAGACCTGGATACATGCCTCGCACTGTAAGAAGCTGGCTGTGAAGATTGAGTCACCATGAATCCTTTTTACGTGTTAATAACCATACTTAGTTTAGAGGTATTACAGACACAACAGGTGACACCAGGAGGGCGAATGGTATTCTCAAAGGCGGTTCAGGGGAACCAGACGTATACTTTGTACAAACTAAGGAATGACACCTGTCCCACTCAGGAAGGTATACCTTGTAAGATACTAAATATAACATGGGCTGGTGGTATAATATACCTAAAGTCAATAGCAGGGCCAGGGCAACGACTTACACAACCAAGAGCACATTTCTTTTGGGCTCCAAAAGAGGGAACAAATATCACCTTAATAAATGGAACTGACATCAAATGTTGTACTGAGCCATTTCAGACTTTAAAGAAATATCCTGACTCCTGGATGCAAGGAATTAGGTGTGCAAATGGCTTAGACCCAGGCATACCCATGGGAAGCCCAACAACCATAGAAAGAGGAGTGGTGATGGTTTGTTCTAATGCTACTACATTACCTGATGATCAGGTAATGTTTTTTAGAATGTATGTTCTAAATGATAAACCAGTAGCAAGAAATGACTCTTTGATAAAGGTCCCCTCTACTTGTAAAAATGTAGGTATCCGGAGCAAGGTTACAATATTAAGATATAACATTTCATTCCCACCCAGTCCCAAATGTTATCATAGAAGAAAAAGGGAATGGTATGATACATTATTAGGAGCTTCAGGAACAGGTATAGGACTTCTCAATAGTATTGACATTGAGACAATGGCCAATAAAATGAGTGATGCTGGAGCAGATATGAACAGGTTAGTTACCATGCAAGCTGCATGGATGCCGACAATATTTGCCCCTTTACATGCCAGTATATCATGGAATAAAGAGTATTTACAGATATTTAACCATACATTGAGTGACAATTTAGATAGATCAGATAACATATCTAGATTGTTTAACTGGACTGAATGCTCACTCAGAACCATGTATCAACACATGCAGAAGAATGAGGCCCAAACACAGTTGATGACAGGTAATGAACAAGTATTCCGAAGGATGTTTAACATCTCCTCACTATTATGGGTACAGGTTCAAAAAAAAAAGGTGGTGTGCACTGATATCTGTTGTATAGGTGAAATACAGGTGTATAATACTACTGAGAAACTGGTAATGTGTAAATTTTTCATCTTACCAGTCCCTTTATGGACAACCACACAGGGAACTCAGCTATGGACTCCTCAGATGAAAGGTACACATATAGATAATAATAATAACACACACGATTTATCCTTATGCACCGACACTGATGATGGACTGATATGCCCACAGCAGACACAGTTGTATGAACCATGTAAGTTAGAACATCCAACAAGTGTGTGTAACTGGGAATTGCATGATATGAAGGCTGATATGTTCTTGGAGGTAGAACCCCAAGTAGTATGTCTAATCACATATGATGAAAATACAACTTCCCTTTACAATCTACCAACTCCTTTTTCTGGATGTCTGTTTAATGTCACCCATCTTACATGGAAGAATAACACTTATGTGTTTTACGCAAACAACCAACAGAATGTGCAGTTCACACACCAAACTACAAGGCTACCTGCTCATAATTTGACAGTCAGCCTTCAGGGTATTATCAATGCCATTAACAATACAAACAAACTTGCATTACATCTAGAGAAAGTAAACTATTCAGCTCATCACGCTCAGATGCAAACAATTATAGAAGCAGAAAAATTAGTAGAAATAGCAGTCGAATTAAAGGGAAACTTACAGCATCACTGGTGGGATATATTTACAGGTAAATCTCCATCATTTACTAAAGCATATAACGTTCTGATACATCCAGTGATAGGGATAATAGTAGTACTGATTCTGCTCATCCTTTGGAACTGTTATCTATCTTATAGTTTCAGAAAAATGATTACTAGAAGTATGACCCCAGTAAAAGCGCTTGTTGTGAGCACAAAGGAAGAAACATGTAGCAAATGCAAAAGACCTAACATGGGAAATAGAAGTACATGTATGTATTGCTCACATCCCCTAATGGTTTAAGAAGGAATAGTATTGTCATAGTTTAATCGGAGTATGGGTTCCGAATGATCGGTTGACATCCATCCATATGTGGTTCTTATGATAACATATGAGGTGATATAAGGTATCATAAGTGCTCAGGTTATTACTATTACAATATGTGTAAGGCAGGATCAGAGTAAGATTTTAATCAAAAGAGGGGTTTGTGAGAGTAATATTGATTAAAATGCTTTTGCGGTATTAATGTTTCCATTTATTCTAAAAACTGTATATATGTCCCTTTACATATATTATAAGGACATCGCTGCTTGTATTGTATGTGTGAGACAACAGGTGGTTTCCTTAAAATACTTTACAAGATAAGAATGTGAAGCCAGGAGACAGAGAATGACAGAAATAGAGATCTTCAGCTATCACCTCGTTCTCTGACAAGACAGACTCCAGGAATAGTTTGGGACTGTGTCTTCTGAATATTACCTTCTATGTCACTGAAGCTTGTAATATATATATGATTAGCTAACTTTATACTTCACTGTGATTGGAGGGCATGTAAAAGCCCAGTTCTCTTTTGGTATAAATAAAAGCTCTCTCTGTCACAGGACAGAGCAGTGTTATACATACAGCTGTGTAGTGTGACTTCTTGCTCTCCGGTCGACTGTATCCAGTACTTTGAAACTCCAAGACAGAAGGGCTACTAAGGCGTTGACAGTTGAGGTGTAAGCCAATTACCCTAACACTACAAAAAGGATGTCCTGGATTTAGAAAAGGTTCAAAGGCGAGCGACCAAACTAATTAAGGGCATGGCAATTCTGGAATACGAGGAAAGGCTTGCAAGACTAGGCATGTTTACACTGGAAAAGAGGAGATTAAGAGGGGACATGATTAATATTTACAAATATATAAGGGGACAATATACAGATCTTGTGCAGGACCTGTTTTTGGTTAGATCAACACAGAGAACTCGTGGACACTCACTCAGGTTAGAGGAGAGGAGATTCCGCACAATACGGCGTAAAGGCTTTTTTACGGTAAGGACGATACGTGTTTGGAATTCCCTGCCTGAGGGAGTTGTAATGGCCGACTCAGTCAACACCTTTAAGAATGGGTTAGATAAATTCCTAATGGATAAGGATATCCAGTGTTATGGAGCATAGTTACGCACTATGGTTATTATAAAAAAGAGGGATAAAACTTAACGGCAGTCATCAACTTCATCCAAAATTTTATACAAAATAATCGTGCATAGGAGACCACAAATAGGTTGAACTTGATGGACAATTGTCTTTTTTCAACCTTAGACACTATGTTACTATGCTACATATATGGGACGCTTATAGGTATTATTACTCTCTCCTATCAGCTGCCGTCACTTTAAGGGACTGTCCTTAAATTACAGTCTTTAAAAGATTCCTCTCTATTAATACAAAAAAAAGATTTTAGGTCCAAATTTGTGGCCGGGTAAGAAATAGATGTGGGGGAGAAGGATTGTCCCCTGTAAAAAACAACCACTCACATGTAGATCCTACTATGGTGTCTCCCGGCTCCTGGTGCTTTTCCTTTGAAATAGCCATATCTGGAGTACTCAGTTCTGTGCTGGCTGGCTGGGGTATTGTAGGCAAAGTTTAAAAAGTCCTTATGCATTTCTCCACCTGTACTAAAGGTTAGAGGCTTCATCAGAGGTAAGCTTAAACATACCACCCCACCGCCTAAACCTAACACCCCCTCCTCTACTGCGCAGCCCAGACCTAACCTCCTCCCATGGCCTGACCCTAATTAAGCAACAGCATACTTACGTTCATGATGCCAGCAGTCAGGTTTCTGGTGATGGAATTTTGATCCCTGTCTGGATCCTGGCATTGGCATTTCAACCAGTGTTGGCTTCTGGCACCGGCATTCTGGCTGACAGCATCCCGAACACCTGAAGTGTTGACCGGATCCCACTAATTCTGCTGTGTGCAATCTCATATACAGTACTGCAGCGCATGGGATATAATAATTATCCACTGTGGATGATTCACAAAATATAAATCATAAATGCAGTTCTTCATGGCATCTATTAATTATATTATCTGTCCACTGTTGCTTATAACTTGTATATTATTTCCATCCACAATGATAGATGCTATAGCTGCGGTCTCTACCAGGGGCAGCTACATCAATATATTCGTAACTTGACTACTATTTTTCCATTTTGCAGACCAAGCAAATATATGTTGCAAAGTGTATATTGTATGTACAGGTCCGAACTATAGATAAATATTTAGATAATAGCTTCTTAGTCTGAAATCACATCACACATTAGTTTCTACCCTAAAAACAACAGGGTAACCCACTTTTTAACAAGAGTATGTATTTGAACCTGCACTTCTCTTGATTGAAACTCTTAAATGTGTAGAGTCTTTTTCCTTAATTGATATTAGGACCACACATGCATCAGCCATAAATATAGTAATGTATTGTAGACAGAGATGCAGGAGAGACATGATGTTCCTGAGAGGCAGTAGCGGACCTAGACTTTACTTTTAGGGGTGGTTAAGAATACTGACCCTCCTCTCTCATTACTATATATATATATATATACATATATATATATATATATAAACAATAGGCAAGAACCCCCAGCACTCATACATCCGCGGTGCCAGTGGTATTGTTACCACACTATTTAAATAAAAAAATCATACAAATTCAGGACTGACCTAATATTAACACTTCAAACTGTAATTCATCTGAATTCAGGGAATGTTAGTTCCAAAATATTGCACTAGTTTGTTAAGCTGACCAGCCCCTTCACGGCCTTCCCATTTGGTCAGTCCCTACACTGACCAAGATGAATTACAGTTTGAAGTTTTAATATTAGGTAAGTGCTGAATTTGTATGATTTTTTTATTTAAATAGTGTGGTCACAATACCACTGGCACCGCGGATTTATGAGTGCTGTGGGTTCTTGCCTATTGTTTATATAAAATTTTTGTGGTCACACTCTTTCTTGCACCCCTATTGTCCATATGTAAATTAAATGTTAAAAAATTCCCTAGGTGTTTTTACTGATATGCTTGGGTGTGGTTCCTGTCTCTTTAAAAGAGTGGGACAGGGCCTAAACCCATGATATAAGCATGCTGTGCATTTAAAATCCAAAAGATGCCTGTGAGCATTGCTCAGATTTGTTTAAGTCAATGTAGGGAATGACCAAATGGGAAGGCCGTGAAGGGGCTGGTCAGCTTAATAAACTATTGCAATATTTTGGAACTAACATTCCCTGAATTCAGAGGAATTACAGTTTGAAGTGTTAATATTAGGTGAGTGCTGAATTTCTATGATTTTTATATATATATATATATATATATATATATATACACACACAGTACATAGGACCGTCGTTCACCCCTCGTTGGATATTCACTCAAAGTCCTTTTGGTTCACCTTGACAAAGGGGCGCACATGCCCCGAAACGTTGGCCTGTACATATAGCAATATGGAATAAATTTTCACAGCATTTTTTTCACTACTGAGAGTCTCCGAGTGCCGCTGCTTGTATGATGTGTTCAAAGTATATATATATATATATATATATATATATATATATAAACCCAGTGAGGAAGGAGGCACTCAGAGACTTCCAGATGCAAAAAACTTTTTAGTGGAAACACTGCAAAATTACAACATGATCAACGTTTCGGGGCCCGTAGCCCCTTCTTCAGGATACCACATAGTGAAAACAGACCAACATTTATAGGTGCACTCACCCCTCAAGGATGTCCCCCACAGGTTGCCGCTGCCGCCGTGTCCCGGGCCCGGCGTCCGTCTCCACGAGCGGGGCACTTCCGCCGGAAGTGACGTCACGGGTCCCGACCACGTTGCCCCGGCAACCCTGTACACAAAACACAAAAACATAATTGTAAGGGAGCCGGTCTGTGCGGAGTCACGCCTGGCACATTGAAAGTGCGCTGTGCTGTGTGTCAGTGTTGTAGTGACATACATAAAGTGCTAGTGCCTGCATCTCTCGTTCTAAGACTCGTTAAAAAAAAAACTCCTATATATGGAAGACGCCACTGACAGTAAAATAGCGTCACCCTGCGGAGAACTTGCGTGATATCCCATGTGTTTTTGCCCCTCATTGAAATATTATTAAAACAGTGTTCACTGCATCCACATAATTACTGCGGCAGCCTGTAAGCAAAAACTGTGCAAAAAAACGTGTTTAAAATCCCCCACATAAAATGTTAAAACAAACCCTGTGTCTGCCCTGTGACTATAAACAAACCTTGGCACCATTCCAATAGTACCGTGCGTGACCCCTCTCACAGATCGCTCCCTCCCCATATATTACCCCCAGCAACTTTGTAAACATGTAGTTAAAATCACAATACATAAATTCAAATGAACATATAACATATATAAAATATAACCAAACAGAGTACATATAAACTCCACACAGTTGTAAGCAGCATTAAAAAAAGGAAAAAACCGGAACCACCTCCCCAGGCCTCCAGGGTCTCTATACCATTGGTCCCCCCATATCAGCAAACCGCCACTCACGAGCCGTAAATGGACACCCCCTCTTCTAAGGCTCAGGGCTCCTTACTAGCCATATCCAAAAATGAAACCGTGAATCTATAATGCAGAGACGACTTTTTTATAAACATTTGCTTAGACCCAACGATTCATTAAGACCCCTGGGCCTAATCGTGTCGAGTCTGAAGATCCATCGGGATTCCAACTGAAGCAGTTTTAGTGCCCTATTGCCACCCCTGATGGATTCAGGCACCTGATCGATAATCCGATATTTCAAAGTCACCATCCCATGCCTAAGGTTAGCGAAATGCCGTGCTACCGGCTGCTCGCTGTTGCCTGAAGTCAACGCCACCCTAATGGCCTGTCTGTGTTGGGCCATCCTGATTTTGAAAAGACATTCCGTCTTCCCCACGTAATACAAACTGCATGGGCATATGATGACATATATTACAAACTTCAAATTACATGACAACGGCCAATTGATGGTATACTTCTTGGCAGAGTGTGGATGTATGATACTTGACCCTACGGACATATAGCTGCAGGTAGTGCAGCCAATGCACCTGTAGCATCCATTGGGTCTACTCAGGAAGTGTTGAGGCACTGGTTTCTTAAATTTGCTAAGATCGGTTTTAACCAGCATATCTTTAATATTCCTTCCCCTTTTGTAGCTCGGCATGATTTGTGTGTTTTTTAGTGTCTTGAGTTCAGGGTCTGTGGTAATGATAGGCCACAGAGCCTTCGCCCGTTTGTTAGTATACCGGCTGTTGGTATCATAAGTGTTGACCCACGGTAGTTTATTTTGTTTCTTATTAGCCGTGGTTTTGGTCAACAAATCCACTCTATTCTGTGCACATGCTTTACTTCTAGCTTGTTTTAATAGAGAAGTGGGGTACCCCCTCTCCACAAACTTATTTTCCATTTTGTCTAGTTGTTTCTCAAGGTCTGCTGCAGTATTTGTAATCCTGCAGACCCGCAAAAATTGGGAGTAGGGCAAACCCTGTATGGTAGGGGTGGGATGGAAGCTGTTATATTTCAATAACATGTTCCTGTCAGTGGGTTTGGAAAATAAATCAGTGATGATCCCCCCCCCACTAATCCGGATAGAAATATCCAGAAAATCCACGTGGGAGTGGCTACACTTCATGGTGAGTTTGATGGTACTATCTGAGCTGTTGTGTTTCGCTATGATATCACATAGAGACTGCTCATCTCCTGTCCAGAAGATGAGCAAGTCATCTATGTAGCGATAATACAAGAAAATTTGCTTAGACACATCTGAGTTTTCGTAAAACAGCCCCTTCTCAGTCTCCCACATGAAGGTATTTGCAAAGGCCGGAGCCACTGCCGACCCCATCGCACAACCAGTTATCTGTCTGAAGAACTTGTCCTCAAACAGAAAATAGTTATGCGTAAGGGTAAACTCCAGCAGTTCAATGAACAAATCCACATCAGGGCCCATGTATGCCAAAATGCCTGTAATGAACCTTCTCACGGCCTGTAGGCCCCCTGTATGCGGAATACACGTGTAAAGGCTGGTGACATCTATAGTGGCCATTAACAAGTTGGGGGGTACCTGCTCTATGTGTAAAAATCTCTCCAGTAGCATATTGGAATCCTTGAGGTGTGTGAAGGTTTGCTGGATACACGGTTGTAAATAGGCATCAAGAAAGATGGCCAATGGTTATAAATGCGGAGGGGGACCATAATTTCCACTCATTTTCAGTCTATTCTGAATACCTCACACCTCACAATATTATTTTTAGTCCTAACATTTGCACCGAAGTCACTGGATGACTAAGCTAAGCGACCCTAGTGGCCGACACAAACACCTGGCCCATCTAGGAGTGGCACTGCAGTGTCACGCAGGATGGCCCTTCCAAAAAACACTCCCCAAACAGCACATGACGCAAAGAAGAAAAAAAGAGGCGCAATGAGGTAGCTGTGTGAGTAAGCTAAGCGACCCTAGTGGCCGACACAAACACCTGGCCCATCTAGGAGTGGCAATGCAGTGTCACGCAGGATGGCCCTTCCAAAAAACACTCCCCAAACAGCACATGACGCAAAGAAGAAAAAAAGAGGCGCAATGAGGTAGCTGTGTGAGTAAGATAAGCGACCCTAGTGGCCGACACAAACACCTGGCCCATCTAGGAGTGGCACTGCAGTGTCACGCAGGATGGCCCTTCCAAAAAACACTCCCCAAACAGCACATGACGCAAAGAAGAAAAAAAGAGGCGCAATGAGGTAGCTGTGTGAGTAAGCTAAGCGACCCTAGTGGCCGACACAAACACCTGGCCCATCTAGGAGTGGCACTGCAGTGTCACGCAGGATGGCCCTTCCAAAAAACACTCCCCAAACAGCACATGACGCAAAGAAGAAAAAAAGAGGCGCAATGAGGTAGCTGTGTGAGTAAGATAAGCGACCCTAGTGGCCGACACAAACACCTGGCCCATCTAGGAGTGGCACTGCAGTGTCACGCAGGATGGCCCTTCCAAAAAACACTCCCCAAACAGCACATGACGCAAAGAAGAAAAAAAGAGACGCAATGAGGTAGCTGTGTGAGTAAGCTAAGCGACCCTAGTGGCCGACACAAACACCTGGCCCATCTAGGAGTGGCACTGCAGTGTCACGCAGGATGGCCCTTCAAAAAAACACTCCCCAAACAGCACATGACGCAAAGAAAAATGAAAGAAAAAAGAGGTGCAAGATGGAATTGTCCTTGGGCCCTCCTCCCACCCACCCTTAAGTTGTATAAACAAGACATGCACACTTTAACCAACCCATCATTTCAGTGACAGGGTCTGCCACACGACTGTGACTCAAATGACGGGTTGGTTTGGACCCCCACCAAAAAAGAAGCAATTAATCTCTCCTTGCATAAACTGGCTCTACAGAGGCACGATGTCCACCTCATCATCATCCTCCGATATATCACCGTGTGCATCCCCCTCCTCACAGATTATCAATTCGTCCCCACTGGAATCCACCATCTCAGCTCCCTGTGTACTTTGTGGAGGCAATTGCTGCTGGTCAATGTCTCCACGGAGGAATTGATTATAATTCATTTTAATGAACATCATCTTCTCCACATTTTCTGGAAGTAACCTCGTACGCCGATTGCTGACAAAGTGAGCGGCGGCACTAAACACTCTTTCGGAGTACACACTTGTGGGAGGGCAACTTAGGTAGAATAAAGCCAGTTTGTGCAAGGGCCTCCAAATTGCCTCTTTTTCCTGCCAGTATAAGTACGGACTGTGTGACGTGCCTACTTGGATGCGGTCACTCATATAATCCTCCACCATTCTTTCAATGGGGAGAGAATCATATGCAGTGACAGTAGACGACATGTCCGTAATCGTTGTCAGGTCCTTCAGTCCGGACCAGATGTCAGCATAAGCAGTCACTCCAGACTGCCCTGCTTCACCGCCAGCGGGTGGGCTCGCAATTCTGAGCCTTTTCCTCGCACCCCCAGTTGCGGGAGAATGTAAAGGAGGAGATGTTGACAGGTCGCGTTCCGCTTGACTTGACAATTTTCTCACCAGCAGGTCTTTCAACCCCAGCAGACTTGTGTCTGCCGGAAAGAGAGATCCAAGGTAGGTTTTAATTCTAGGATCGAGCACGGTGGCCAAAATGTAGTGCTCTGATTTCAACAGATTGACCACCCGTGAATCCTTGTTAAGTGAATTAAGGGCTCCATCCACAAGTCCCACATGCCTAGCGGAATCGCTCCGTGTTAGCTCCTGTTTCAATGTCTCCAGCTTCTTCTGCAAAAGCCTGATGAGGGGAATGACCTGACTCAGGCTGGCAGTGTCTGAACTGACTTCACGTGTGGCAAGTTCAAAGGGCATCAGAACCTTGCACAACGTTGAAATCATTCTCCACTGCGCTTGAGACAGGTGCATTCCACCTCCTATATCGTGCTGACTTGTATAGGCTTGAATGGCCTTTTGCTGCTCCTCCAACCTCTGAAGCATATATAGGGTTGAATTCCACCTCGTTACCACTTCTTGCTTCAGATGATGGCAGGGCAGGTTCAGGCGTTTTTGGTGTTGATCCAGTCTTCTGTACATGGTGCCTGTACGCCGAAAGTGTCCCGCAATTCTTCTGGCCACCGACAGCATCTCTTGCACGCCCCTGTCGTTTTTAAAAAAATTCTGCACCACCAAATTCAAGGTATGTGCAAAACATGGGACGAGCTGGAATTTGCCCATATTTAATGCACACACAATATTGCTGGCGTTGTCCGATGCCACAAATCCACAGGAGAGTCCAATTGGGGTAAGCCATTCCGCGATTATCTTCCTCAGTTGCCGTAAGAGGTTTTCAGCTGTGTGCGTATTCTGGAAACCGGTGATACAAAGCGTAGCCTGCCTAGGAACGAGCTGGCGTTTGAGAGATCCTGCTACTGGTGCCGCCGCTGCTGTTCTTGCGGCGGGAGTCCATACATCTACCCAGTAGGCTGTCACAGTCATATAGTCCTGACCCTGCCCTGCTCCACTTGTCCACATGTCCGTGGTTAAGTGGACATTGGGTACAGCTGCATTTTTTAGGACACTGGTGACTCTTTTTCTGAGGTCTGTGTACATTTTCGGTATCGCCTGCCTAGAGAAATGGAACCTAGATGGTATTTGGTACTTGGGACACAGTACCTCCAACAAGTCTCTAGTTGGCTCTGCAGTAATGATGGATACCGGAACCACGTTTCTCACCACCCAGGATGCCAAGGCCTCAGTTATCCGCTTTGCAGCAGGATGACTGCTGTGATATTTCATCTTCCTCGCAAAGGACTGTTGGACAGTCAATTGCTTGGTGGAAGTTGTAAAAGTGGTCTTACGATTTCCCCTCTGGGATGACCAACGACTCCCAGCAGCAACAACAGCAGCGCCAGCAGCAGTAGGCGTTACACGCAAGGATGCATCGGAGGAATCCCAGGCAGGAGAGGAATCGTCAGAATTGCCAGTGACATGGCCTGCAGGACTATTGGCATTCCTGGGGAAGGAGGAAATTGACACTGAGGGAGTTGGTGGGGTGGTTTGCGTGAGGTTGGTTACAAGAGGAAGGGATTTACTGGTCAGTGGACTGCTTCCGCTGTCGCCCAAAGTTTTTGAACTTGTCACTGACTTATTATGAATGCGCTGCAGGTGACGTATAAGGGAGGATGTTCCGAGGTGGTTAACGTCCTTACCCCTACTTATTACAGCTTGACAAAGGCAACACACGGCTTGACAAATGTTGTCCGCATTTCTGGTGAAATACTTCCACACCGAAGAGCTGATTTTTTTGGTATTTTCACCAGGCATGTCAACGGCCATATTCCTCCCACGGACAACAGGTGTCTCCCCGGGTGCCTGACTTAAACAAACCACCTCACCATCAGAATCCTCCTTGTCAATTTCCTCCCCAGCGCCAGCAACACCCATATCCTCCTCATCCTGGTGTACTTCAACACTGACATCTTCAATCTGACTATCAGGAACTGGACTGCGGGTGCTCCTTCCAGCACTTGCAGGGGGCGTGCAAATGGTGGAAGGCGCATGCTCTTCACGTCCAGTGTTGGGAAGGTCAGGCATTGCAACCGACACAATTGGACTCTCCTTGTGGATTTGGGATTTCGAAGAACGCACAGTTCTTTGCGGTGCTACT
The DNA here is from genome assembly GCF_028390025.1 of Pseudophryne corroboree. Classification (NCBI taxonomy): domain Eukaryota; kingdom Metazoa; phylum Chordata; class Amphibia; order Anura; family Myobatrachidae; genus Pseudophryne; species Pseudophryne corroboree. The sequence goes on from NC_086450.1 coordinate 459,774,800, forward strand.
GCTTTTGCCAGCTTGAGTCTTTTCATTTTTCTAGCGAGAGGCTGAGTGCTTCCATCCTCATATGAAGCTGAACCACTAGCCATGAACATAGGCCAGGGCCTTAGCCATTCCTTGCCACTCCGTGTGGTAAATGGCATATTGGCAAGTTTACGCTTCTCCTCCGACAATTTTATTTTAGATTTTGGAGTACATGCTCTGTACTATGACATTGGGCATCGGCCTTGGCAGACGACGTTGCTGGCATTTCATCGTCTCGGCCATGACTAGTGGCAGCAGCTTCAGCACGAGGTGGAAGTGGATCTTGATCTTTCCCTAATTTTGGAACCTCAACATTTTTGTTCTCCATATTTTAATAGGCACAACTAAAAGACACAGAGGTAGCTACAGCCGTGGACTACCGTACTGTGTCTGCTGCTAATATAGACTGGATGATAATGAGATGAAATCAATATATATTATATCACACTAGTACTGCAGCCGGACAGGTAGATATATTTATTATGTAATGACTGATGACGGACCTGCTGGACACTGTCAGCTCAGCAGCACCGCAGACTGCTACAGTAAGCTACTATAGTAGTATGTATAAAGAAGAAAGAAAAAAAAAACCACGGATAGGTGGTATACAATTATGGATGGACGAGCGACTGCCGACACAGAGGTAGCTACAGCTGTGGACTACCGTACTGTGTCTGCTGCTAATATAGACTGGATGATAATGAGATTAAATCAATATATATATATATAATATCACTAGTACTGCAGCCGGACAGGTAGATATATTTATTATGTAATGACTGATGACGGACCTGCTGGACACTGTCAGCTCAGCAGCACCGCAGACTGCTACAGTAAGCTACTATAGTAGTATGTATAAAGAAGAAAGAAAAAAAAAACCACGGGTAGGTGGTATACAATTATGGATGGACGAGCGACTGCCGACACAGAGGTAGCTACAGCCGTGGACTACCGTACTGTGTCTGCTGCTAATATAGACTGGATGATAATGAGATGAAATCAATATATATTATATCACACTAGTACTGCAGCCGGACAGGTAGATATATTTATTATGTAATGACTGATGACGGACCTGCTGGACACTGTCAGCTCAGCAGCACCGCAGACTGCTACAGTAAGCTACTATAGTAGTATGTATAAAGAAGAAAGAAAAAAAAAACCACGGGTAGGTGGTTTACAATTATGGATGGACGAGCGACTGCCGACACAGAGGTAGCTACAGCCGTGGACTACCGTACTGTGTCTGCTGTTAATATAGACTGGATGATAATGAGATGAAATCAATATATATATATATATATATATATATATATAATATCACTAGTACTGCAGCCGGACAGGAAGATATATTTATTATGTAATGACTGATGACGGACCTGCTGGACACTGTCAGCTCAGCAGCACCGCAGACTGCTACAGTAAGCTACTATAGTAGTATGTATAAAGAAGAAAGAAAAAAAAAACCACGGGTAGGTGGTATACAATTATGGATGGACGAGCGACTGCCGACACAGAGGTAGCTACAGCCGTGGACTACCGTACTGTGTCTACTGCTAATATAGACTGGATGATAATGAGATGAAATCAATATATATATATATATAATATCACTAGTACTGCAGCCGGACAGGAAGATATATTTATTATGTAATGACTGATGACGGACCTGCTGGACACTGTCAGCTCAGCAGCACCGCAGACTGCTACAGTAAGCTACTATAGTAGTATGTATAAAGAAGAAAGGAAAAAAAAAAACACGGGTAGGTGGTATACAATTATGGATGGATGAGCGACAGCCGAAACAGAGGTAGCTACAGCCGTGGACTACCGTACTGTGTCTGCTGCTAATATAGACTGGATGATAATGAGATGAAATCAATATATATATATATATAATATCACTAGTACTACAGCCGGACAGGTAGATATATTTATTATGTAATGACTGATGACGGACCTGCTGGACACTGTCAGCTCAGCAGCACCGCAGACTGCTACAGTAAGCTACTATAGTAGTATGTATAAAGAAGAAAGAAAGAATAAAAACCACGGGTAGGTGGTATACAATATTATATATATATTATATACAATAATATATATATATATATATATACCTTATGCTGTGTGCTCGGCACTCACTCTGACAGGCTAGTAGATGCTGCGGTGCCCTCCTGGAGGCGAAGACCTCTGTACAGGGATATGGAAGGAAGGCGGCACTCAAACAGACTTGTATTGCGGTTTAAAAGTGGTCAGTTTATTCCTCCGACATGTTTCGGGGTAATCACCCCGTCCTCAGGGTCATCATAGCCCAAACTGAGCCAAACATGTACATATATACACAAAACAATTAACAATAAAGTCTAATCTAACTCACCTGCTTCCCCACGCCATTCTGTACCGCCGGACGCTCAGCCGCACTTCCGCGTCGCTCCCTGGTGACGTCATTGAGACGCGCCCGGATCCGGTTACCATGGAAACCACCAAGCCCGCTCTCAGTCCTCTCGGGATGCGAATGCAAGCTTCGTGCAGCTGGCCCGTGACGGCATCAGGCTGCGTTGGTACAGGAGGTGTCTAGGCAACGAAATAACATAAAAACAAATGTAAAGCAAGTGAAAACATAAACACATACAGTGCCTTAAATAATCAATAAAATCCCCACCTCCACCAGACAATAATCCAGTGACCCCGCAAAAGACTACACTGTAAGCATCAGTACATTGTTAACATACTCAGTAGAAAAACAGTAACGTGGTATATAGTATGGTGACAGCCTGAACGCTTAACGACTGCCACTAAACTAAACTAGAAGATGAAAAATTTTGTTATAATAATTCTTACTGTTTTACATAAAGCATTGTAACCCCAGATTTTCATTAAGACCCCGTGGTGACAGAGTTCCCAGTTTAAAGATCCATCTTGATTCTTTTTGCAAAATAATTCTGTCACGGTCCCCCCCTCTCAGGCTTTTGGGGACATGGTCAATCAATATAGCCCTAATGCTAGGGACCCCATGTTTGAACAACAAGCAATGTCGTGCAAAAGGTTGTTCACTGTTACCTTTTTCAAATGCTTTTTTTATAGCACTTCTATGTAGTGCCATACGCTCTCGAAACTGGCGAACTGTTTTGCCCACATAGGCTAGGCCACATGGGCAAGTCAGTAAGTACACTACATGGGTAGATGTGCAAGTCAACCGATGCCGGATGGGCAACTTCCTGCCCGTATGGGGGTGGTTGAAGGTGCTACCTGTCATGAGGGTGTTGCACGTGGCACACCCCAAACATCTATAGCAACCCAGTTTGGTGCGTAGAAAATGGGTTTCCTGTGAAGCAGTCATGCCTGAAACATCCAATTTAACAATGTGGTCTCCTAGATTACTACCCCTGGTGTAACTAGGGAGAAGGGACGTTTTGGCTAAAGATGAGAGTACCGCCTCAGTCTGTATAATGGGCCATAGTGCCTTGGCCCGGCGTACCCTCTTAATGCTAACTACATTGTACCTATTGACCCAAGGGAGTTTGGGGCCACTGTTAGACTGTCTGTGATTGGAAGGGCCAAGAGCCTCAACTCTAGGAATACCGAGAGCCTTAGCCCTGGCCTGGTGCAGTAAGCCCAATGGGTAACCCCGTTCTGCAAATTTTGCCTGCATAAGGTCAAGTGCTATCTCTGTTTCCTTGGGGTCCGACGTTTTACGTCTGACACGCATGAACTGGGAAAAGGGTAAACCCCACCGCAATGGGGCCGGATGAAAGCTAGAGTGATCAAGCAGCATGTTCCTATCGGTATTTTTGGTGTATAGGGAAGTAGACACTTGTCCTCCCAAGATCGTAATTTTAACATCCAGATAATTAATGGAAGAACTATCTACAACATACGTAAACTGTACTGGATGTTGGGTGGCATTATGGTCCTCCCACACAGCTATCAATTCATCTCGAGAACCCGTCCATAAAACCAATAAATCGTCTATATACCTTCTATAATAGAGTAACCGTGGCATAATAACGGGATCGAGGTAAAACATGTGCTTCTCTACCTGATACATAAAAGCGTTGGCGTGCGACGGGGCCACTGCGGACCCCATCGCACACCCCGCTAGTTGGAGAAAAAGACGACCATTAAAGACAAAATAGTTACGGGTAAGTACTTTTTCCAACAATCTCAGGAAGATCGAAATCTCAGGCCCCTGATAGAGCTCATTACCCTCTAGTAAGCATCTGACTGCCTCAATGCCTGCCACGTGAGGAATACTCGTGTACAAGCTGGTGACGTCAGAGCTACACAGTAACGTATCAGCAGGTATGTTACCTAGGTGTTGGAGCTGTTGTAACAAGGAGGTAGTATCCTTGAGGTAAGAGGGGAGGGCCTGAATAACAGGATTCAAATAAGCGTCAAGGTACACAGACACCGGATGATAGAGTGACCCCCTAGCAGACACTATGGGCCTGCCAGGGGGATCCACCAATGTCTTGTGGACCTTGGGAACTGTGTAAAATAATGGGGCCCTAGGGTGTTCAATAGTGAGTGCTCGGACCACTTCACTAGATATCATACCTGCTGTATTAGCCTCGCATAATATTAAATCAAGTTGATTTGAACTTGATTTAATATTGATCGAACTTGATTTAATATTACGCGAGGCTAATACAGCAGGTATGATATCTAGTGAAGTGGTCCGAGCACTCACTATTGAACACCCTAGGGCCCCATTATTTTACACAGTTCCCAAGGTCCACAAGACATTGGTGGATCCCCCTGGCAGGCCCATAGTGTCTGCTAGGGGGTCACTCTATCATCCGGTGTCTGTGTACCTTGACGCTTATTTGAATCCTGTTATTCAGGCCCTCCCCTCTTACCTCAAGGATACTACCTCCTTGTTACAACAGCTCCAACACCTAGGTAACATACCTGCTGATACGTTACTGTGTAGCTCTGACGTCACCAGCTTGTACACGAGTATTCCTCACGTGGCAGGCATTGAGGCAGTCAGATGCTTACTAGAGGGTAATGAGCTCTATCAGGGGCCTGAGATTTCGATCTTCCTGAGATTGTTGGAAAAAGTACTTACCCGTAACTATTTTGTCTTTAATGGTCGTTTTTTTCTCCAACTAGCGGGGTGTGCGATGGGGTCCGCAGTGGCCCCGTCGCACGCCAACGCTTTTATGTATCAGGTAGAGAAGCACATGTTTTACCTCGATCCCGTTATTATGCCACGGTTACTCTATTATAGAAGGTATATAGACGATTTATTGGTTTTATGGACGGGTTCTCGAGATGAATTGATAGCTGTGTGGGAGGACCATAATGCCACCCAACATCCAGTACAGTTTACGTATGTTGTAGATAGTTCTTCCACTAATTATCTGGATGTTAAAATTACGATCTTGGGAGGACAAGTGTCTACTTCCCTATACACCAAAAATACCGATAGGAACATGTTGCTTGATCACTCTAGCTTTCATCCGGCCCCATTGCGGTGGGGTTTACCCTTTTCCCAGTTCATGCGTGTCAGACGTAAAACGTCGGACCCCAAGGAAACAGAGATAGCACTTGACCTTATGCAGGCAAAATTTGCAGAACGCGGTTACCCATTGGGCTTACTGCACCAGGCCAGGGCTAAGGCTCTCGGTATTCCTAGAGTTGAGGCTCTTGGCCCTTCCAATCACAGGCAGTCTAACAGTGGCCCCAAACTCCCTTGGGTCAATAGGTACAATGTAGCTAGCATTAAGAGGGTACGCCGGGCCAAGGCACTATGGCCCATTATACAGACTGAGGCGGTACTCTCATCTTTAGCCAAAACGTCCCTTCTCCCTAGTTACACCAGGGGTAGTAATCTAGGAGACCACATTGTTAAATTGGATGTTTCAGGCATGACAGCTTCACAGGAAACCCATTTTCTACGCACCAAACTGGGTTGCTATAGATGTTTGGGGTGTGCCACGTGCAACACCCACATGACAGGTAGCACCTTCAACCACCCCCATACGGGCAGGAAGTTGCCCATCCGGCATCGGTTGACTTGCACAGCTACCCATGTAGTGTACTTACTGACTTGCCCATGTGGCCTAGCCTATGTGGGCAAAACAGTTCGCCAGTTTCGAGAGCGTATGGCACTACATAGAAGTGCTATAAAAAAAGCATTTGAAAAAGGTAACAGTGAACAACCTTTTGCACGACATTGCTTGTTGTTCAAACATGGGGTCCCTAGCATTAGGGCTATATTGATTGACCATGTCCCCAAAAGCCTGAGAGGGGGGGACCGTGACAGAATTATTTTGCAAAAAGAATCAAGATGGATCTTTAAACTGGGAACTCTGTCACCACGGGGTCTTAATGAAAATCTGGGGTTACAATGCTTTATGTAAAACAGTAAGAATTATTATAACAAAATTTTTCATCTTCTAGTTTAGTTTAGTGGCAGTCGTTAAGCGTTCAGGCTGTCACCATACTATATACCACGTTACTGTTTTTCTACTGAGTATGTTAACAATGTACTGATGCTTACAGTGTAGTCTTTTGCGGGGTCACTGGATTATTGTCTGGTGGAGGTGGGGATTTTATTGATTATTTAAGGCACTGTATGTGTTTATGTTTTCACTTGCTTTACATTTGTTTTTATGTTATTTCGTTGCCTAGACACCTCCTGTACCAACGCAGCCTGATGCCGTCACGGGCCAGCTGCACGAAGCTTGCATTCGCATCCCGAGAGGACTGAGAGCGGGCTTGGTGGTTTCCATGGTAACCGGATCCGGGCGCGTCTCAATGACGTCACCAGGGAGTGACGCGGAAGTGCGGCTGAGCGTCCGGCGGTACAGAATGGCGTGGGGAAGCAGGTGAGTTAGATTAGACTTTATTGTTAATTGTTTTGTGTATATATGTATGTGTTTGGCTCAGTTTGGGCTATGATGACCCTGAGGACGGGGTGATTACCCCGAAACATGTCGGAGGAATAAACTGACCACTTTTAAACCGCAATACAAGTCTGTTTGAGTGCTGCCTTCCTTCCATATCCCTATATATATATATATATATTAAACTCACTGGTGGTGATTATTAAACTGGTGGTCAGGTCACTGGTCACACTATCAGTAACTTGCAAGTAGTACTCCTAAGCAAACAATCACAATATATATTATACTGGTGGTCAGTGTGGTCACAATGGCAGTGTGGCACTCTGGCAGCTAAAGTGTGCACTGTACGTTATATGTACTCCTGAGTCCTGCTCTCAGACTCTAACTGCTCCCCACTGTCAGTGTCTCCCCCACAAGTCAGATAATACAGTCACACTATCTATCACTTCAGCAAGTAACTACTAGTACTCCTCCTAATGCTCCCCAAAATTACTACTGTGTCTCTCTCTACTGTCTCACTCTCTTCTCTATAAACAGAGAGGACGCCAGCCACGTCCTCTCCCTATGAATCTCAATGCACGTGTGAAAATGGCGGCGACGCGCGGCTCCTTATATAGAATCCGAGTCTCGCGATAGAATCCGAGCCTCGCGAGAATCCGACAGCGGGATGATGACGTTCGGGCGCGCTCGGGTTAACCGAGCAAGGCGGGAAGATCCGAGTCGCTCGGCCGCGTGTAAAAAAAACTGAAGTTCGGGCGGGTTCGGATTCCGAGGAACCGAACCCGCTCATCCCTAGATATTACTAATACAAATATGATTTTTTTAAGTTATAAACTTCTTTGTATTATTCTTCTTATTATTATACTCACAACTTTGGAGGGAATATATATGATATCCCAGCAGACTGGATGCCGGCTGTTACTATACCGACAGCGGCATGCCGTCAGCATGAACCCTCGCGTGCTCGCTGTGCTTGCCATGCATCGGGTCTGGTGGCTCGTTTCGCTCACCACAGATTCTATTCCCACTCAGTAGGTGATGTGGACCAACCAACCGAGTGGAATACACAGCGTATGTGGGGAATAAGGGCGTCAGAATTTCACCGGCTGTCGGGATTCCGGCGTCGGTCTCCTGAACGCCAGGATCCCGATAGCCAGTATATTGACTACAACCCCTTTGGAGTATACAGGAGTCTACCTGCCCTGCCAGCACGTCACTGGTCTGT